>NC_140547.1:40685764-41238264 GCF_057382185.1 Mchenga conophoros | reverse complement strand
ACAATAAAACGCCACTTGACTTGACGGCTGAATGCTCTTTCTCATTAAATTTATCTGCTAGATAAAAGTACAGCTACTTTATTTCCCATTGAGAGAAAAAAATATGCACACAGAGATGGAGAAAGGTGTGAGAAAGACAGCAGAGGAAGATGGTAAGTAATTTTCAAAGGTTAGAACTGTACATTTGAGAGAAACATTTTATCAGCTGGAAAATTAACTCATACACATAATGTGATTAAATTGTGTTTTTTGTGAAACGTCATGCAAAATTTTTTGTTATTGAAAGACTGCATGGAAATATTGTACCAGGCAGTTAGATACAGTCGAGTGCACACAAAACTAGTTCGTTTGCAGAACTGTGGTGAAGATCACAGTGATGCACAACTGGACTGGTACAGAGCAGGCTTTGGTGTTCATGGTCATTAGGTTAAATCCTGAGTAGGAAACATCAAATATATTTAAATATTTAACCTCCTAGGACCTGGCGTCCACATATGTGGACATCACATTTTGGGTTATTTAGACCAAAATACTCAATTTTGCTCTACAAGGGCCTGATATCCACTTACGAGGACATTATACTGCTACTGTTCTATCAAAGTTTTAAACGAATATCCTCATGTGGCTCTCATTTTTCTTAGAGACAAAAATTAGGTAAAAAAAAACAAATCTGGTAATTCTTTGTTTTTACATTCATCAGGACCCAATCAGCCCAAATATCAAAGGGAAATTAAAAATGCATGCCGTGGAAGAGGTCGGGTCTTAGGAGGTTAAAGTGACGGTGCTGATTACATTCACACACTAAATCCTACATTTAATACGTCTTCACACAGCCCTTCTCCATTAGTATCTACTCGAGTCAACTCAACACATATTTAAGGGTTTTCTAATAGGTGGCAGCACCTGGTACCAAGTCCTTTCTTAGCACCTATTGAGCCAGGGTTCCAAGCGATCCAAGGCAATCCAAAAATGTGGCGTCGTCAGACTGCGTGTCACTCAGTGAGCGATGAGAGCGTGGGATAACAAAAGAGTTTGAGATTACAGAGGAGCTGGCATCAATGCACTCAGTGAAATGGATGACAGTAAGTGATTTATTCACTTTTGTTACTGTCAGAGCACACCAGTATCACTGATGGACTTTTAATCTTTTCTGAAAACTTAAGAGATGCTGAGAAGATGTTCCTTGGAGCTACCTTCATGTGTGCATTTCTGTTACTGTTACAAGGGGAAAAAACTGCAGATGAAGTAATTCAACTACAAGCAAAACAGCAGCTGCACTTTGTATAAAGTTAAACTTTTTTTGCAAAAATATGTACTTTTTGCTCTGGGAATGTTGATTAAATAGTGATAACATTTTAACATGCCTATTTTACCTTTCCATTGCCTAATTTTAACATCTGCTCTTACCAACAGCCATTTATGAAAAAATAAAATTAATATTAAGCAGAACTGAGTTCAGTTTATTGGTGCGGAATTTGGGAAAATCAGTTTCTCACTCATGACATTTTGAATGAGGCCACTGACATGCACACACAGAAAGGCAAACATCCCATAATTATTGGAATTACTTGAATGAGTTCTTTAATGCGTGCAGGCTGGATATTATGTTTTCTTAAATAAAATTACATTTTTATGGACTTTAAGATAAATTTTCTACCTTTAGGGCTATTTATTTATCCCTACTGGTAACATAACTTTCATAAAGTTAAGACTACATTAATTTTCCATTTTATTTAGAACATCACAGGATAGCACGATGACTATTTTACCCTTTTTTGCTTTGTATCATCAGTATGAACTGATGGGACACACTGAACACATCTGCTAAGATCTTCCAGCCTTTGTAATAGTCACTCTTCATTTACACAGAAAGCAAAAGCATCAGCGATGCTTCAGCGAGTTTCTCAGTTGTGATTGCAACTGCAACAGCGACACCATGAGACTGAAGCGTGTTACTACAAAAGCAATCCAGAGAACAAAAACGCTGCTGCTGCTGGGAGCTTTAAACTAAACTGTGCTGAACCTGTGCCAGCACATAAAACTGAGGCACCTTAAGTTAAAACCTTTTATTGAAAGTGCTTTGGAATGTACACTTTTAGAAAAGAAAAGAAAGAAAATAAGTTTGCATCCCATGTTTCTAACTTAACTTTTTTTCCTTCTTCAATAAGCAGAATCTGATTATTTTTTTAAGAAAACTCAAAGAAACAAAGCAAACTCATCAAAAACAAACCTCTGTGTTTATATTACAACCTGCCAGAGTCATATTTACAAATCATTCAAAAAAAACAACAGTAAAAGCTGCGTCTCATCCCCACCCCCCCATCGTTTCTGTCACCAGTCTGAACACATCACCGTTTACGGACTTTGTAGCCGCAGCTCAACATCACAGCCAAACAGAAAATCAAGAGAGAGCTGAGCAGTGTCACCCAGCTCGGCATCAATCAACCAGTTTACCAAGAGTCCACCAGAGGTCCCTCTCAGCAAAATCCTGTCTGACAGCAGCTGGACGTGGAGTCATTGTCACGTAGAGATGAGCTGAAAACAGATTTTGCGTCAGCCTGGAGCCAGCTAGTGTCCAATCTCAGAGGCAAGCCGGTCCTGCATGACTCTGTACTTGTAAAAAGAGCAGAGACCCCGAGTGAAGTTCCAGCCCAGAGATATGGAGAGGATGTAGAGAAGGCCGAGCAAAGCAAAGGGGTAGAGCAGCACCACGGTGTTCTTCAGGAAGGGTAGAGCTGTGAGGATTGAAAGAGAAGACTCTTTACATGAACCACTGACAGCAAGAACTACATTTCTCTCAAGGTATACGTGCTCCATGGTGGTCATGCTGCCTTATAGCCACAAAGAAAATGAATCTCTAATAAGTTAAAGCCTTCTCACTTTACTTTAGCGAAAACACCTGTAGATGTGTGTAAATTCAAAGTTTAGTCTGCTGCACTTGTGTCAATGTCACCAAATGGCCACTAGATGGTAGCAAAACCAAGATCACAGTTTAGTGCTGTATTACATTTTGTTATTGCACATCTAAGCCCATAAAATACTAATAATGTTGAAAATTAGGGCTGATTGGACTTTGTAAATTATAGCAAAATTATAGTTGTTAAGTTACAAAAATTTATGAAACATTTTCATGCGCAGTAGAAAATGTTATGCTACTTTTCTGATCACCTTTTGGCGTTAATCACCAATTTACAGCAGCTTTTTAGTGATAACAAAGTGACACATTGTTGGAGAAATCAACAGTCAGTATTTTCACAGATTAAGACTAAGAAAATCAACAAATGATGAACCTGAAAATTCATAAATTAAAAAAAATAAGATTTTTTTTTCATTTCTAATGTAACTAAGATATAATGAAATTGAATTTTCAGCAATAAATCAAAAACAGATTAAGAAAATGCATGCAGCATTATGATGTGCAGGGTACTTACCGTTGTACCCTAAGAAGGTTATGTAGAGATAATAACCAATAGCAATCAACCATAGAGTGTTTCCGACAAAATATCCCAAGAACCAATCTGAACTTATCATCACAAGATCTAAAAAACACACAAAACAACACACAAGAAGAGTCATCAGTGCTGTAATGCATCTATGGAGAAATTATCAAGCCTAAATATTAGCAACTGCCATGGTACAAAATTTAAGAAATGAAAAAGAGAAATGTAGTGAAGCAAGAGCATCATAAACATTTCTTTAGCCCTTTAAATTTTATTTTAACTGTACTGACAAACATTTGTTGGTTTGAATCAGATGATTTAATTTCACACATGCTGATTAAACTCATACAGATCTACAGGCTACTCACGGTTGATGAAGAAAAGTTGCAGGAAGTGCAGGATGACTAAAAGCGGGTAGAAAGCATTGAGGTGAACGTCAAATGCGTAGCCCCACTCCACGTCAAAGTTTCTGCTGGGTTGTTTCAGCAGGTACCTGTTGGTGACCACCCTGGAGAAGAACACATAAGATTTGGCATGCAGTAAAGAACAAACAATACGCCTTAATTAGAGTAAATAAGAAGACATCTCATTAATTTATTCAATGCTACTGCTCACCACATTATAGTTGATATGAGCAGACCGACTCCTATACAGTCAACAAAGACGACCCAGAGCAGCAGCTTCAGCGTCTCCACGACTCCCATTTCCAACACAAGACCGAAGCCTATTGTTGACACTGCACAACAACACAGGGAGTGTTTAGGTATCATAGCAGACAGCCAACATCGGGGTTTCACTGGCAGGACAAGTGATTGTTTAAATGTAGTCAAACAGATTAGGTTAGAGGTAAAATTCACAAATATCCTCATCAAACCTTGACCACAGTGCTCTTTAATTATTTAGGGAATGAGTATTGACTTACCACATAGCCAGATACTGAGCAGGACCAGGAAAGCAGGATCATCTCTGGCCCACTGATCTTTAGTCTGTTTCCTGTACTGGAAGTTGCGATACACCCTCTGAGGAGAGGTAAACAGGTAAAGCATCTGCCACAGGGCGAACTCAAAGTCCATTTGTCTGAAATGAAGCAGCCGCCGCAGATACTTGTAGCGCTTCGCACCCGCTGTGTGGCGTGCAGCGTCCCTGGAAGCCAGGGCACCGTTGCTGTTTGTGGTTGGCAACATGGTGCTGAAAATCAGATGAGAAGAGTGAAAAGTGAAAAGGACTCTAACCTGAGACAAAATTAGGATGAATTTATAACTATACTGTATTATGCCATTTTATGCCTACTCTCAAAGCTTCCAGAGCAATGATGGATGATTTACGTGCATTTCCACTCATTTTTATTACACCTGACATGCTCTGTGTGATACGTTTGCCATATAAATGTGCTTAAATGCTTAGTATGAAGGATTTGGTGCGTGATTGTAAAATTGATAAGGAACCCACAATAAAGCCATTTTGGAAAACCATGGACAGCCATAGAGAAGTTCATCAAGCTTAACTCCTAGACACGATGCCCTACAGCCTAGTGTAAGTTATATATAAGCTGTACCTTAGCTGTAAATTCTGGTTTCAAATTTGGCACATAGTCCTGCAAAGCAAACTTGTACACTATATCTTCTTAACCTGTAATATTATATATGTCCTACAGCAAGTTGTGATTGATAAGCATTCTTGGCTTTCTTCAATAAAAAAAAAAAAACAACTGCTTAAAAAGAACAGCACAGAAGCAGCTATCTGGTGCATTTTCACTAAGTTGGATTAAACATCTACACATTATGTAAAGTCATCTCATACGTATCAATTAAATAGGACACACACTAAATAATAATAGTGACTTCCTGCATAAACACTGATATGTTTTAATCTCCTTGTCGCTTTGTTTGCTAGCAGACACAGTTAGCACGTTGCTAGCTACTTTAATAAGATGAGACGGCCCGTTAAGTCTCACCAGCAATAACCATAACGCAAATTGCTCAGTAGCTATTTAGTTTTTTGGTAAACGACTGAAATTCCTCACTTAACGACAAAATTACCTGTTTCTCTTGCAGTCCTTCACATGAGAAAGCCCAAACTACTGCTCGTTTTCTGTAGCTGTTTGCATATGATGCTTCCTGAACTGTCGCGAAAATGCACACGTAGATAGTTCCGGTAACGTTCCCTTCCTCATGGGAAATGTAGTCAAAGGTGAAGTTTGAACTTTCATACGGTGAGAAAGTCTCCAGTGTGGCAATTTAAAACGCCGTGTAGTTATCAGTGGGTTTTTTGTTTGTTTGTTTGTTTGTTTTATTTTGTTTTTTCCCAAAACACAGACCAATATATCATTACTTTGTTCCATATTATTAATACATTTTATGTCCACAAGATAAAATTTACAAACCGAGTTCAGTTTCTTTTTTTTTCAAACACCGTCATGTTTTAAATAATTGAGATTTCAAATTTTATTTTAGAGTTTTAATTTACTTTACTTTAATTTTTTTAATTTTTTAAGTCGGGGACATTTTGTTGCTACATTGAAGCTACAGACTGTAAATAAAAACTGCAATTTATGCTGAATATTAGTGTTTGAACGATTTTAAGACTTTTATTGTGAAAAGTGTGACCTCGTATTCAAGCGGAAACACGACATCCTGCTATTTCCGCTAACGCCATAGCCGTTTCAATTGGTGGTATAACTAAGATCACCGCTGTTCTGGTCAAGAAGGCCAAATAGCGAAAGGTAAGAACCAAACAAATGTGATGCATACATGAACGCATCGACATATATGTGTAATTAAATGGAAGGAAACGAAAAAGGAAATATTTGAGCTTATAACTTCAGTTACCCTCTACGAACATGCAGCGTCTCTGTGTCCTTGAGTAATACTGTTAGCTGTCACTGTTAGCCCGCAGCTCATTAGCACATCCACATAAGCAGAGTATTATTTAAAGCCGTTGTGCTGTGCTGTTTGATGTTTTGTTGTCTCGATATTATTTGTAAATTCTTCATTTCTCTGCATTATTTTGTTAAAATGCTGAACACTGAAATCGCGGCCATAACACTTGTTATTGTTGACAGCTGCAAAGCCCAGACGCACTGGGTACCGTGGCTCAGGAGTAGGAGTTTGTCACCTAAACTAGACTTACTAAATCAAACATAACAACCATGTAATAAAGCATTTTCAGAATATAGATGGGGACAAAAGTGGCAACAGCAGAGGCCTTTAGTGCACTGTCGTTTTTCTGCACTGTAGTGATTGTGTTATAAAAACAAAAGTAACGATCTGGCATTTATGCTTGATTTCTCCTTTGCAAACACTTGTGTACACTTTAAGTAATTATAATGACTTCAGCATTAGCACATTGAGTATGTGCTAATGCTGAGTACGCTCATATGTTTTCTCTCACAGAGTCATGTTGCGACTGCCGACCGTTGGCCGGGCTCTAGCTGGAGCTGCCAAGGGCAGCCTGGCTTCTTCCAACCCAGGTATGGTCTGTGAGTTAAAGTAGAGATTACATAGCAGTTAATGCAAGTTTCTAAATATAGCACCTACTGTATGCATGTAACAGGCATAAAAATGTGCCTGTTGATTGAGTAGGATCTTTTCTTTCTATGTGCATGCACTTCAAGTGCGTACCCCAGTGCGTGCAGCCAGCAACATGGTGGAGGTATTTGTGGATGGGAAACCAGTGGAGGTGGAGCCTGGAACTACTGTGCTGCAGGTACGAAAGCTTCAGTACACAATTTTACTGCAAGCTGTTGTAGATGTCACATAGTGTTGCCAGCTCATGCTGTGTAGTACTTTGTGGTATCTGTGTTTTCATGACAGTAATTTCGTGCATCAATGTGAATCAAAGTGAATCTGAGCTTCATATTCAAAAATGGGCTCAAATACACTAATTCTGTATCTAACAGGTAGCCAGTGTAGAGTAGCGAGGATAGGGGTAATGAACAAATGGGTCAGTTTTAGGTAGCTAGCTAATCTCTGGATTAAGTTTTGGCCTAGTTTTCAAACACTGTGAAATAACACCACGCAGTCTGGATTTATGATTCCTTCAAGCACCAGTCAACTGGGCAGTAACCACTTAGGACAGATCAGCTGACATTTAGTCACTTTCCTGTTTTATAAAGGAATATTAGTGCAATAGGAATGTGCATATTTTAGCAAAGCTTTGACTCATCTGTTAGTCATTTTCACATTTTAATTCTAAAGAAGGCAGACCACAAAATTAGCAAGAAAACGTAAAATACCTGGCAATCTATTCGCTAAAGCCTGGATTGTAATTTCACATCACGTATATTAACCAAATTGCCTTGTTTCTTTTCCTGGCTAGGCCTGTGAGAAGGTTGGGGTTCAAATCCCCAGGTTCTGTTACCACGAGCGCCTCTCTGTGGCAGGAAACTGCCGCATGTGTCTGGTGGAGATTGAGAAAGCACCAAAGGTAACGTCAGGCTACTGTTTATACTTGATGAAAAGGATTTTAGCTGAGACTGAGTTTAAGATGCTTTGGGACCAATCTCAGCGTAAATGATTAATCTATTAATGATTAATGATTAATTTATTTGTAATGTATGCGTATTGTGTCATGTGCCCTCAGCCAGTAGCAGCCTGCGCCATGCCCGTCATGAAAGGCTGGAACATCCTCACCAACTCAGAGAAAACACGAAAAGCCAGGTAAAAACTGTAGCGGTCTCTGGTTCTAGCTTAATGTTATTCAAACTTTGGGCACACTTTGAAAACAAGTCAAACTAAGGAAAATTAAAGGCGTGTATTCATGTGTTTGTGTCTCATCAGAGAGGGAGTAATGGAGTTCCTGTTGGCCAACCACCCACTGGACTGCCCTATTTGTGATCAGGGAGGAGAGTGTGACCTGCAGGTAACCTTGCAGAAGTGTAATTTAAGTTATTCTCATGAGTGCATTTAGATCAAAGGATCAGCTTTTTTCCCGTCTTTTTCTCCTCTTTTCTCAGGATCAGTCCATGCAGTTCGGTTCAGACCGCAGCCGCTTCTCAGAAGGAAAGAGAGCAGTGGAGGACAAAAACATCGGGCCTCTCATTAAAACCATCATGACCCGCTGCATTCAGTGCACGCGCTGCGTCCGGTGAGTGTCATGTACACGTCAGTCACGAATAATGTAATAATGTGGCATTAACAGCGATGTAATGTGGCAAAAGACACGTTACATTCATGGAAGGTCCACAATTCCTTTATAATTGTGTTTTAAACTACCTAGAAACCGAACATGAGGACATAATAAAGACCGATAACACACTTATTCATCTAAAACGCACACATACATGCACAGTGCTAGACATCAATGTGTGCTTCAAGAGGGAAAGGTCACAGTAATTAAAGAAAATATTGCACTTCTGTAATAAAGGGTGAATAAATAACTAAAAGCAGTGTTGAAAGATTTGATGTACAGTGATTAAAACCAGTTCATGCTTTGATGGAGCTGTAACATTTGCATGGAGGTGGATATTCAAACAGCTTGCCCTGCCTGCGTGTGTTTGTAGTTTTGCAAGCGAGATTGCCGGCGTTGAAGACCTGGGAACGACAGGAAGAGGAAACGACTTGCAGATCGGGACGTACGTGGAGAAGATGTTCATGTCGGAGCTGTCGGGCAACGTTATCGATATCTGTCCTGTGGGGGCGCTCACCTCCAAGCCCTACGCCTTCACTGCAAGACCGTGGGAGACTAGGTAGGAAAGGGTCTGATGCTCGATTGTATTTAACACGAGTTCTCTTGAACTTCCCGGAGCAGTTTTACGTCATGTTGTTCCGCCGTCTTTGCAGGAAAACCGAGTCAATCGATGTGTTGGACGCTGTCGGTAGCAATATTGTTGTGAGCACACGTGGAGGCGAGGTGATGAGGATACTGCCCAGGCTCCACGATGACATCAATGAGGAATGGATTTCTGATAAGACCAGGTAATACAGAACTGGACATAAAGTCTCACACTTTATAATCATCTTTAAAACAGTTGGGTGTGTTTTTGTTTTAAATATATATATCTATTCCACTGTATCTGAACTAAACTGTATCTGCAGGTTTGCATATGATGGGTTGAAGAGGCAGAGGCTGACCCAACCAATGGTGAAGGATGAATCAGGTCAGCTGACCCCGACCACCTGGGAGGATGCTCTCACTCGTGTTGCTGGAGCAGTAAGTGCTTTTGCTTCTTTATTGGCTCTTGCTTGGTAATTAAATTAATCATAAATAAATTCTGGGAAACTTTAAGGTTTGTTGTTGTTTGTAGTCAGGAAGTTTGGGGCTGTTGTCATGCATAAATGTTTGTGTTTGTGCAGCTGCAGAGCGTGCAGGGGAGTGAGGTGGCAGCCATAGTGGGAGGGATGGCGGACGCTGAAGCTCTGGTCGCCCTCAAAGATCTCCTCAACAGACTCAACTCAGAAAACCTGTGCACTGAGGAGCTGTTCCCCATGGCAGGTGCAGGGTAAGGAAGAACCTCTCATCATCCCTTAGGTGCTAAAATACATGGCTTTATTAGCTGACAGTGTTATTTTTTACTTCTTTTTTTGCTTTCTGCAGAACTGACCTGCGTTCCAACTACCTGCTAAACTCTCGCATTGCTGGCATTGAGGACTGTGACCTGCTGCTGCTCGTGGGAACGAACCCTCGCTATGAAGCCCCACTGTTCAATGCCAGAATCCGCAAGAGGTAAACACATATCACAGTTAACGGTTTGTTATTTAAGTCTAAGTTTTAAGTTGTTTTTTTTTTTTTAAAGTTTTGTAATTGTTATCGTCTCACTCCGTCAGCTGGCTCCATAATGAGCTGCAGATTGCTACGGTGGGCCACAAGGTTGACCTGAGTTACACGTACGATCACCTAGGAGAAGACACTTCAGTCTTGAAGCAGCTGGCCAATGGCACACATGCTTTCTGCAAGGTAATGGGCACTCACGTCGTCCAGTGAGATTCAAAATGGTAAATGGCCTTAAACGCTTGAATATATAGAGAATGAACTCCAACAATCAGATTGCCCGCTATGAGTGAGCGCTTGAAGACAGTGGGAAGGAAAAACTCCCTTTTAACAGGAAGAAACCTCCAGCAGAACCGGGCTCAGGCAGGGGCAGTCATTTCCAGACTGAATATCTTTTTTCCGTTCTCTTCTGGCAGGTCCTTTCAGCTGCCAAGCGTCCAGTTGTGGTTGTGGGCAGCGGCGCTCTGCAAAGAGAAGATGGAGTTGCAATTTTGAGCGCCGTCTCCACCATTGCTCAGAACGCTCGAGCCAGCAGCGGAGTGGAGGACAGCTGGAAAGTCCTTAACGTCCTGCACAGGTACAGCTAAGCAGCTGATTTCAAGTAACCCTAATGCAATGAGATACAGTAGATGCTCATACTGTGTGTGTGTGTGTCTGTGTGTGTGTGTGAGAGCAGGGTGGCGAGTCAAGTGGCTGCCCTCGATCTAGGCTACAAGGCCGGAGTGGACGCCATCAGGAAGAATCCACCTAAAGTGCTTTTCCTGCTGGGAGCTGATGCGGGCTGCATCAGCAGAGCTGACCTGCCCAAAGACAGCCTCATCATCTACCAGGGTATATATACACACACACACACACACACACACACACACACACACACACACACACACACACACACACACACACACACACACACACACACACACACACACACACAGATTTGACAAACCAAATGCTGCTAATCTGGGGACATGAATGAACATCAATTTGCAACCCCTTCAGGTCATCACGGTGACGTAGGAGCACCGATGGCAGACATCATCCTACCCAGTGCTGCATACACGGAGAAAAACGGCACTTATGTCAACACTGAAGGCAGGAGCCAGCACACCAAGATAGCCGTCACTGCTCCTGGAGTCGCCAGAGAGGACTGGAAGATCATCAGAGCTTTGTCTGAAGTAAGCAGGAAGTGTTTTGAGTATTCCATACTGATGTTCACTATTAACACGAAACCAGTCATCTTAACGTCTCTGTGCGTTTTCAGCTGACGGGTGTAACGCTGCCCTACGACTCCTTAGATGAGATCCGATCCAGGCTAGCCGAAGTCTCTCCTAACCTGGTCCGTTACGACGATGTAGAGGAGGCGAACTACTTTAAACAAGCCAATGAGCTCGCTATGGTACAGAAACACAGTTAGTTGGTCTGCCTCTGATTTACCTGACAACTTGATTCAGCTGTTTATCTCCTCACTCTGTTCCTCTCAGACTGTGAACCAGGAGCTCTTAGCAGCTCCTCTGGTGCCGCCTCAGCTTACAGTAAAGGACTTCTACATGACAGGTATGTTTGTTTACTTATTTTTTTATATATATAATAGCTATTTTTTTTCTCTCAAAATAATGTGCAAGCAAATATGTATCATAATCTGTGCTGCTTCGTTCTGTCTTCAGACTCCATCAGCAGGGCTTCCCAAACAATGGCGAAGTGCGTCAAAGCCGTCACAGAAGGAGCCGCCGCCGTCGACGAGCCATCTGTTTGCTGAACACTTGATATGACGACAGCTCTGCCTTTTTCCTCTGAAGCAACACACATCTCTGAACTTTGTGTCTTGAAGTCGCCCTCAATGCTTGTGTATACTGTTGAATCGTTTTCGCCGCTGAGAACCAGCTTTGTGGAATAAATCTGAGAAACATACAAAATATAAATAAAATCCTAAAAATGTCTTTACTCCGGTTTTAAGGTGTTTTTTTTTCCTCCATTGCATCATTTTAATAACATTCAAATTATATCACTTATGACGCCTTCCAAATGCTTTAAAATCAAACGAGTCCTCATATTCTTCACTTTATTTTTGCAATGTATGTTTTTTAAAATATGTATTATATTACTAGACTCTAGAAATGAAGTAATAAGTCAGAATTTGGACTCCTGTAGGAGCTCTGCATGTTCTGAGTTTAAAATAATCCTTATTTACACTGAGCTGCAGTGCAGCTCCTCATTTTATCCACTGTTGGAAACAAGTTTTAGCTCCTCTCCCTTCCTTTCTTCTGACTGGCTGCCCCTCACAAACAAAAGACTGCAGGTGCTGTGACTGAGATGACCATATAAGGACGTCCTATCTCTATGGCATGTAGATCCAAGTGCACAAAACAATATGTGAAGCCTGAGCTTTTGACTCACAGAGTGACTTCATGTTTTATATGAGCATCCAGCATTGAAGCAGTATATCTGCATGGCAGAAGGTAAAGAAAAGCATGATGGGTTTCACACCTTCCTTCTGAAATGTAGCTGTTTAAAAGTTTTTTAATATTCATTCTATAACAGACAGAAAAATAAACTCTAAGAAACACTTGAGCTCCAAAATATGCTCTTGGCCCAGTTGACATTCTGAAATTGAAGTATGTGCACTCAGAGCCACTCATCTGAGTCTCAAAGTTATTATAGTGAGGCTTGAGATCGTTCTGGACTCTGGGTCGATATCTGTTGTCAAAGAACTTCTGTAGATAGAGGCGAGCTTTTGATGTGATTAAGTAGTTAAAGGAGTGCCTGTGTGCTTGTTCTCAATGGATCCAAAATAGGATGTGCGCTCGGAGTTGGACGCCATTCCCACAGACAAATGGCTCCTGTCATATGCAGTTACCTAAGAGAGAGAGGGGGGGGACACAGGAGAGAAGAGGAGACAGTCTCATCTCTCCACTCTTTGTCTGCTCAGTGTCTAAGACCAAGCAGCGAGTTCATTTATTGTTTTTTACTACTCCCCATATCTGGAGTTTATTTTCACTTTATGGTCAGTACTATGGCAGTAGTAAGTCTTCTATTCAGTTTCTAGCTTCATTGTTCGTGCTCTTTCTCAGTTCTTTGAGACTGTGTGCAGTTTTTATTATTTTTACATTTACTTTTGTTTTGTCTCCCAAAGCTGGCTCAGCATCCTCTGCTCTTCCCTGCAGGGCATCAATCGGGGACAAACAGCAGGGCACACGCTGGACTAATTTTGGCTACAACAGGAAAATGGTTCCAGTTAAACTTCTCATTCTGGGAGCTCAGAACACTGGGAAAACAGGTAAGCTGGAGACAAAGCAGCTGAAAACCACAGGCACGCAGAGAGGGGGACGTGCTTTTTAAGTTCTGAATCAGATAACATCTCAGCAGTGCATGAAAGAGGTTAAGTTTAGGGTTAACTGCGAGCCACGGTTTAAAGGTTTTTGCTAAAAATGGAAAACCTAGAGTGTTTATCTTTCATAGCACTGACATGTACCTCCATCACCTCCACTGCTATGTTTTGAATGTCATATAGGTCTGCTACTTTTGTCCAGCTCTAAAAATAGCCCGTCTTCAGTTGAGTGTAATAGACAAACTTGTTGCTTCATTTCAAATGTTTGTGCGCTCGACTATGAGCTCAGCTGCTTTCATGCACTGAGAAGACAGATTCATGGCACAGTTATAGAGACATTACAACACACCCATAACATTTTAATATTACACATATTCCTACGAAAATAACTGAGGAAACATAAGACGTGTGATGAGTAAAAATTATCATACATTCTTACAGTATAATGACTAATGCGAATAGCAAACTCCAAAAATAGCAATGCCAGATTTAGCTGTCGGCACTTTGTCAATGGTTTAAAGGCTCACACATCAAATTCCATTAATTTCCTTCATATTAGAAGGACCAGAGTAAATTTCAGGGAACAAAACATCTATGCACAATGTCAACAAAGTCTGCATGCTGGGATTCGATTGTGACAGTGGTGGGCAGCATGCCTGAAAATAAACTCAGTGTTTTTCCAGGTGTAAAGGCTCAAGTGATGATTTAAACAAGCGTGTTTAACCTTTTAATGTATCCTGATAAAATACAGCAAGGCCTTAAATAGCAGACATGAAAGTCAAACAGACACGAGCCTTTGGGCTCTTTCCACCCAAACACAAAGGAAGCACTTGTGCATTTATTTAAATAAAGTCACAAAGAGGGTCGTTCTGAAGGCAACACTCACATAAGGAGGCATGACGTGAGCACGGGATGCTTTAGATCAGATTCAAATGACTAAAAGGAACTTTGTGTGTGTGCGACTGTGCAGAATGTGTTAGAAATATGCTTCTCGCCTTCAGCCACAGTGTCTGTTTTGTGTCTCCAGCGCTGTGTGTTCGTTTCATAACCAAGCGATTTATTGGTGAATACGACCATAAAAAGGGTAAGACCTGGGTAAATATTTTTGCATTGCTGACAGTAAACATTACATAACTTACCTGAGTTCTTCACTGGCAGGATTTTTGAAAGTGACACAGTTCTCTGCGTGTGTCTGTGTGTGTGTGTTCTTCAGAGGTGACCTACAAATGCAGCCGGGTGGTGGATCAGGAAGCTGTCGATCTGGAGATTCTGGACTTAACTTGGAAGGTAAATATTGACTTTTATTTGTAGTTTTTTAAAAGGCTAGACTTTTGCTGTGTCCAAATTATTTGTTATGTTTTTCAAATCAAAGCATTTATTTTGCAAAATTTTCAAATGTTTTTTGTTCTGCCACGTAAAAGTCAACTTTAGAGGGGGGTTTGTTGTTGCTGTTTTTAAATAATTTGCAAACAAGTTTTTGTATGGAGGGTCACAAGTGCCAAAATAGATTAACTAATTGCATCACTAAATAATTAATTGACTATGTCAGTAATTAAAATTGAAATTATTTTATAAATATGTAATTAATTAATTAAATAGCAATTCATTTCTTTTAAAACTTCAGAAAAATGTTTTATTTATTTCCTTTTTTAATTAATTTACTCAATGTTAAATTAATTATTTAATGTTGTGTTTAGTTCATTCATTTTGTCACTCACAGTCCTCCACAGTCTGCAGTGTAGTTGGACAAGTAATGCCATTTGTTTCAGTTGTTACACCCATTACACTTCTTGCTTGTTTCCTAATTCCAGTACCAGTAGGTAGTTCAGTTTCCAGCTTCTGCATCTGTATGTTGTGCTTGGGAAAGATACTGAAGATCCTCTTTGTGGGTGTGCATGAGTGATAAAATAAAAATACCTGTGGATGCAGCTTGGAGTGTAAAAGTGCTTTGAGTACTAGCTGAAAGTTAAAAAGACATCATATAAGTTAAATTCCATCAACCATGGACTAAGTGTTGGTAGGACACAGAATACTAATTAACTTTCCAAAGATCAAAGGAGTAGGGCTCTACCGCTTCCTGTTCTGATATAGTATGTATAATATGTTCATAATATATAAATTTATGTTTATTTCATATTGTTGTTAACACATATCCAGCTATGTCTATTATTTATGAATAAATCTGAAAACTTTTTGATGATATATTCTCCTCTAGGAGAGCTCTGTAGCTTCTCTGGAGTCTTCCATTCGCTGGGCTGATGGTTTCCTGCTGCTGTACTCCATCACACAGCGCTTCAGCTTCCTGGAGGTCCCACAACTCAAGACGCTCATTGACCAAACCAAGCAGAATCTGGGTGGGGAGATATTTTGATCTGTATGAGAAAACGGCTGCTGAAAACTGAACTAACAGTCTGTTCTTCACACAAACATCAGGCCTCTGTTCTGTCTCTCTTTCACCTTTACATACACACATAAACACACCCACATATTCACAGATTGAGTGGACGTAGATTCCATGTTTGGTTGTGCCACCCTGTCTTCTGTTAGTAGTGTGCTGACAGAATGACTCCAAACTGCGTGCCATAGGGTCATCGTGATGGTTTATTGTCACTTCACTTTGTGTGTCTGTGTGTCAGTGGTTCCCGCGGTCCTGGTCGCCAATAAGGCAGATTTGGAAATCGGCAGGCAGGTGACAACAGACGAAGGACAGAGACTAGCCAAGGATTTAAGGTTTGAGTGCTCATGTTTTCATATGTGCATGGTAATACTGTACAATGCTTTTCTTGTCTTTGTTATACTTGATAATAAAATAACTTTGTCATTGATTAAGAATAATGTCAGTCCAGTCAAGCTGGGCTGTAACCGTAAGCTGATACTCTTGTACACAACGAGCTGGCAAATCCCAGCTGAAGCTGTTTTAGCCTGCCCATCTTTGCTGTCCATCTGCAAACCACTTTGCAACCCCAGTGCCCCCTTTTATGCTGTTTCTGACTTAATCCATGCCAAATTTGCTGTCACTGATTCATGCTGTGCTCTGAGCTGGAGCTTCTGCTGTTACTCCCTCTTACTTCATGTATAATGTACACATGGAGGGATGGTGAGGCACACAGCATGTAGTCTACTATAAATTATATGGAAACAAGCTTTTTTTGACTACATGGTCAATATTTTATTAATGAATTTCACATTTTTGTTACAGAATTAAATATTTATGTATAGTAGTGTATGTATTGGATATCAATTCTGCTCAGCCTGAATTCCACTATATGGTGCCTACAAAGTCTGAGTGCTAAATAAAGTAAGTAAAAACTATTTCCTTGCATGCTAACTAAATGAGCCATTGATTTCGTTCTGTGTCTTTAGGTGTGGTTTCAGAGAGTTGTCTGTGGCTGAAGCAGTCCTAGCAGTGGAAGCAGCAGTGCTTCAGCTCATCAGGTTTGTTTCTTCTGTGTTTTGTCAGACATGTGATATCCATGCTAGTCAGATTTTAATCGTGTTTTCAGTGTTTCGACTATGAATGCAACATTTTTATTAATTAAATATACTCAAAACAACAGTCAGTACTGCTCCTGATGGACTGCGCCCTGTCACACAGCAATAAACAAAGGTAGTACAAAAGATTTTCTTATAGATGGTGATAGGAAAGATCCTGAACGATACTGGAAAGCAAAAACAATAATTAGACATCTCTCTAGGGTGTACTGTTAGAGCCCAGAGGATTTTATGATTCTTTTTCATGTGCTGTTTGATTGTGTGTGTGTGTGTGTGTGTGTGTGTGTGTGTGTGTGTGTGTGTGTGTGTGTGTGTGTGTGTGTGTGTGTGCCACAGGTTGGTGTTGGATCAGCAGCGCCCTCTGCCTGAACGTCGCTCCTACATGTTGACTGTTCGTCACGCTCTGACCAGGAAACTGACCAGATCTAAGACCATGCAGTGGTGACAACAGCAAACAAACCCCCATGGAAAAAACTGTAGTGTAAAATGGGTTGGGGTTTTTTTTGTTTGTTTTTTGCTTTAGTTCTTTTAGTGTTAGATATCTCCCGTATCTCACATCCAGACTGAGAGTTATCATGCAACGTCTGGGTTTCTGGATTTATGGGTGATGAGACCAGGATTTAAAAAATAGAAACTCGCCAGACACTTTTTATTAGTTATCCCTTGATACTACTGGGTTGGAGTCTTTTTTTGTCTTTAAAAATGTCTTAATTCTTTATAGCATACATTCAAAAAGTTACTGGAAGCATTCTTCACTGACTCTTTTGATCCATTAACATGACAGCATCACAGTTGCAGCAAATTTGTCAACTCTGTGAATCTGTTGCTCCACCACATCACAAATGTGTTCTGTTGGATTGAGATCTGATGACTGTGGAGGCCATTTGAGTACAGTAAACTGGCATGTTAAGGAAACCAGTTTGAGATGATCTGAGCTCTGTCACACATCATGTGTTATGCTGCTATCAGAAAATGAGTTCAGTGTGGTCATAAAGGCACGGAAATGGTTAGCAGCAACAGCAAGGTCTGGTGTGGCATTTAAATAATACATAACAGAAATATCGTTCACCCCATTAAACTACCACTGAATTATCGGTACAAGGCAGAATGTACATGTACCTTTCCAACATACTTTCATGTTAATTGGGCCAAATCAATATTCATCAGACCAGGTAACATTTGTCCAGTTTTTTTTTTTGTTTGTTTGTTTTTTTGAGCCTGTGCAAATTGTAGCCTCAGTGTTGCTGCTGTAGCCCATCTGCTTTGTAAATTCAGAGTTGTAAAAAACGGTTATTCAGTTGACTTCCTGTAAACTCAAATCAGTAAAATCACGTTTCTTTCCCATTTTGATCATGAGATCAAAATGCCCATGTCTAGGCATGTACACAATCAGCTAATCACATGAGTTGCTGCAATACACTTGAGTGGTGTCTGAACTGACTGCTAGAAAGCCTACAACTCAGTGCCCCACATATGGATACTTGTAAAGGCTAATAGTACACTAATAACATTTATTCAGAACTTAATGGGACTGTGGAAGACAACACTGGAGACCAGCTCCAATGCACCTACTGCTGTTCTGCATAGGCCTCAACCACATGAGCCAGCTCATCACTGAGAGTGGATCCAGTTATAGATTCAGGAGTGGAGTGACCGTGAGCTACCACCTGCAAATGGATGACATTACGTTGCATCCCAGGAGTGACTGAAACATTAACTCACTGATCTATCTAACGAGGATCTACAACGAGAACATCAGGATCTGATTTGGACTGGATAAATGTGGTCGAAGGGTTGTAAAGAGAGGAGAGGTGATCCAGACTGAATGGGTGGAGCTACCAGAAGGGAGGATAGCAGATATACAGGACATTTACAACTAAATGGGTATCCCAGAGGAAGCAATGATAAAGATGCACAAAGGTTAGCCACAGCCAAATACCTTGAAAAGGTAAGACAGGCTGTGAGAAACCAGCAGAATCCACGCCATCATTCATCAGATACTCATTTGGAATCTGGCCACCAGAGGAGATGGATGCCACTTATGTGAAGACACAAAAGCATTTCACAACACAGAGAGGTCTCCTTCTAAAGTCCAGCCTGAGGCAATAAAGAAAGAATAAGAGATGATTAGAAAGTGTCAGCATCCATAAATACATCTGAAACATCCACCTGAGATGAGCTACTCCAAGAAAGCCCGAGGCAGCTGAAGACAGATGGTGATGAAGTAAAGGAGGAGGAATTGTCATAGATGACCAAGCCCTGCATGGGATGTACCATTGGCAGATTAAGGAAGTAGGTACCAGTGGCTTAAAGTACAGCAGAGAGGCTCTGATCATGGCAGCACAAGAACAGGCCTCAGAAGAAAGATCCATTGAGTCAAAAATCTACCAGGACCCAAGCTGCAGACTGTGCAAAGGTGCCCTGAAGACTATCCTGCATAAAGTAGCAGAATGTAAGAACCATGAACACTGACACACCAAGTGACTGGGATAGTGTACAGGATCATGTCTGCCCCATATGGACCAGAAGTCCCCAAATCCTGATGGGAGACACCCCCAAAGGTAGTTGAGAACAACGGGCTAAAGTCCTGTGGGACTTCCAGTTAAAAAAAGAGAACCGGCTACTGGTCAACCAACCAGACACAGTGATGGTTGACAAGGAGCAGAAGACCACAACTGTGATAGATGTGGCAATCTATCAGCAACATCGGGAAGAAGGAGCATGAGATAATAGAGAAGTACCAACTGGAGCAGATGTGGAAGGTAAAGTCCAAAGTGGTCCCAGTGGTTATAGGCATTAGGAGTGGCTCTAGAGATAATCAGATTGAACTTTAGATACCCTGGAATGATGTAGGATGACTGAAAACACAAATACAATATGTTAATGTTATTAGTCTGGTATGTATGTTTACTAGGTGCAAACGCAAGCGTTTGCATTTATTTTCTATTCACAAAAAACATGTTGTTGGTTTTTTAAATATGTTCCACCCACCAGCAGGGGGCGGTACAAT
Source organism: Mchenga conophoros (assembly GCF_057382185.1). Classification (NCBI taxonomy): domain Eukaryota; kingdom Metazoa; phylum Chordata; class Actinopteri; order Cichliformes; family Cichlidae; genus Mchenga; species Mchenga conophoros. Next base: position 41,218,289 of record NC_140547.1, on the reverse strand, counting down.
CATTTGGTTTGGTGCAGACATCATGCACAAACAATACATATTTAACCACCCACTTTGGTGTGGAAGGAGTTGAGTGACCCCCACAAAGACCTGACCTCAATCCCTTTACAGGGTTTTTTTGTCAGTAAATTGTAAAATCTTGTGGAAAAAACTTCCCTGAAAAGAGAAAGACTAGTATAGCAGAATATAATGCCAATATCTTTGCCATGGAAGACTGAAAATCACATATTTATTTTTACAAGGTCATTTTTGTGCTTTAATGTTTTCATTTATAATTTATTCATCAACACTGGAATCCTTCTAGTCAGCAGAGTTCATCAGTGTGTGAGAAACACTTTGACTTGGCTTTGTTGTTGGAGTGTGTGGATGATGTAACAGTGTGTGAAGAATGAGGCTGGCTTTCATTACAGTCTTGGCATTACTCGACCATGTCTCTGCTTTTTCCTATGCATCTCCCCTTTTGTCTGAACTTCTGAACTTTATGATCAGCGAGAGACATCTAAAAAAGGCAGACGGTGCAAAGCAAGACTGTGAGAGACAGAAAATAAGTCAGACTCCAACGGGGAGGAAAAATACTGGGCTTCTTACAGACTTCACTGCTCATACTCACCAATCTATCTCCGGCTATTCGTACAGACATAATGGAAAATTGGATATGTGCTTGCTCTCCATCACTCCGCTCTGTCCACTCCGTGACCATCAACTGCTCCACCCAGTTGCCACCAACAAGCAGCCACAGAACCCCAAACGCTTTATATATAAACACAGAGATCAACATATTCAGAGAATTACCGATCTTAGCTTTAAAGTTATAATTAGATTTTTTTCTCATAAACCCTCAGTGTTATGCTGTTTACAGTGAAAATATATTCAGTTAATGATAATTCTGTGATTACCTGTTTATATTTCTGTCATTGTTACTGATCAAGATGACAGAAGGATTGTTGGGACAAACTGATTTTTCTTGTAAACTAAGGAGGAGCGCATTTTTTAATTTTTAAGTGTTGTGAGTCCAAACGACTGATATGCTCAACTCTCATCTCTCAATACATTACTTGTGGCACTAGTTGGGCATAGATTGTGACATATTGGTCAGTGGGTACGGAGCACAGAAAGTGCCAAAATTAGAAATAATAATCATCTCAACAGATAAATTATCAGGCCATTATGTGCACTAAAATAATTTTGTAGGCATTAACTCCAATCATTCATTTTCTTCTGCTTATCCAATTCTGGGGCGCTGGAGCAGATTCCAGCTGCCATAGGGCAACAGGCTGGGCACACCCCGGATGTGTCACTGATCTGTCGCATTAACACATGTGGCTCACTTATAATCACAAATCAAAACAACCCCACAGTGCAAACCCCACATAGAGAAAATGGTCAGACGGTGGATTTGAACCCAGGAATTTCTGGCAGTGAGGCAAAACTATGAACCACTCCTCCACTGCATTTCTTGTTGAGGTTGCCTTTGTGTTAACATACATTTGTTATGATTTATTTTCCCTGTTTGTACCTGTTGTTTCCATGTTTTCCTGTATTATTTTCCTCCATCCATATTCTTAACTGCTTATGCAGTTTATCATGATGGGGGGATGGAACCTATCCCTCCTGGCAAAGGGCAAAAGTTCAGGTGCACAATTTATTTAATTTGTTTGTTTATGTACCAAATATATTTTCCCTCAGTATTTTCACTACCAGCTCTGACACTGTAGTTTAACATCAACAGACTTGGATAAGAAAGTCAGTGATAAAAAAGTATGACTGGATATTAATGAAGATCAGCAGTGGACAGCCTCTCATGTCTACTGGCCATGAATGAATGCGCTCAGGCCTGTTATCAGGGTCAGCAGAGGCAGGGTTAATAGTAATTGCCTGGTAGTGACTGTGTGGTGGAGAGTGGGCACATCATTTACTCACGCAGAGATAAACTGAATGTCCTCTGCCTTTGAGCTTTTATGTCACTGCTCTCCTCGCCTGTGATGCCAACCGACCTGTGTGGATTAGTGACAGAGACAGAGGGAGCCAGAAGAGGATGATGACAGCAAGGAGGTGTGGTGACATCATAACGGTCACCAAGGAGATGAAAGGTCAGGACCCCTCTTCAACTCTGACTCAGAATAGAACATGAGTCATACCTGCATCGTTATAGAAACAGCCAATCACAAGCTGCCTGTCACATACGTTAGCAGATAGACAGCCAATAGGGAAGCATGTGCATTTAAGCAGGCTTTGAGTTTCTTTTAAGTTTGTACTGAGATGTGTTGCTGTTAGACCAACTTAAACTTTAATCACATGTAAATGTATACCTTAAAAGTAAGATTATTCACCTACTTTGAATATATTAATATTACAGTTTTTCTCAAATGTTAAAACACAAAAGCCAATCCTGTAACCTAAATGACCAGTAGTCTAAACACATTTACTAAATGTAGCCACCATATTCCAGTACCATAAACACATGTCACATGAAGACACAATTCACAAAACACAACCCTCTGTACTCATAAATCTAAACACATTTTTCCTTGCTAAAACACATGTTGCAAAACAACTCTGCTCATATTCTCAAATGAAAGCCCATGTGATGCAAAATGCTTGCCACAGTCACCAATCTTTGAACACAGGGAACACACCTGGCGTCATTCACTACACACAATGACTCAAAATTGAAGACACTTGTTGCTAATGCTGTACCCACATGTAAAAGCAAGTTCAGAGTGCACAGTATGCTGAAGGTTCCAAACAAACACAATGGATGAAGGCAGAGTCAGGGGAAGAGGAATTTGATGCAGAGGAGGGAGAAGAGCTGGCCCTGGAAGAAGAGGAGCAGGCCAATGAGGAAGAGGAGAAGGCCAACATGGGAGAGGAGAAGGTCCAGGAGGGAGAGCAAGACAACCTCGCACCATCATTACGGACGAGATGCGAGCAACAGCTCAGCGACATGATGCCGCACAGTGATTGTGGTGTGTGTGTGGTGTGAATAACGTAAATAAAAAAACTTCACACCCTGTTCATGTTTTCAAGATTACTGTTGTGTGCAATAGATTCTGTTTTTGCATTGAGTTGTGTTACAGTAGTGTACGTACATGCAGGATTTTCTATAGATTTATACTACTCATATGAAACTCACAAATCTAAATGCCTAATCCTCTGCAGAGATCTACGACGATCCGTTACTGTATAGTTTCTAAAATATGCATTGGCAGTTATGAAACAAAGAACCTTCTCACAAATTGAGCATTGTGTTTTCAATTGTTTTGCTGTAGTGTGTAATGCTGTGTATAGTGTTTACAGTTTTGACAGCTTCGAGCTGCTCTCTTGGTGTGGGAGTTTGAGTTTTGCAGTGGGAAGGTGTGGTTGTGTTTATGTAGCTTTAGAGAAGGGTGTTGTGTTTGGACATTGGGGGACCTGGTGGTAACGTTTGTGACATGTGTTTTAGCATTTGAGAAAAACTGTAAATGAAATGTTAAACTTTATTTGTCTCTCACTCTGCTGTTTCCAGGTGAAGTGAACACGTTGTATCCAAAAAAGATGTCTCAAATCTGCTGATCAAAGCGAGTTTTTCAGACTTTGCTAATATAATGATTGTTTACATCCATAAGCTGCAGTTTAGAAATATTTAAGTCACTGCTAAGAGATTAGCAGTGATTTGAGATAACAGTGATTTAGATTTGTAATTGATTATCAGAGGTGATCTTCTTTTTTCTTATTATCTGTCATAATTATACTGTGGTTGCTACAGTGGTTGCTAATATTAAATATGGCCAAAGTTTAAGTAAATAATGATGTCAATGTATATACAAGGAATCCTTGTGAGGCAAAACCACGGGCTTCAGGCTGCTCTAAAGGTTCAGTGTCAGCCTTTTTTTTTCTACTCTTAGGTCACTAGGACACCAGTGAGAGGAGATATCCCCAATATGGTCATCTCATACCAGGTCATCTCAGACACAGAGCTCTGGTTGTGAACACAAAACCTCCACCCATCTGCTGTTGTTTTTTCTTTTCTTTTCTTTGTCTTTTTCATTGCCAGAGTCAATCAGGAGATTGACTCTCTCATTCCCTGCAGGTTATCTTGTTTTCAGCTTGTTTTAGACAGAGGAAATAAGGATTTTTTTAAAAAGCACAAAGTCACATAATGGGTCAAGCTGTTTGCTTCTCTTTCACAGGAGCCAAAAACAGTCCTGCAATGGATAGTTCAACAGGCAAACATCCTCTCTTCTTGCTCATCTCTGGTGGAAATGTACTTTAGGAATTGAGACATCCTTCAAAGATGAGCACTGAAATCGATTTCAGAATCAAAGGCTGGTGGACAGAGGGCAGACGAGACATGTCGGCACAAAATAGAAAAATTAGAGCCCAATGCTTTGGTTTAAGCACTTTCATCAGGCAGACGGCTGTATTTTACTGAAAAGGTCTGAAAAACACACAATATACATTCATGGTAGGCAAAGTTGTCTGGTAAAAACAAGACCATTTAACAGGTAAAGAGACAGATTATTCTATCAAGAGGGCCAAAGCAGGGCAACTGTTTACTGTTTCTGCTTTCAATAGGAATTTTTTTAATAATTTTTTTAAGTGGTTTGAGCAATCGTTCTATCTGAAGGTCTTTCAAAGTTTTGTTATCTAACTCAAGTGTTGAGTTATCTAACTCAAGGGAAGAACCATTGTTGTGCCTAAAATATCAGACAACTTAGCAAAGAACCATTTCAAATTATATCTTTAGGCACTTTGTTACTACCAGCCCGTCACAAACGTGTATCGTTTCTTCACATTTCTTTAATTAAATCTTTATGACATACAATATGACACACATAAAACGGTATTTTTGTACCAAAGCTGACTCAGAGAGTTCAGGCTTTGCTGAAGAATAAAGGTGGTCATACGTTCAAATTTGCTAGAATTATACAAAATGTTGTTGTTTTTTCTTTTCTTTTCTTTTCTTTTTCTTTTTCATTGCCAGAGTCAATCAGGAGATTATATCAAAATGGGACATGCCCTCCAGCATGGTCCAAGAATGACCGAGCCAAGATCCTGTGGGACTTCCAGATACATACAGACAAACTAGTGATGGCCAACCAACCGGACATAGCAGTGGTGGACAAGCAGAGGAAGATGGCTGTAGCGATAGATGTAGCTATATCAAATGACAGGAACAGATACCAAGGGCTGAGACAAAAGCTCAAGAAGATGTGGAGGGTGAAGGTAAGAGGACCTGAGCTTGAAAAATGAAGACGGATGAAGACCGCCCATATACAGTGGGGCAAAAAAGTATTTAGTCAGCCACCGATTGTGCAAGTTCCCCCACCTAAAATAAAAATGTGCACATTTTTATAGAAGCAAAGTAAGCCCATGTTTACCAGTGCATGGGGAAGAAAAAAAAGTTTTGCCTGTAGTGTCTAGCCTCTAGCATAATTTTACTGTTGCAGAGGTTGGAGAAAGAGCTACTTTATATAAAGTCATTTATATTTTAGACCAGTGGTTTCTAGCCTAGGGGCCAGTGTCCTCACAAGGGTCAAAAGACAAATCTAAGTAGTCTTGAGATGATTGATGGGAGAGGAAAGAACTAACCAGCACAAAGAGAGCAAAAACTTTGGAAGTAGTTGATTTCCTTTTGGACTGCACTGCATGGAATAATGTATGTTCTGTCTGTATAATTTCAAAAGTTAACAATAGCTACATTTGTAAGATTCATGTATTGGAGAAAAAAGGAAGAACATGTCATTAAACCCCTATATAGTGATATATACAGTGGGGCAAAAAAGTATTTAATCAGCCACCGATTGTGCAAGTTCCCCCACTTAAAATGATGACAGAGGTCAGTAATCTGCACCAGAGGTACACTTCAACTGTGAGAGACAGAATGTGAAAAAAAAAATCCATGAATCCACATGGTAGGATTTGTAAAGAATTTATTCGTAAATCAGGGTGGAAAATAAGTATTTGGTCAATAACAAAAATACAACTCAATACTTTGTAACATAACCTTTGTTGGCAATAACAGAGGTCAAACGTTTACTATAGGTCTTTACCAGGTTAGCACACACAGTAGCTGGTATTTTGGCCCATTCCTCCATGCAGATCTTCTCGAGAGCAGTGATGTTTTGGGGCTGTCGCCGAGCAACACGGACTTTCAACTCCCGCCACAGATTTTCTATGGGGTTGAGGTCTGGAGACTGGCTAGGCCACTCCAGGACTTTCAAATGCTTCTTACGTAGCCACTCCTTTGTTGCCCGGGCGGTGTGTTTTGGATCATTGTCATGTTGGAAGACCCAGCCTCGTTTCATCTTCAAAGTTCTCACTGATGGAAGGAGGTTTTGGCTCAAAATCTCACGATACATGGCCCCATTCATTCTGTCCTTAACACGGATCAGTCGTCCTGTCCCCTTGGCAGAAAAACAGCCCCATAGCATGATGTTTCCACCCCCATGCTTCACAGTAGGTATGGTGTTCTTGGGATGCAACTCAGTATTCTTCTTCCTCCAAACACGACGAGTTGAGTTTATACCAAAAAGTTCTACTTTGGTTTCATCTGACCACATGACATTCTCCCAATCCTCTGCTGTATCATCCATGTGCTCTCTGGCAAACTTCAGACGGGCCTGGACATGCACTGGCTTCAGCAGCGGAACACGTCTGGCACTGCGGGATTTGATTCCCTGCCGTTGTAGTGTGTTACTGATGGTGACCTTTGTTACTTTGGTCCCAGCTCTCTGCAGGTCATTCACCAGGTCCCCCCGTGTGGTTCTGGGATCTTTGCTCACCGTTCTCATGATCATTTTGACCCCACGGGATGAGATCTTGCGTGGAGCCCCAGATCGAGGGAGATTATCAGTGGTCTTGTATGTCTTCCATTTTCTGATGATTGCTCCCACAGTTGATTTTTTCACACCAAGCTGCTTGCCTATTGTAGATTCACTCTTCCCAGTCTGGTGCAGGTCTACAATACTTTTCCTGGTGTCCTTCGAAAGCTCTTTGGTCTTGGCCATGGCGGAGTTTGGAGTCTGACTGTTTGAGGCTGTGGACAGGTGTCTTTTATACAGATGATGGGTTCAAACAGGTGCCATTCATACAGGTAACGAGTGGGGGACAGAAAAGCTTCTTACAGAAGACGTTACAGGTCTGTGAGAGCCAGAGATTTTCCTTGTTTGAGGTGACCAAATACTTATTTTCCACCCTAATTTACGAATGAATTCTTTACAAATCCTACCATGTGGATTCATGGATTTTTTTTTTTCACATTCTGTCTCTCACAGTTGAAGTGTACCTCTGGTGCAAATTACTGACCTCTGTCATCATTTTAAGTGGGGGAACTTGCACAATCGATGGCTGACTAAATACTTTTTTGCCCCACTCCTTTGTTACTGCTCCCATTCCCCATGGGATGGACGTAGAGACCTAAAATTCATCCCAGATACACAATATAACCATCCCTCCCAAACAGTGGTCACAAATCAGTCCAAATGTGTGGTAGTGGGCACATCTGCCATATTGAGATAATCCATCCCACCTCACAGGTGTGCCACATCAGGATGCTGATCTGACATCATGAGTAGTGCACAGGTGTACCTCAGACTGCCCACAACAAAAGGCCACCCTGGAATGTGCAGTTTTTTGCGCTATTGGGGGTCTGGGGACCCAGAACCGGTCAGTATCTGGTGTGACCACCATTTGCCTCATGCAGTGCAACACATCGTCGCATGGAGTCCATCAGATTGTCAATTGTGGCCTGTGGAATGTTGGTCCACTCCACTTCAATGGCTGTGCGAGGTTGTTGGATATTCGTGGGAACTGGTACAAGCTGTCGTATACGCCGGTCAAGCACATCCCGAACATGCTCAATGGGTGACATGTCCGGTGAGTATGCTGGCCATGCAAGAACTGGGACATTCTCAGCTGCCATCTGCCCTGAACAATGTGAACCATGATTCATCCGTGAAGCGCACACCTCTCCAACGTGCCAGACGCCATCGAATGTGAGCATTTGCCCACACAAGTCTGTTACGGCGACGAGCTGGAGTCAGGTCAAGACCCCGATGAGGACGACGGGCATGCAGTTGAGCGTCCCTGAGACGGTTTCTGACAGTTTGTGCAGAAATTGTTTGGTTGTGCAAACCAATTGTTCCAGCAGCTGTCTGGGTGGCTGGTCTCAGACGATCTTGGAGGTGAACCTGCTGGATGTGGAGGTCCTGGGCTGGTGTGGTTACACGAGGTCTGCGGTTGTGAGGCCGGTTGGATGTGCTGCCATATTCTCTGAAACGCCTGTGGAGACGGCTTATGGTTGAGAAATGAACATTCAATGCACGGGCGACAGATCTGGTTGACATTCCTGCTGTCAGCATGCCAATTGCACGCTCCCTCATTGCTTGTGGCATCTGTGGCATTTTGCTGTGAGACAAAACTGTACATTCCAGGGTGGCCTTTTGTTGTGGGCAGTCTGAGGTACACCTGTGCACTACTCATGATGTCAGATCAGCATCCTGATGTGGCACACCTGTGAGGTGGGATGGATTATCTCAATATAGCAGATGTGCCCACTACCACACATTTGGACTGATTTGTGACCACTGTTTGGGAGGGATGGTTATATTGTGTATCTGGGATGAATTTTAGGTCTCTACGTCCATCCCATGGGGAATGGGAGCAGTAACAAAGGTGTTGCGTTTATATTTTTGTTGAGTGTATATATACACTCTTGCAAAAATATCTACATTGTGCAGTTTTAATCAACTTATTGTCTTCTTCTTTGGCCCATTGCTCCATTATTACTGCAACAAGAGCATTAAAACTCCACCTGTGGTCAAAACCTCCCACAATATAGCTTCAATTGTTAAATTGGTATTTGTAGGTTTAAAAGGGCCCTGCTCGAGTAAACGAAAGGTCACCACAGTTATATAACACCAGTGTGTGTGTGTGAGAGAGAAAAACAGAGACACCTTGTACCTTGGGGTGGGACACCATCCGTAAAGTGATATGTGGAAGGAGAAAAGAAGAATGAGAAGGGATAAGGAAGGGGAGCAGAGAGGGAAGAAATGATAGCTAAGGAAAAAAGCAGGAAAAAAGGAAAACCAGAGTCAGGTGAAAGAAGCCTGGAGAGTAAGAGATCATTACATAACAAACTATTGTTTGAAATGGAACATAAAACAAACACAGAAATACCTGATGATAATCAGTGTGGTCCATTCTGAAGAGCACATGTCTCTTAACCTCCACCACACCCTTTGCAATGACCTCAATATGAACAATACATCACGTTTAAACACTGTCCTAAATCTGTGCTGATAATCCTCAGGGCCCCATGAAGTTCTGGTGAGTTATCATTTTCATGAAGGACAAATCCTCATTTGGGTTCAAAAACAATCCAAACAACACTGGAAATGTACTAAATTGCTGACCTGTTATATTCAGCTTTCGCTTTCTATCAATTATAAAGGCTGATGCGTATAAGGCAGTAGTCACTGCGTGGATAGGGGCCAAATCTGACTTGAGGTCTGGGGAGTGTACCCTCAAAAAACATTGTATTGTATTATAGTGCTCTGTTTGTTTGCAGTTTCAATGGCAGATTTTGTTTCAGATTGGTATGGGATTTTTGAATGCTGCAGTCTTAAATATGATCAATCTATCAAATTAATGGGCTGCATACCACAGGTCTTTAAACGTGTCAGTATTCCATTCCAGTGATCCATTACTTAGAAAAACATCACTTGACCCAGTTGTTTTAGGTAATTATAGGTCAATCTCCAAATTTCCTTTAATCTCAAAAAGTCTTAAGAGAGTCAGAAGAGGGATGGTTTATTTGAAGAGTTTCAGCTGGAATTCAGAGCACATCACAGTTCAGAAACAGCTTTAGTGAAGGTTACAAATGATCTTCTTATGTGGACTCATCTATGTGCTTGTCCTGCTTGACCTCAGCACAGCACTCAGTACTGTTGACCATAACAGTTTATTAAAGACATTAGAGCATGCTGTAGAAATTGAAGGTATTTAACAGACTTATGACACGCTACGGTTAATTATGGCGTTCCACAGGGTTCTGTGCCGGGACCAATTCTATTTACGCTATACATGCTTCCCTTAGGCAGTATCAATAGAAGGCATAGTATACATTTTCACTGCTATGCAGATGATACCCAGCTTTATCTAACCATTAAGCCAGATAACACACATCAATTAGTTAAACTGCAAGAATTTCTTAAAGACATAAAGACTTGTTAACCTCTAATTTTCTGCTTCTAAATTCAGATAAAACTGAGGTTATTGTACTCAGGCCTAAAAGTCTTAGAACCATGGTGTGTAACCCAATGCTTACTCTGGATGACATTACTTTGGCCCTCAGTAATACTGTGGGGAATCTTGGAGTCGTTTATGACCAGGATATGTCCTTCAATGCACATATTAAACAAACGTGTAGCACTGCTTTCTTGCATTTGGACAATACCTCTAAAATTAGAAACATCCTGTCACAGAGAGATGCTAAAAACTAGTTCATGCATTTATGGGCTACTGAAATTTATTATTATAAGGTTGTCCTAAAAACAACCATCACAATCCATACAATAGCTGTAGAGACATCACACACAAAAACACTTTCACTAACGTCGGTCGGCTTTATTGTTATGCCAATTTAAAAGGCGTTTTGAGATATTTTTAGGTGAATCTAAATCATGGATGACCAAGCAGTCCATAGGGCATTTAACCATAACAACTACTACTACTACTACTGGTACTAATCCTACAAAACAGATGACATGCTGGGTTCACTTAAAATCTAGCCAGATCGTGGGACAGGTCGGAGTTGCAGCACACACACATTGTGCACCTCTGAAACAATGAACAGGGTTTCTCTTGCCATGCTGTATTTCAATCTGTGTCTTAGAGGAGAAACAATCTGGGACAGAATGAGAGGGATGAAATGAGACAGGCGAGCCTGAGCAATCATGGTGGAGTGAAGAGAAATATCTGTTTCATTCCCACTTTGTGTGTGTGTACGTGTGTGTGTGTGTGTGTGTGTGTGTGTGTGTGTGTGTGTGTGTGTGTGTGTGTGTGTGTGTGTGTGTGTGTGTGTGTGTGAGTATCTTGAGGTGTCAAAACAGTCTTTATAGTCACTTGTCTTTTTCCCAGTTTCATCTCCACAAAAATACACATTCTGAAAGATAGGCCTGAATCTCTGCATGTATTTCATGCTCAAAGATGTCTGCAGGTGGATCATATACTGTGTGTGCTGTTTGTTTATTGATACTGAAGCTGCGTATATTCACAGAACTTTCATGGATCTTAAAATAAGTGCATAATAACTCAGTTAGATGTAAATTGGGTAATATTACAGATTCTATTTAGTGAAAAGGATTTCACTTACTCTAGCTGGCCCTCTGGATCAGCCTGTTCAGTCTCTTCCTGTCCCCAGCAGAGATGCTGCCACCCCAGCAGACCACACTGTAAAATATAGCTGAGGCCACCACAAAATCATAGAAGATCGTCAGGAGTGGGCCCTTCACTCCAAAAGACCTGGGTCTCCGCAGCAGGTACAGCTTGCTCTGCCCTTTTCTGTAGCAGGCATCTGAATTATGAGTCCAGTCCAATTTATTGTTCAGATAAACAGGTACCTGTAGCTGTCCACAGCCTCAGTGTCCATACCTTGAATGTTTAGTGGTTGCAGTGGAGGATGTTTGTGCCTGCGGAAGTCTACCACCAGCTCCTTGGTTTTACTAGTGTTGATCTGGAGGTAGTTCTGCTGGCACCAGTCCACAAAGTCATGGGTAAGTTCTCTGTACTCCTTGTCGTCCCCATCAGTGATGAGGCCGACTATTGCAGAGTCATCAGAGAACTATATATATATATATGTATATATATATATATATATATATATATATATATATGTGTGTGTGTGTACTTAATTACTGTGGTGTAGTATGTATGGCAACTGAGGAGGTCTTTATCAGTAGTAAAACTTTCACATTTTCTGCAGCCATCCAGTGGGCCAGATTGGAGTCTGTGTTGGGCCACTTCTGGACCCCAGACCTTATGTTTGACACCCCAGATCTAAAGCCCTAAATGGGTCGCGTAGTCTTCTTCTTTTCTTCCTTTTTGTTAATGAGCGAATAACAGACTACAACTTTGTTTTGTGGGCGCGTTCTTTTTTTTTTTTGGACGTCACGTGGGCGGGGCTTCTCTGAATATTCATCAGCGAGTGGCTGAGGCGGCGCACGCGAGGAGAGAGCTGGAAGAAGCGCCGACGTCTCAGCGACACGCAACTCGAGGAGGATGTGAAAATTTGACATTTGTCAGCGCTGAACAGTGAGAGAGAGAGAGAGAGCAGCAGCAGCTGGAGTCACACACAGGCGGCGCGAGGCCGTGTGAAAACAAACTGCCCGCTTTTTAATGGTCTGACTTAAAGACGCGCACAGCTGTCCATCCGTCCGGTGAGCTGCAGACAGACACAGGCAGTCATGATGGACTCTATCTTAGACAGTTTAACAGCGGAGAAACTCTATCCGTCCGGAGGGACCAACCTGTTGGACCTGGAGGAACTCAGCGACGGAGATTTTCTCACTAATGTGGTGAGGCTTTTTTTTTTTATTACATTTTTATCACCGCAAACTCTTAGTGCTCTTTCTCTTTCTATCTTTTTTTTTCTTGCCATCTACGTTAAAATCAAACGCACCTACACTGCCTGTTCCGCCCGGAGCCGGACCTCAGGAGGGCGGTGTAGCTGTTAGATCCTGACAGACATCCGGGGCTCGTAACCTGTGCTCATAACCCCATGTGTGTACGTGTGTAGGGGTGTGTGTGTGTGTGTGTTTAATTGTGTAAACTAATGTGTTTACGAGATCGGGAACACACACAGGCTGGGGTGTTACTGGTTAACTTGCGTGTGTGTGTGTTCAGCTGGCAGATGTTGCAGCATTCACCAGCACACCTGACTATTAATTTAGTTTGTGTGAGTGTGTCAGTGTACTAGCTCTTTCACTACAATCTCAAGTGTTTTTATTTCATTAAATCTGAATCATTTTATAAAGAAAAAAGAAAATAGTCTTTAATCCCTCCTTTATTGTAATCTACCTAATTATTGTATTTATCTCTTGATGGCTTCATCCGATTTCCAATCTGTCTTTTTATGCAACCTTGTGGAGTCATCAGTGATAACCCTAACCCCAATTCTGTGCTATCACTATATTTTTTACTTGTATTGTTATTTTATTTATTTAATTTTTTGGCAATCTTTCTGATTTAAAAAAAAAAAACCCAAACAAACATTTTTTGCTTCTCAGAAACATGGGGTTAGGATTGGGGCTGGTCATCATCACTCATGGCGACTTAAACCCCCGCACACCTGCGAGTCCAACGGCACCTGTTTCCCTCGGTGCTCTGAGCACATCCCCATCCTTGCAGAGACACCTCGTCTGTCACTATTACAAACAACAGGATGTGGCTGTGTAGAATCATGGTTGTTCATCAGTAGCACCAACAGTAGATTTCTTGATATAGCAAAAGTGCTGCAACAGCAAGCCAGGATTTGATAAAGAATCAAGGGTTCAAATTGCTCCATGAATAGTGAGTCATTGTTATGTGGAGATTGTCTGTTTAACGCTGGCAGCCGAGCTCGTGTTTCTGGTTCTGCACTTTTTTTTTTAGCCACACTGTTGAATGTAAACACAGTCAGAGTTAATAGTGATGAGAGGATCGATAAAAGCCTGTGAGCATGGCGGGACGCGTTCATCCTCGCCAAGTACAGTGAATGTGCGCCGTGCTCCAGAGAGTTCCTGCACCCTTCTCTTTAGGGACTTAATTGCTGCAAACCACAGAGGGCAGACTCTGTTAAGAGCAGCATCTTTTGTCTTTGTTTCCCTTCATTCGCTCACTCTTTTTCCACTTTGTGTCATCCCCACTTTTCTTTTTTTAAACGCCACAGGTTTTTTAGGCAGACCTCTATTCTAGTCGGTGAGTCAGCCGAGCAGTCTGCTCGTGGTTTAAAACCCCACAACACTGTTCTAAATAAAGTAGTCCACTCTGCTGTGAAGCCACTAGGCTGGGCTGCACCACAGAGGACATGGGAAAGGATGGCTGATTAACTGAAATTTCAGTCTCGCTCAAGTCTGCAGCATGAGCTGAGAGTTCTGCATGCCGTTGGTTCATTTTTCCTTTTATTTATTTATTTTTTTTCAGGTGTATATAACTCTATTACTTTTCTGTAATAAATGAGTTCTTATTTAAACCCACAGTAATGTGCTTTTTTTGTTGTTGTTGTTGTTTTTTTTTTTGCTTTCCTACTAACCATAGTAGGAAATTGCATATTTACTCCTTTTTGGCTCCATTTTAGTCTCAACCAACTTAGTTGCAGTTAACAAGTCTTTCATGTTACTTGTTGTCTTTTTATTCTCATTTAAAATAAAAATTACAATTCTTCTATGTTTATGTACAGAATTGTTTGAGATTGTGGTTTGTGCAGAGATGAGCAGAGAACTCTGTTTATATATATATATATATATATATATATATATATATATATATATATATATATATATATATATATATATATATATAAGTGGCATTTATTACCACAATGGACAAGTTTTTAATAATGTGTTAAAAGCTGGAAGGCTCACCGCTTGGATGCAGGGAGACCTCAGCTCTTTGGTTTTTAATAGGCTGTGCACTGTGGTCCAGTCCAGCAGGGGTTTAAACATTTTTTGTTCTGCTTTTTATTTACCTTTTTACAGTATATAGCTTTTCATAGCCAGTGGGTACAAGAAATAGGTGTGGGCAGCAAGACAAAACAAAAATCAATTGTCAGCTAATGGGACAATTTACTGCAAATTACTGCCCGTGAAATGAATTTGCCGGGCCTGACAAAGAGCAGAGTGCGACCAAATATGAGCACAGACGTGGAGTTTTATTGATTTATCATTTTGAACTCATATAATGCGATCGTGACGCAAGCAAATTCCTCAAATTTCCAAACATAAGGTGTTTGTACAAGAAACCCTCCTCAGCTCTTCGTCTGATGACTACTGAATAATAACAAGAAAGAAAAATTAAGACACACGTAAGCATTAAGCGCGAATCACTTTAAAAACACAAGAGGCACGGTTAAACGGGAGTGTCCTTCGGCTACTGTTAAACCTTTACAGATGCTTTGATCATGCGTAGAGAGTACCAAATTACCACCTGCCAGCAACTCATAAATGTTCTCCTTAATCCTAAAGGAAATGAGATTGGAGGCACAGCTAATTATTTTCTCAGAATGGATTAATGTGCCTTTTATTTTATTTCGTAGTCATATGACCCACAGCTACATAACGCAGGGGTAACGAAGTTGTAACTATGGCAACAACAATGCAGCCTGTTAACAACTTCAAGTATGAATAAAGAGAAGTAAAGCCATTGAAGTTTTTTTTTTTTTTTACTATGTCTGCTTAATAAAATAAAAATGATTGATTAATTTTTAAAATCTTTTGCTTATAAATTGTTCAAAAGGCAAGATGAAAAATTTCTAGTATACATCCTGGTTAATCCACTAACCCTAAACTCAAATGTATCCAGATTACTCTCACACATGACAACAGAAGAAACAAGTGCTCACTTTGACGATGCTGTTTAACTTTATCACTTAAAATATTACAAAACTAAAATGAGTAATGGATAAACTGACATAGAAATCACTATATACACTACATGTGTGTGTGTGTGTGTGTGTGTGTGTGTATATATATATATATATATATATATATATATATATATATATATATATATATATATATTATTAGTATGATATGCTGTTTTTTCAAGTTGAAAATCACACAAATTGAGCTCAAGCAGTAACACTGTTAAATATTTAGGCTGTAAAGCTTCTTTCTGCTCTAGTCTTTTCACCTTCCTCTCCATCCACACTCAATTCTTTTTTATTATTTATTTTATTTTATTCTATTCTACTCTCCATTCAGACCCTGTACTCCAGCTTTAAAAGGACACGCCCAACTTATTTGCGTACTGGCTGCCCATTGGCCGCTCAGCTGCCAGAAGGAATGTGTGCAGGCATGCAGCAAAGTGTGTGTGTTTGTGTGAGAAGAGAAGGAAAAATACTCTTCTGCTGTTTTATTGAGAACTATAGCTCATTTCATGTCTGTCTCACAGACACACACACACACACACACACACACACACACACACACACACACACACACACACACACACACACACAATAACCACAGCTCCCTTTTCTCTTGCTCACAAATGTAGTTCAAGTGAGGCCAAATCCAGCCAACCCACTGCAGCCACACATCACCACATGAAGCCAAATACAGTAGAGAACATTACCATTTTCTTATCTGCGGCAGCCAGCGTTACAGGATAATGACATGATGTTTCCAGGTCTCTCAAAAATGCAGTTTCATTTTACACACAAAAAAAAGGTCTAGGGCAGTCATTCAGTATTTTACTGAATTTTAAAACCTGTTTGAAAACTCTACCAGTGCAGTGCAGGATAATTTCACCTGTTTCGTGATAAAGATGGAAGAAATTCCTTTAATCTAGGAAATATCTCCTACAGACTGGAGCAACCAGGAATTTTTTGGTATTTCTTTTTTCTTTTTTTTTAAGCATGCAAAATAATCCCTGCTTTTATGTAAGGAAAAAAAAATCAAGGCTTAAATCAGAGAAAGCTAAACATAGACTAGACACATGAAACACACGTGCGGCTCATATAACTCATTTATAGGAAACACTTTAAACAAATGCATCAGGAAGAAATTTATTTCTTCACTTTGTCTGGATTTTTTTCTTATTTTTTTGAAGGCATAAGTCATGCGCATGAGAACCAGATTTATTTCACTGTGGGATTCATTATAATGGACCTTAGTCCTGCAGGGTTTTGGACCTAAAACTGTCCAGGTTACTGCCAGCAATTATGTGACCGTTTGAGCTAATGCTAACAACCGTTGCTGAGGCAGTGGCACAGAAGTGCATAATCAGAGAGGAGGTCTGCGTAATACAGGGAGTGCAGAATTATTAGGCAAGTTGTATTTTTGAGGAATAATTTTATTATTGAACAACAACCATGTTCTCAATGAATCCAAAAAACTCATTAATATCAAAGCTGAATGTTTGTGGAAGTAGTTTTTAGTTTGTTTTTAGTTTGAGCTATTTTAGGGGGATATCTGTGTGTGCAGGTGACTATTACTGTGCATAATTATTAGGCAACTTAACAAAAAACAAATATATACCCATTTCAATTATTTATTTTTACCAGTGAAACCAATATAACATCTCCACATTCACAAATATACATTTCTGACATTCAAAAACAAAACAAAAACAAATCAGCGACCAATATAGCCACCTTTCTTTGCAAGGACACTCAAAAGCCTGCCATCCATGGATTCTGTCAGTGTTTTGATCTGTTCACCATCAACATTGCGTGCAGCAGCAACCACAGCCTCCCAGACACTGTTCAGAGAGGTGTACTGTTTTCCCTCCTTGTAAATCTCACATTTGATGATGGACCACAGGTTCTCAATGGGGTTCAGATCAGGTGAACAAGGAGGCCATGTCATTAGTTTTTCTTCTTTTATACCCTTTCTTGCCAGCCACGCTGTGGAGTACTTGGACGCGTGTGATGGAGCATTGTCCTGCATGAAAATCATGTTTTTCTTGAAGGATGCAGACTTCTTCCTGTACCACTGCTTGAAGAAGGTGTCTTCCAGAAACTGGCAGTAGGACTGGGAGTTGAGCTTGACTCCATCCTCAACCCGAAAAGGCCCCACAAGCTCATCTTTGACGATACCAGCCCAAACCAGTACTCCACCTCCACCTTGCTGGCGTCTGAGTCGGACTGGAGCTCTCTGCCCTTTACCAATCCAGCCACAGGCCCATCCATCTGGCCCATCAAGACTCACTCTCATTTCATCAGTCCATAAAACCTTAGAAAAACCAGTCTTGAGATATTTCTTGGCCCAGTCTTGACGTTTCAGCTTGTGTGTCTTGTTCAGTGGTGGTCGTCTTTCAGCCTTTCTTACCTTGGCCATGTCTCTGAGTATTGCACACCTTGTGCTTTTGGGCACTCCAGTGATCTTGCAGCTCTGAAATATGGCCAAACTGGTGGCAAGTGGCATCTTGGCAGCTGCACGCTTGACTTTTCCCAGTTCATGGGCAGTTATTTTGCGCCTTGGTTTTTCCACACGCTTCTTGCGACCCTGTTGACTATTTTGAATGAAACGCTTGATTGTTCGATGATCACGCTTCAGAAGCTTTGCAATTTTGAGACTGCTGCATCCCTCTGCAAGATATCTCACTATTTTTGACTTTTCTGAGCCTGTCAAGTCCTTCTTTTGACCCATTTTGCCAAAGGAAAGGACGTTGCCTAATAATTATGCACACCTGATATAGGGTGTTGATGTCATTAGACCACACCCCTTCTCATTACAGAGATGCACATCACCTAATATGCTTAATTGGTAGTAGGCTTTTGAGCCTATACAGCTTGGAGTAAGACAACATGCATGAAGAGGATGATGTGGACAAAATACTCATTTGCCTAATAATTCTGCACTCCCTGTATCCCTGCAGAATGCAGCAGGTTTGATACATTTAATAGTAGTTGTATTACTTCATGATTAGCTAAAGCATGGATTAATGAAGTCTGGAAGCTTTGATTACAAGTAGTCATTATGTTTTACCTATTAATTTACTTATGATACACAAGAAATACTTTCTTGCATAGGCCATTATAAACATTATTCATCAAATCCAAGTGCCAATTTTATATGTGTGTATGTATGAATTGATTGATTTGTTTATGGCTTGAGGACCCGAAGACAATTTTCCATTGATGTGGATAATAAAGTTATTCTATTCTATTCAAACCTCGAGACTTAAAAGTCGAGCCATCACAGATGGCCACTTGAGGTTGGTACAGGATGTGACTTTCCATAGACTTCCTTTTTAAAATGTCCAAATTTAGAGCAGAAATAAACATGTTTACAGTAAAAAATAAGATTTTTCTCTCTCTTGCTGAATTCCCCCTTCAGGACAACTGAATGGAAGTGAATTTCAATATAACATCCATCTATCTATCCATTCCATTCTGCCACTCATCTGGGTCTGGGTCGTGGGGGTTGCAGTCTAGGTAGAGACTCCCAGCCTTCCCTCTCCCCAGCCACCTTTTCCACCTTATCTGGGAGACACTAAGTTGTTCCCAGGAAAGCTAAGAGATATAATCCCCCCAGCGTGTTGTAGGTTTGCCCCGGGACCTCCTCCCAGTAAGACATGCCCCAACCACCTCGTCCAGGAAATGTCCATGTGAAATACCCAGACCACCTCAACTGGCTCCCTTCAATGTGGAGAAGCATCGACTTTCTCTCAATTGACCAAGTTCCTTACACTATCTCAGTCTTCATAAAAGTGTGGTCCGGCTCTCTCTGGTGGTATGTGGGAAATCTCCAATTTTTTTTAAGATGAAATAATATACCATTGTGAAGGTATGCAAAGACGACACGAGAGTTCCCGAGGCTCTTCTGGGAGCCGGAGTCAACTCCCTGAGCATGAGTTCTCTATGAAGAGTAGCCTTTCCTTATCCCCAGCGGTCACGGCCGCTACAGAGCGCTGGCGGACTAGTTTCCCTCGGCCTTAAAACTGCAAAGGCACGCTGGTGCCACCATCCCAGCCACCATCGATGAGTCGTTGAGAATCGGTGGGGGCGCGGGAGATGCCATCGGTGAGTCAGGAACTATTGCTTGGATGCCGAACCTCCTAGTAGCCAGGAGAATGCGATCCGCTTCTTCTGCAAGTGAGTGGTAATCCTTCACAGCCAGCAGCGGGGAGTTGGCGAGGCCAGCTCGCACCGGCAACTGTCGGAGGAAGACGTGTGAAGAGGAATCTGCCGTCATCCGTTCCTAGCAAGGACGGTGTGCTCTCCATAAGCTTGAGTGCGGTACCATCATCCAGGCACGAGAGAGGGATTCTCGGGCAGCTCTGCATTTGAGAGGGAGTAGCACAACAGCAGCAGCGCCTTGAGAGCGGTGTATTTCCTTTGGGTGGGGGGATCCTGGAGGAGGGTCATCACACAGCAGGTGGACAGCGGATCCAGCGAGGCCACCACATGATGATATTTCGTGTCGACGGCTGAATTATCAGCGCCGGAGAAGCGCCCGATAAGACATCGTGAACGCTTCCTGGCCATCCGGTGAAACTGCTGGGAAGACAACATTGGAGAAACGTTAACATTTTATTTGTACTGCATAATCTGCAGATTCTGACAGAAATCTGCAACTATCCTTTCATCAGGCCATCACTTAAAGACCGGATATCCCACCTGCTGTGAATGTTTTAATGCCGTACAGTTGTTATTATTATCACTTGAACCACTCCAGTGTGAGCTCACCACCTCTATATGACTTGTGCATTTAACTTAATGAGTAGCGTGGCCCACTTGATTGACAGGTGGCTGCAGTTGTGAGCTGTAGCTTCGCTAATTTGAATCAATGAACAGGACTACAGACTGTGGTGCTGGTGAATTTGAATGCAATTATCTAGTAAATTAAAGGGCTTAAGCTTTCAAAACATTCCTTTTATAAAGTAAGTAAATCTCCTTTGTCAACATTAATAGCAGGTATCAGTCTCTGTGTCTCTTGCACCTTGCTAAACAAGTTTACTAAAGTTAGCAGAAACGTAGCGCTCCACCATTTCATCTAAATTTCATGGTGACAGCCAGTATGCTTGATGGGAGGCCTCAACACAGTAGTCCACAAACCGCTGGGGGACGTCACAGCGGCTACATCCAACTTTTATATGAAGCCTGTGATCAAATCCAAATGATTGTCAGTGACAGTTTACAAGGCTACATGACTTCATAAAGATATTTTTCTTTCAGTGTATTTTCCTTTGGCCTTTTACATGTTGTTCTGAAGATTTTTACGATACTTTCCACTGCTGTATTCCCTCCATAATGACATACAGTTTTTGGCCTCAGTGATCCAAGTCTGTGCTTTCAGTCCTCGTAAAGATATAGGAGGTGGTTCTTCTTGCCTGTGAACTCTACTACCGCTGACTAGTGGCTAGGCAGTTTAGTCCATTTTTTTTCTGCCATCTTCACCTGAACCAGCGAGGTAGCTGAATGAAAGAGAGAAGAGAGAGATGTGTTAAGACTCCACACGGTTAATTACAGGCATAGCAGAGCTGCTCTCTACATTTATAATTACCCCATACCTCTGTCTTTCCCAGTTCTCTTTGTGTGGTTTATCTCTCAGCTTTGTCCCCTCTAATGACACATCAGCCCTGAAATGAGCTATAAAACTTGTCAACTGCTTTTTAACACTGTTTTCTTCTCTAAAGTGGATCTTTTCCCAGCAGAGAGGGGAAGCGTTTCAGGTAATAACAGGTTCAGACTTCGGCTCCTCCATTCACGGATGCAGATTTTTGAGGATCGAGTATCGAACCCGAAGACACTCTGTGTTTATTAAGCTCCCCAATAATAAAAGTATTCTTCTAGTGTGGCTGCGCTACACAGGGTGTTCTCGGTACAGATGATAAAACAGTTCATTGCGATAATAAATTAATTGCAAAGAAGGCAGTTCTAGGAATGGGAAATGTTGCCGGTGCGTTTGCCATTTGAATGTCAGGTAGTGCAGGTGTGATGCAGATTAGCATCGGTGCATTTAGCTCAGAGAAATTGTCAACTGAATATTGACCTTTAGTCTGAAAACGGATTGGTGGGGCACAAAAACATTGCTTTATCTGCGTGCATAAATTTACTTGTGGCCCACAAGTTAACTCTGTAGCTGCCACAACAACAGCTTGGCTTTCTCCATAGAGTCTTATTTGTGTCAGCAGCTCTTCACCTGGTGGTGTGAGGGATGGTTGATTGTAAAGGAGGTTGTTGCTGCTGCTGCTGTGTTGAGATGCAGGGACTTTTGGCAGCATCTGATTATTTCAGTTATTACATTTGGCTCAGTATTGTGGTGTATA
The DNA here is from genome assembly GCF_057382185.1 of Mchenga conophoros. Classification (NCBI taxonomy): domain Eukaryota; kingdom Metazoa; phylum Chordata; class Actinopteri; order Cichliformes; family Cichlidae; genus Mchenga; species Mchenga conophoros. The sequence goes on along the minus strand of NC_140547.1, from coordinate 41,196,332 downwards.
CATCTACACTCTACACAAACTGGAAAAACATTTATTAACATAAAATGAAAGATTTCTTAAGTTGTCATCGCCACACCCCTCTTGCAGCATATTCCATTGCACGTGAAATTCACCCTCCAGGTTTTTTTTACCTTTAAGGTTTACCTGGAAGGATGAAACTTAGCCGAGTCTTGAAACTGCAGATTTCCCATTGTTTTTCTAGTGAAAGGAGTCTGCACATGTCCAGCCACAAGAGGAAAAAGGCTTATCAGCCAGAATACTTGAATGTGCAGGATGCAGGGGGGGAAAAAAGTCAGCGTGGCCGCGCATACATCAACCCAATGCCAGGTGATGGATAAGCAAAAGATTAACCTCACACAGGATTGTGCTTGTATTGGGTGAGAGCTGCATCGAAGGCTCCAGGTGTGTTGGAGGTAAGCAAGTGGAAAACAAACCAACCTCCCAAAAATAGAGTCGCTCTTCCAGCTGAATGCAAAACTGAAGCCAAATGTAGACAAATATGAAGTAAAACCCAACACAGTATAGCAGAATAAAGAGAAAACCACATATTGGCTGCACTGTTGAGCTAATGCAGCTACTAGAACTAATTTTAGATGCATAATGCTTCAATTATGGACCTTTCTCTGCTTTTTCTCTGTCCCTCTCTCTACATCACTCCCATTATGACCGCAATTAGGAAACTTTTCTCGATTTGTTTTTGAATAGGGTGGTTTTAAATGTGACCTATATTCCCTAATGGAGCAGTATTATAGGGGCAGTGTCGAGGTTACTTAAACGGATATTTTGATGGCATTTAGTGCAACAGGGCTTCTCTTGTCACGATGCATATGCTATTCCTGTATGTGTGTATGAATGGGCGAGTATGCACATGTGAAAGAGGATCACTGAGTGTATGCTAGACTGATACTAAGATATGAGCTAATATCTGGTCATTTTGGATTACTGTATACATGAGTTATATTCAAAAGGGAAAATGATGAGATGACTGCACCTTCTGCATTGTATTTCACCACTGAGTTAGGTTCACACTAGAGGGTGTTTTGGACCATCCATGTCAAAAGAGCAACCTCCAGGCCCTGCTAAACACAGTCCTTTACCGCAGGAGGTCTGCAGTGAAAGACTTTGCACCTCGGGAAAACTGCACAAAAGCCACAGGGAGGACGACGGGTGGCCAAGACCCCGCAGGTTCACTGCTACAGAAACCTTGACTTTACTTCTTGTTCATAGATGTTTTTGACCTGAGGCTTGGCTTATGCTGTCTTGGCTTCAACTGCACTAAGCAGCGACTGCGTTTTTATTGGAATTTGCATGACTATAAACAGAAGGAGTTTGCTGAGTTTATAATAGGCAGCACAGTCATGTAGTGGTTAGCACTGTCTCCCTGTAGCTAGAAGGTTCTGGGTTCATGTCTGCCTTTCTGGCAACCTGTCCAGGGTTTACCCAGTCGTTTGCCTTAGGATAGGGCAAACCCAGAGGTGGATAGGTAGTAAAGGAAGTGAAAGTATGGATGAATTCAAAACACAAGATTAAAAGAGAGCGACATTGAGAATGTGAATATGGAACAGAAAGCTTTTTATTTGATGGAGCCACCGTCCTGGACAAACTGCGCTGTTGTTTGCACGCTGATTTGGAACCAACTAAACTTTTCATATCATAGCGTGAGCTATATATCATTCGGGTTCTTGCGTATGTACACACTTCTTTTTTGCCTGGAGGTTCAGTGAGCCTTGAGGTTCAGGTACAAAAATTGATCTGGTTCATGGACTTCCTTTTATCTTTTTTTTTTTTACTCCAGCGGACCATGACTCACACATGCGTAGGTGGGTTTAAAAGATGCATGTGTTGATATAGGACAGAAATACATATAATTACAGTTTCCGTTGTGTGCAGGACTATTTCCTGGCTTACTGTCAAGGCCACCCGGAGCACCTCAGTGTAGCAGAGATCTTTAAAATTTTCATTTGCACCTGTACATCTGCTGCATGTCTGCTGAACCTCCAAATCCCGAACCTTCCTCCCTACTTCCAAACCTAACTGTCCCCCTGTGAAAAAAGTAACTTCCCTCATTGTTAAATCATGAATTAACAGTTATTAACCACATTTTTCTTAGAAACTTGAGTTTAATGTCACCAGTCACACTCCGTCCTGATTGCTGCCAGTCCTCTTGAGTCACGAAATCATTTAAATACAACATGTCTGATAAAGTGAAATAGGCTTGATCTAAAGAAACAGATAAGAAACAAAGTTATTGACATCTATCATTCTGAAAAGGCTTATAAAGTAATTTCTATGGCTTTGGGACTCCAGTGAACCACAGTGACAGCCATTATCCACAAATGGAGAATACCTGGATCAGTGGTGAACCTTCCCAGGAGATGACTGCTTAACAAAATGACTTCAAGAGTGCATCGACGACTCATCCAGAAGCTCACAAAAGAACCCAGAACAAGATCTAAGGAACTGCAGGTCTCACTTGCATCAGTTAAGGTCAAAGTTCATGATTCATCTTGAAAAAAATCCTGATCGTCTGAGAGACTATTCTGATGATTCAAAAGTTGGACTTTTTGAAAGGTTTGAGTCCCGTAACGTCTGCATAAAACTAACACAGCATTTCATAAAAGGAACACCATAACAACAGTTAAACATGGTGGTGGTAGTGTGATCGTCTGCAGCTGCTTTGCTGCTTCCGGATGACTTGCTGTAATTGATGCAACCACGAATTCTGCGCTTTACCAGAAAATCCTGAAGGAGGATGTCCGTTCATCAGTACATACCCCGAAGTTCAAATACACTTGGTCAAAAGAGCTTGCAAAGAAAAGCGTCTGGACTTCTTTAAGTTGCTTGAAGACGTTTCACCTCTCATCCGAGAAGCTTCTTCAGTTCTAAGGTCAAATGGTGGAGAGTCCCAGATATAAACCTAGTGGGAGTGACCCCCCACAGAGGGACAAAAGGACCCCCTGATGATCCTCTAATCGCCTGAGCCAAGGTGTGAAACTGGGTGTGGGTCCCAATCAGCCAGAGTTTCGGGTGTGTTCATTGTGAAACCTGGCCCCACCTTATCATGCAAATTCCTGAGGTCAGATGGCCCAGGATGTGAGTGGGCGTTAAGGCGTCTGGGAAGGGATCTCAAAACTGGATTATAGATGGCAGAGAGTTGGTGTCGTAAACCCCCGCCTCTGTTCAAAGATGGTCGCTCACAGTGGACATAGATGACTTCTTTCACTCCTCTTTCAAACCATCTGTCCTCTCTGTCCAAAATGTGAACATTGGCATCCTCGAAAGAGTGTCCTTTATCCTTAACCCTTGTGTGGTGTTCGTATTTTTGTTACTCAGCCAGTGTTCATGGGTCTGGTGGACCCGCTAGAGTTTTGGCTTTCCAAATTAACACTATCAAACAATTTTATGTTAAATTACTCAACAGATGTTTACTTCATCCCAATTACAAGACATATGAACAGCAAACATGGTTAATTTTTTCCCTTTACCTTTGTTAGATCACATTTATGAATTAATGTGCTTCTCGTTTTTCTTTTATATAAAATGTTATAAATAAATCAGTTATAATCAAGTGGAGTGAGTGGAAAGACACAACACATTTACACGTGAAAAAATAATTAATTGTTTAATTTTTCTTTTGAAAAAAACTGAACACGGGTCTCACAGACCCGAACACCATACAAGGGTTAAGATGCAGATGGACTGCTGAGTCTTGTCCTGTGGAGGTGGCTCTTCTGTGTTGTGCCATGCGCTTGTGAAGTGGCTGTTTGGTCTCTCCAATGTAGAGGTCTGAGCATTCCTCGCTGCACTGTACAGCATACAGTTGTATGCTGTACAGTGCTGTACAGTGCAGTGCTGTACAGTGCAGCGTGGAATGCTCAGAACTGAAGAAGCTTCTCGGATGAGAGGTGAAACGTCTTCAAGCAACTTAAAGAAGTCCAGACGCTTTTCTTTGCAAGCTCCTTTGACTACGATGACCTGGATGACTGAGAACCTTCACAGACATTCAAATACACTTCCACCCCCACTTTCAAATGCAGTCATGGTTATTAAGCGAGCTCTGCAGAGTTTTTTTTTTTTAATGTTTTTTGATGGATACATTCAGCAACATTTGAATAAAGCCAATTAATAAAAGTCAGATATACTTTTGAAGAGGTTAAATCTGTTAAAAGTAAATTGCTCATGTGAGCTCTATCTGATAGTATTAATTCACAGGGGGAAAAAAATTCCCCCATAATAGACAGACACGGGAATCTAATCATAACAGGAACGCTTAGAAAGTAATGTTTACCTATCAAATTTAAAATGTGCTCTAAAACTTAGTGTTTATGTCAGCTCCATTGGTAGCCCTCAGTCGGTTTCTTACAGTTCTTACAAGCCCTTTCCCTCCGTGCATATGATCCATTGTTAGTATTTGAAATATTGAGGTAAGCCTTGTATTTATTGTCCCAATCATGTCTTTATTGTTGCTCCTGCACTGATTTTATCTGTTGTGACACTTCTGGCAGTTCTGGGAGCCTCGCTTAAGCTAATTTCCAGGAATAAAACATGTAAATCAACTTTTGTGTTTCTTGCTAATTAAATCAAGTTATTTCTGTCACTGTGTCTGAAGAGCCTCCAAGCAGTGTGTTGATGGGTTTCCAACCAACCCATGTGTATGTGCGCATAGGCTTTGGTTCAGCTTTTCCCATGTTTTCTGAAGACCAGGGTGACTCATATCGTGTGTGTGTGTGTGTGCGTATTTATGTGTGCATAAACCAGTGAAATCAGAGCACCGTGCTGTCCCTTGCTTCCAGAACACCGTCTCTCTCTGCTCAGTGACTCATTCATCCAGACTAGAGGATTAATCTGTCAATGCTGTTTCCCATTGACTGACTCTTCGTGTCATCAACACAGCCTATGTTGTCTTGTTTCTGACACTGAGAGATAAGTCTGTCGTAGAACTGAAACTATAGGTCCATTATTTGATGAGTCGATTTGCAGAAAATGAAGTAATTTTCCAGCTATTTTCTTGTCCCAGCTTATCTAAGGTTGCCACTTTTGTCTTTTTTATATCACTGAAAGCTGGATGTTTTCAGATTTGCACTGTTGGTTGGAGAAAGAAAAGCATTTGAGCGCCATACCTTGAGCCCATCTTCCCTTGTCTTTATCCTTGTGCTTTTCATTGAACGTTGAATTGCATGAGGTTCATTGTACCAGAGTGGTTTTATAAAGTAATGTCAGCTAAATACTCCTTTGTCTGTGTCTGTTTCTGTATATGTTTTCCAGCCTTTCTCGGGTGACCAGATGGACGACTTCAGCAGTGAATTATTTAACAGTTTCTTCGACGACCATGTATTAGAGCGACCCCTACTGGCAGAAAGACCTTCATTTTTACACATTGACATGGACAGCAGCCCAGGTGAGCTCCTCTTGTTTTATTATGAGAGATAATCCAAATCCACCTGTCACACCCACCCACACACAGCTCCTTATGGCTGGGCTTTTTTTGCTCCGTATCATCCCTTTTAGTTGTTTAGTTCTCACTTGTTTTCCGTAATCACCAGTAATTCCAGGAGCACTGATTGATCCTTGGATCGAATACACATGGGTACAGCACCAGGTTGGACTTACGTATGCTGGTATGATGACAATAGCTATTGAACTGTAAGCTAAGGCCAGTTGCTGCAATTCATTTGCTGTGTGTTTCCATTCTTTGTACTCTTCTTTGGCGCAGTAATAACAGATGTCTGGAGCCGCGACTCAAGAGAGCACCGCAGTTCTTTTTTTGTTGGTCTTTGTTCATTGAGGGCAGCCCAGAACTGTACATTTACCTCTTTTTCACCAATGAAGCACCAATCCTGGTGCCTACTCTAGAACCAGTTTCATGCATTTTCACCAAATGACTGGCGCCAGGGCCAGAATTGCTGGGCACAAGTTAGAAAGTTGGAACCAGTCACATCTGTGGTTATGGGAAAAGCCACTGTAAGAAGTTCACCGTTCAAACCTGTCTAAAGGTCAGAACTAGCTCAACTGTGGCAACCATATCATTGCTTTAGCCAACCTTTGGGGAGAAAAGTCCCCAGTCTCATTACTTGGGTTGAATCAAAAGCCTTCTCTGACATCAGCGCTGGCTCCTTCTGTGCCCAAGAGTTCAAATTTCATGATATGAGAGCCAGCTTTTGTTGCCAAAGTCTGACTTCCAGAACTCCTGCCTGTGGAACGGAACAGATTAAACTCACTTGTTACTGGATCTTGTTTATCAGCTCAAAGTTATTGCAAAATAGGCGCTCACAGCCTGTGGAAGCTGTCATCAGCTCATCACTTGAGACAAATGAGTGTCACTGTTAGTCGTTGCCATAGTCACAAAGTCATTAGAATGATTAGAAGAAAGGACAAAAAGCAGGATGTTGTGTTATTATCATGTCTCAAGAACGCCTGAGTCACTTTTACATTAAAGTCTTAACAGCACTCTCACTATGTATGGACATATGTATATGTACTACATGTGGATATGTACATAGCATCATGAATGTATACATTTATCCAGAAAATAGTACTTTTAGTACTCTGGAAAAGTTTATTCTAATGAGTTTGGTAGTCACTATTTGGCATGACCACCTTTATTCTGAACTCTTTTAGTCAGCTTTCCTTTAATTTCTTTAAGTAGTCTTCAGGAATAGTTCTCAAGGCTTGTTGAAGGACATTCAAACCTCTTCTTTGAACGTTGGCTGCCTTTTCCCTCTGTCCTCTGTCAAGATGTTCCCACACAGTTTCAGTAATGTTGAGGCCTGAGCTCTGGGGAGGTCAATCCATGACTGGTACTGTATGCTTTTACTGCATTGATAGTGTGTTTTGCATCATTGTCATACTGAACAATGAAGCTGTTCCTGATTAGTTGCTTTTCAGATGGTATTGCATTTTGAATCACAATCTGATGGTGCATTTCTGTGGTCATAATTGCATCAGTTTCGGCAGGAACTCCAGCACCACTGGTTGAAATTCAGCCCCAAACCATGATAGGGCCTCCACCGTGTTTTACAGATGACTGTAGACACTCACTGTTGTACCTCTCTCATAACCTCTTCCACATATCCTGACAATGATTCTAACCACATTTGAATTCATCACTCCATCAGACCTGTTGCCACTGATTTTCAGTCCAGTTCTTGTGTAATTTGGCATATGTCAGCCTTTTCTCCTCATTTCTCTTTCTTAAGAATGACTTCCTTGTTATCCTTCCACTGAGACAATTTGTAATGAGCCTTCGCTGAACAATAGCTGATCACCTAAAAGTTCAGTATCATCTCTCAGGTCCTGTGTCAGGTCTTTGCTGGATTTTTCCTGTTTCCTACGGACATGAGTTGCAGATACTGTTCATCCAAAGTGATTTTTTTTAGGTCTGCTTCTTCTTCTTTTGTTCTCAATTATTTCCTCAAGATTTTAAGGATACACTCAACTTCATGTTGAGATATGGCAAATTTTCAGCTAATACCTCTTTGGGAATCAGCTTGTTGGTGCAACAATACTTTTTTAATCCTGTGTTATTGTTGACATTCTTCATAGATTTAACTATGAAGAAATGGGAACAAATGATGTGTTTTTGTGACAGTCTCCTAGCAACAAAGTGCCTAAAGATACAATTTAAAATGGGTTCTTTGCTACATTTTTTTTTATTTGTAGGATCAACACTGGTTCATCCTTTGAGTTGTTACATGGCTTAATAAACAAAACATTCCTGTGACAATAGTCATGACTGGACTGATAATAGGTCAAAAGGGAGCCAAAGGGAAATTGTTGAAAGACCTTGGAGAACTATCGCTCCTTGGAAGCAAACTATAAAGAAATGATAGGTAGCTCGAGACTTATGCACAGCACTGGGAGTAATTGTGAGAGTCTTAAATCTTGGACATCATGAAGTTCCCAGCAGATTTTTCTGTCTAATTAAAGAAAATCATGAATATTGAGGGGCAGCATTCATGAGGAACCCGTGCTCTCATGATCATCATCGATTAAGGCCTTAATGACAAGATATGTCTTAATAGCTATCACTGATGCAGCCAAGAGACCGGAAGAGCACTGCAGTGACACCGCTCATTCATGAGGTGTCGGGCACTGAACTGGCTTTGTGGCTTCCTTCTGTAATCGTGCTGTCATGTTATAACTCTGTATTTACATGACAGAGAGTGTGACTGAAATCTTTTTAAAAATTGGAACTGAAAACAATTGACTCAGAAGATGAGAAAGCTCTCAAATATGCACACACAGAGCTTGCACTGCTACATTTTCCATCCTTGTGAGACGGCCTTGTTAATCTCACAGATATTCAAGCAGAGCACAGCTACTCCTTGAGTGAAGACTCAGCCCCCCAGAGCCCAGCCCTGTCAGTCAAAATGGACCAAGACTCTGGTAAGTTTGATCTTTTCATTATTTCTTAGCCTTGGCTTCTTTTTAAACCGCTCAGAGCCAAGCAAAGCTCTCCTGCTGATGTTTAGTCTGGCTCTTTATCACGCTGGCTGTCCCCTGGTTATCTGGTTGGCTCAGGTTTCTGCCTGATATAACACATAGCAGGCAGCCTGACCCTCTCTGCTGCCTGTCAACTGTCGTGCACTTCGATTGGCTCAATCCTGTCATATATAATCAATGGCTTAACGATCCACTTGCACTTTGTGTGCAAGTTGAGGAGAAATGTTGCATATTCTGAGTCCTGCTTTCTTCACCTTCCTCTGTCTATTCCTGACTCATCTTCCTCATTATCCCTACCCTCCCTGTCTGCGTCTCTACCTGTCTCGCTCTCGCGCCGTCTGTCTGGGTGCTGTCTGTTCTCCGTTTGTCCCGGGGATCCTGCTGTATGAACCCAGTATGAGCAGCTTTCCTCCAGCTAAGCCCTGCCCACCTAACACACACAGACACACACACACACAGACACACGCACACACACACACAGACGCACACAACACTATGACAAGCGTATGGTTTTAAATCTGCAGCTTTAGCCGGAGCCAGCGGAAACTCTCTCTCTCTCTCTTCTGTCAGGTTATCTCTCTCGTTCTCTCTCCTTTTCTCTGTCTCTCTGATGCCTGTTTATCTTCTTTTGCTTCTCTGTCTCCTGTAATCCAATAAAATCCACTTCATTCGTATAAATATCAAATTATCTGCATTGCCAAAATGCCACAATTTCTTGAAAAAAAAAAGCACAATCCTTGATGGACAGATAATACTTTGCTCCTGAGAGAGAGAAAGAGAGAGGGACAAAGGATGAAGTCATATCAGGCTGAATAAATCAGTTTACAGTGACAGTCACTCCGGTCGGTCCAAACTTCAAACAAAATATGAATATCTGCACAGTGATTCAAACCCAAACAGGAAAATGGAAAAGAAATACAGCATTAAATATTTGATATTGCACAATTAAAAAAATTGCTTAGTTGTGATTTCATGGTACTTTGTGGATATTCTTTTCTTTATTTCTTCACTGTGCAGTTGGAGCACTATCAGTTCACATATGGTGCACACACACACACATTGACAAACCCACGTTGTATGCATTTGTTATTGGACATGTGCATGCATGCATTTTACAACCCGCATCTGCTGCATGGTGCCTTAATATTTCACTCTAGAGGCAGCGTTCGAAAGTTTTAAAGGGAAATGGTACAATATCGCTTAACCAACTGTGCCCTAACATGCCTTTTCCGCTTGTACACTGGCACAAAAATAAGACGCTGCAAGACTATGTTAATGTTGCTTTGCTTTTCTTTTAGGACGACAACATCTTGTCTTCTTCTCTGCTTTTGCATGAATGTTAAAAAGTTCTCCAAAGCGTCTCTGGCAAGCAAATGGCAAACCCAGCAATGTGTTATAAATAATCATAAAACGGATTTAGTCCCTGTTTTCCAGCATTTCCTTTTAACCTTAACGTGGTTATACTGGAGAGGATGACCAAAAGGGGTTTTACTGTGTGCAGCGGCGGTGAAAGAAAACTGTCTTGCATGCAGCTGGTTGTACATGTTGTCTCAGCGGTTTAAGAAGCTTTTAAGAAGTTTTTTTTTAGCATTAGCTACTATATTAGGCTCTGTTTTATGCACAGTGCTGTGCCTGTTGAATAAAGAGCTGCATGTCAGATTAGGCCACTTGTTGAATGCTCAATTTTCACTTCTAGATTTGACACTTTTCACAATGACAGATAAGTTGTGGCACTCCTGGACTATTAGCTGTCATATTGGCATGTAGCAGTGTTTTGACAAGACTGCTGCATCTGAGAAGTTCTGCGGTATCGCTGCATGAATGACTTTTCAGGGTTGGACTTCTGCGCACAGTTCCATTGCTGTGTGTTATTGCTTATGCAGTTTGGAGAAGGGGACTTTGATAATAATAATAAAAAAAATGCACATGTGGTCACAGCACATGTCTTGTGAGATTCCAGGCCATTTAGCGTGCATGCTAAAATGTTTCTGAGACGGCAAGTCTTGGTCATAAATCCTAGTATCTCAGTTCCCAGAATCAAACTCTAATCCTTGCAGCCTTGCCAAAGATGCGCACATCCTTGCAGGCCTTTCCAGCTTCAAACGAGAGCACGGCAGTAGAGCAGCTGCTTGTTTGTCACGATGAGTCAGGTTAATTAAGCACCAAGAGGTGTTAGACGTTTTTGACCTTTCAGAAAGCACGTCAGTTCTGAATGAAGGGATTTGTGGATCTTAGTGTGCTTTGTTGGACAAGAAGGTCCTGTCCAATTAGAATTACAATGATGGGTAAAACAGTGGATGCAAGGATCATGTAGCACTCACAGACAAGATCAGACTTATTTGACACCCACTGCTGGGCTGTTTATACGAGAAGCGTTCTGATAAACACCCAGAAAAAGTTGCCCCTATTGCCCCAGCAAGTATCACCCATGTTGCATTGCTTGAATTGCACAGTGGTTGATAAAAGTGAGATCAGATATTAGCCTGATGAACTGCATCCAGGCCACTTTTGTCTTAAAGTACCCATCACATACAGTGAACACAGCACACAATAGATGGAAGGTCATTACGGTTTATATGGAAATCAAGAAATCAGTTAGTGCTTACTTAGCCTCAGTCTACAACAGCAATGTATCACTGTAACAATAAAAGATTATGATGTCCTCCTATTTGGGCGGTTCCCAACAAATCAAGTCAGTTCAATCCTATTTTATTTATATAGCACCAAATTGCAACAGCAGTCACCTCAAACTCATTTTACATCACGGCCCACTTTGATTTTAGGTGAGGCACACTGGGGAAACTGCCCTCTCTATTAGTGTAAAGAAGTTTAACTTCAATTTAATCTCCCAGTTATCTCAATGTAAGAAACAGAAGTGCGATTTCACCAGCACATTTTTAGTTTTTGTGATAAAGAAATGTTGCTGTAGTAAACAAAAGAAATCTGTCAGCACGACTGTTTGGGCTTAAACTGTAAGAAATAAATGTGTAAAATTACAGCCAAAGTTTTGGCAGCTGACTGCCCAGACTGTTAATTCACAAAAATGTCCTGTTTTATTTATTTATTTATTGCACTGTGAACACAGTGTAAAAATTCAAAATTTATGTAGCCCACGGTGAAAAAAAATCATTTTTTCTGTCATTTAATTGTTTATCTGAATGGCTGTGGTGGACAGAGAGGCAGAGATTAATAATAACTAATGATTAACTTATAAACACAGAGAGAGTTAAAAGAGGTGAGTGAAGAAGAACCACTCAATGCATCATGGGAGGTCTCCAGCAGCTTAGGGCTATTGGAACATCAATAAGGGAGGATTCAGGGTCACCTGATCCAGCCCTAACTACAAGCTTTGTCAAAAAGGAAAGTTTTAAGCCTAATCTTAAAAGTAGAGACGGTGTCTGTCTCCTGAATCTAAACTGGGAGTTGGTTCCATAGAAGAGGGGCCTGAAAGTTGAAGGCTCTGCTGCTTAAAATCAGTAGTGATCAAATGTGGTTTGGTGGTTTCTGGAGGTCTTCAAGGGTCACTTGGCTGCCTTGCTTTGTTGTTACTGCAGGACTCACACTGCTTCCAGCAGAACACAACAGCGTACAGATTGTCTGTGGTCATTTTAAACTTTCTTTCTTCCTCTCAGCGTGTGGTCTTTGTTGTTGTTGTTGTGCCTCTTATTCGATTAAAGAGAAGCTGCGTGTTTTACTGCAGCTCCTTTTTGCGCTGATCCATTGAATGTTTTAATGCTACTGCTGCCCCGCTGAGATCAAACACAGCAACCACCTCGCCTCCATTAACCCCCCGTGGTGACTGCCAGGAGCCATTTGGTCATTAACGCCGGATTTCTTACCTGAGCTTACAGCAATTTACCCACACAGGAAGACCTTTAAAGCTTTCTTTCTTTTTTTTAATTAACAACATTCAACGAAATTCCAAAACGTGGAGAGTGAAACAATTGGTTTTACTTGTCCTAAACCTTACATTTACATTTAGACAAGTGTGTCACTGTGATATCAGTGGAAATATCACAGTGGCCTCTCCGTGTTCAGGACCATTTTCTTATGCATTGGCTAACAGCTAAGAGCTTCTGGTATTCATTAAAAAAAACAGTGTTAGAGGACTTAACGAGGGCAGGAGGCTTAACGAGACTCAGGCGAGCAGCAGGACTGGCCTCATTAAGGAGAGGACTCTTTCTGATAGGCAGGATGTGTGGCATAGGTAAATGTCGGATCCACCCCCAAAACTGGATTCCTGTCTTCCTCCTGATGCCTTTTGTGCGCTCGTTGATTTCCTAAAACATTTCAGGCTCACGTTGCTAATCAGCAACATTAGCGGCGAATGATATTTTTCACAGGTAGCTGAGCCGTAATGAGTGTGAGATCATGCAGGAGTCGGGGCAGCATGGAAAAAAATACTGAAGTGGGACTAATGAGCTGTTTGGGGTGGGGTCCTCGCACTGCCAGTGGAGGTTTTTATCCAGCTACATTATCATTATCATCACTTCTATGGCAGTTACGCTTGCTAAAGAGACGTCTATTACAGTGATGCCGTGGCGTGGAAAAATGCGATTAACTGATTAGGCATTTGCTTTTTGCTTCACTGCAGTCAGATAAAAACCAAAAAATGTTTGGATTTCCTGCTTTTAACTGTTTTTTTCTGACTTTTGAGGAGTTGGGGGCCTGTTGATGGGACAAAACAAGATATTTTGAGATGTCACCTCAACCTTCAGGAAGTAATAACAGGGATGTTTTTCATCAATTCGCAGACCTAAGGACCTTTTTTGTGTAGAATAATTGAATAAATTAGGAATAAAAGCGCAGCGATTGTTAGCTGCAGCCTTGGACTTAAGCTCTTCCAGCTCAAGGGGGAAGTGCTGCGGTTGGACTTATTAAGCCCAATTTTCTACGCTCATGTACTACCTACTGATGTACAAACTCAGATAATGCACAGTCCATTGATGGCAATAATTCGTCCCTCTATTGCCTGCATCGCTTTGAACATTCAGTCAAGTATAGGCTAAAAGGCAGATTTTTATAGGGTTGAGAGACCCTTGTGATTTCAGAAGCAAATGGCTATCCATGTTTGTGCCCACTGTGATTGAACTATTGGGTTCAAATAATCAGCAGCAAGTAGATTTAGATATATTGTAGCTCATAATGCTTCTTATCATTGTTTTTCACTGCCCTGAGGTGTTTATTCCTCACATGGCTGCTGACTTTGGGCGTTACCCACACGCCCAAAGTCAGCAGCCATGTGATTTATTCTCTCTCTGCTGTAGTGATGGACAGGATACAGACACAAAAGCACGCAAGCAGCTGTCTGATTGGGAATACACCTCCGTCCCCCCTCTTTGCTCTCACCAATCACGCACACACTCACGGCTTGTAAACTTCAGTCCGTTTTTTACCAGCACAATGTTGCTAGGAAACCAGGATGTGATTAACGTGACGTTCACACACACAGACGCACGCACGAAAAAGCAAAAGCCCTCTTTCAATGCACCAGGGGAGCCTTTAGGATGCGTGTTTGATGCGACAAACATCAAAGTCACTGGCGTGGCGTTCGTGTGTCAGTGCTGACATAATGAAACATCCTCACTCCTCCCTGTCTGCCCGCAGTTAACTCTTTAAAAGTTGTGTCGTGGTTTCGCTTTTAACGTTGTAGGAAGAAAACTTTTAATGCGTGACTTTTGCCTAATTATGCCCCGTGGAGCAGCTCACCTTTAAAGGGCCTTAATTCAAAGCATGTGCAGCTGACCCTTTAATTCTGGTTAGACATACTCGTATGTCCCAGGGTTATAAGCGCTGTTCAAATAAACAGGACAGTTGTATTGAAAATTTCCATTTGAAAGCTCGCGGAGCCTTTTAGACTTTAACTTTTAGACCTTCACTCACTCTTAGGAGTAGATTCAGAAATAGGTACATTAGAGGGACAGTTCAGGTTTGAGCAGTTTGGAGACAAAGTTAAAGAGGCACAAGATGGTGCGGGCAGGTGCAGAGGTGAAGATAAGGGAAGAAGCCACAACTAGGACCTGTCTTCTAAGGCTAAGAAATACTTCCTAAGCACTGATCAGCCTCCTGAGAACTAGGGAGGCCAGGAGGTTGCTGTCACCAATGCATCCATTCTGAGACATTAGGTGAAATAAAAGGCGACAAAACTTTTCTTTCTTTCTTTCTTTCTTTCTTTCTTTCTTTCTTTCTTTCTTTCTTTCTTTCTTTCTTTCTTTCTCTCCTTCATAAGCTGAGGTGTGGCATTTGGCATGTGTAGTTGGCATTCTTCCAGTGACTGTGTGGGTTCTCTCCAGGTACTCGGCTTCCTCCCACAGTTCAAAGACATGCACTTAGTGGGGTTAGGTTAACTGGTGATTCTAAATTGCCCATAGGTGTTAATGTGAGTGCGATGGTTGTTTGTCTCTCTGTGTTAGCATCAGATCGGCCATCTGTCGGGCGTGTACCTCGCCTCTCACCCTGTGTTAGCTGCCAACTTGCCATACAATTGTGAATGAGAGAAACAGAAGACAGTGGATTGATTGAGTGGCTCCATTTTTTTTTTTTCAATCTAAACATTCAATTGACGACCTCAATACCACCTCAATGTTTTCCATTTAAACGTTTGCCCACACACACACACACACACACACACACACACACACTTCTGAGATGAATCTGGCACAATTGCCTCTAATGCAGAGTAAACTGAACTCCATGTGCAAAATTGGTGGAACGCTACTTTAAAGCCACCTATTTGGAAAGGTCAGAGTTGAGTTGCAAGAAATAGACCACCGAGTAATGTATCTATGGATTAGATGACACTGTTGATTGGAGCATCTGGATTCTGACTCGCAAACAGGAATCTTGTTAGTTGGATAGAGCAGCTTGGAAAATCTGGAACCAACCAAATCTGTAACCAAACAAAACAGCTGTTTGAGGTTTTGTTCTGTGCAGTTATCCAGCTAACTTGGTCATTTTGTTTTGTGAGACAGGCTTCAGGAGACACGACACTTTCTTGTGGATTTTCCTCCGACCCTCTTTCAGGGACAAAATATCTCCAGAGGGCTACTGTGCTGTGTGGGAGTTAGCAGAACTTGTGCTTAGAAAAGGCTTTAAAAAAATAAAAGTCAACGTCTATTTTAGATCGTCTTGCTTCAGGTACTGGTAAGAATGTGAAATCTGGTCCCGGGGGTGCAAACGTGAGGAACAGGTCGATGAGGTTACAGCTGTTTATCTATTTATCCTTTCCACTCGTCGTTCTTCTCTTCCCAGGATCCTTCTGACTCAGCACCCCTCATGAGTCATGGCAGTATCTAACAAAGCTTCCAGTGAATTTTTTCTTGTCGTCTGAAGACAGTCTTGTCAAGCCCCTTTTCTTAAGATCACTCAAAATCTTCAGTGTTTAGTTAAAACAGTCTCAGAGGTTTGAATGCTGCTTTCATGCCACTGTTTAAGAAGTTTTAGACAAAAGAAACAGTCCAGCAAAGATATGAGGCTTGTCAGAGTGGAAAGAAAGAAGTTCCTCATTAGCTGTCATCAGTCACTAACAAGCAGCACGATGTTAGTCAGGCCTTGTCAGCTTTGTCTTGCCTCAGGTCGTTTCAGGAGGTTGGATGCACTGGCATCTCTGCAGACACACTAAAACTTCCTAAAAATACTTTCTGGATTTCAAAGCAGACTAAACAACGATTTACCTGTGCTCCTCTAGAAATATACCCACATCGTGTTTAGGTGAACCCTCCTTTGAAATTGCACTCTCGCCTCATTGCCGGGTCACTCGATTATGCATATTTTCAGTGTTTAAAGGCGGCGACTGTTTCTCTTCCCAGGAAGCATAATGAGGGCGAGTTGCTGGTTCAGCCCATCTTTTATTTCAGGGTATATACACCAGCTGGAGGGAAATTATGCACCGCAGTTGCCAGAACGACATTGTCCAGCCTTGTCAGGAAGAGCTCAGATATTTTGAGCTCCTTCAAAGTGTGATTTGGAAGCTGTCAATTACTTCCCGTTGGAAGACCTACAGCAAAGCCTCCCTGAAGAGAAATAAGGTCAACTTTGCTCAAGTTTCTCAGTTAACTAGAACCTTCTTTTCTAAAGAATAGGAACACTCTTCTTGAATTCTTGAGACTTTTTGTTGTTGCTGGTGGTTTTTCATTATTGCCACTGGTATTTCATTTGATAGTTGAAAGAAGGAGTTAGCGATTGAACCTTAAGTTGGGATTGTCTGTTCCAATACACAATAACACTGTGGCCTTTAATTGTGAATGCAAAAGTCAGGGCCATATAGTCGGGGTACAATCGTGGTTGTATGTATATGGTTGTATTGGAGTCATGGGGGTTAGGGTTAGGGTTTGCCAGGGTTTGTGTAGATGGGACGGTGTTCCCATGTTGCACTGCTATGACATCAAAACAATGTGATTGCCCGTTCCCCCCCTTCCCCTTGTGACACATGGAAAACATCTGCAGGTATTTCTGCAGTTTTTTGCTCTGCTTTAGCTTTTTCTTTGTGTTTTTGTTGTTCTCACACATCAAACCATTTGGTTCAGATTAAATACTTCAGTATAAGAAAGCTGAGGATGACTTTAGGGGAGCATGATCGTGTGGTGGTTAGCATCGTTCTTTCACAGGAAGACGGCCTTTCTGTGTGAAATATTCTCTCCAGGTACTCTGGCTTCCTCCCACAGTCCAAAGAGATGCCTTGGGTTTAGGTTAGTTGGTGATTCAGTATTGGCCGTAGGTGTTAATGGTTGCCTGTCACTATGTGTTCGCCTGCGACAGATTGGCAGTCTGTCCCGGGTGTATTCTACCTCTCACCATGTGATAAATGGGATAGACTCCAGCCCCTTGTGACCCTGCCTGTGTCTGTGGTGTCTTTTCTGTAGAGTTTGAGTGGAGCTTCAGCCAGGACCTGTCAGCTATCTTGGTGAAGCAGGAGGAGCCTGATGTTGGCCAAAGGTTAGATCCTCAGCCTTTGGAAGCCCCGCCTCTCATATTAAGCCCTGCCCCTCCACACAGAGGCTCACCATGGAAACACACGGTTAGCATCCATCTGTCCTTTGCCTCAGTGATGAAACATTTAAAAAAATAAAATGAGTGGTGTTTTTGATGTCAGGTACGTTTGTTGTTTCTACAGGAGTGCAGTCAAGAGGATATGAAGCTCATTGCTATAAAAGATGAACCCAGAGAGATTGGACAGTACCTCAGCCTGCCCAGCGGTAACAGACACACTCACAGTGCTATAGTGGTTTGTCTGACTCAGATTATTTTAATGTTAGAAGTGGCTTCCTAGTGTAGTGGTTAAGACATTTACCTAACATCCCTGGTTTGAAACCAAAAGGAGACACAAATCCCTGGGAGGGCTGAGTCAGGAAGGTCATCTGGTCTAAAAAATCTGTGCCAAATCAAATATGTGGATCCACCCATTGTGGTGACCCCTTGTGAAGGAAGTGAGCAGCTGAATGAGTTAGTTAGTGCACATTTTCACCTAAAGTATTACAAAATAAATTACCTCAAACATCTGTTGGAACAAAAGCCTTCACTTTAAATATGATGAGGGCTTAACCACCCCAGCGTTAGAGGCACTACTACCTTGCAGACCATAATCAGGGCAAAAATACTCGCCGAGCTGTCTCTGCATATGCCACAATAATCACAGCAGTATAATATTTGGGGTCTGGGAGAATGGACTTACATTAGCTATGAATATCTTCAGTGGTCATTTGTTTAAAGTAGAAGCACTGATTCCTTTCACGTGCTGCGCTCCTTTTTAGATGATGCTCTCCAGCTGCCGCCCACCCCTCCCAGCAGTAACCACGGCGACAGTGATGGCTCACTGCCCCCCTCCTCCCCACACCTCCCTCTGCCGCCGTCTTCCCCTCAACCACAACAGAGGCCAGGAGGTCGCGCCTCGTCCTCATCCTCATCTTCTTCGGCCATCTCCTCTTCGCCCCTCCTCACCGCGCCGCATGTGAGTTAAAGAGCCCCTACCCTCTGTGCCCTCTGTTGTTTTTTTCCCTCTCCGTGCCCGTTCTGCAGCGCATGTGGGGGATTTAATGTGTCAGTGGTTTGGTGTTTGCTATAAGAAATGTTCAAATGACTGTGTCCTTATATAGCGCTGTGAGTTTCATAGGCTGCCCTTCTGTTGTGAAAGCAGACACTGTAGAGTTGGGATTTTTGATCTGTAAATCAGCTTAATTTGGGGTTAAATACATCCCATAATTTGCTGAAAGAACAGAAAGTCAGAAAATCCGTCCGTCTGGACGTTGTTTGTCTGATTCAGCAGCTTTTCTTAGAATAAATGAATCACATTTGCACTGAGGCCATCGTGACCCAATCTCTTTTACTCACAATTGTTCAGTGTCAGCAACATTTTTCTTTTTTCTTTTTTTCATTTTTATTAATGAAACACGTGAACAGCTAAACCATCGCACAAACTCCAACAGTGTTGTTCTCGGGTGTAATGCAATGTAAGAGAGATGTGAGATTTTGGTGTGCTCGCTGTCAACATGCAAATTAAAAGCAGACCGACATAAATAAGAGACTGAATTATGAGAGCTTATTAGCATTATGCGCTGATGAAGTGCTTGTTTCACTGTGCAGAAACTGCAGGGTTCGGGACCCCTCATGCTGACAGAAGAAGAGAAGAGGACCCTGGTTGCGGAGGGTTACCCGGTACCTAACAAACTTCCTCTCACGAAGAGTGAAGAGAAGGCACTGAAGAGAGTCAGACGAAAGATCAAAAATAAGGTAAGCAGGCACTGCACCTTTTTGTCTTCTGTTAGTGTGCACGGCTGAACTGAACATTTAATTAACCAAAAAAACAAAAACGTGAGCTATTCCCAGAATCTTGGACTGCCTTGTGTTACTATTTCAAACAGAAATAGTAACACATTTACCAAAAATTTTGCTCCAATTAGAAATGTGGTTTTGTGGTGGAGCAATGATTGGTTTTGTGCCCGTTTCTCCAGATCTCAGCTCAGGAGAGTCGGAGGAAGAAGAAAGAGTATGTGGAATGTCTGGAGAAAAAGTAAGGCTGGAAAAAATGTTATCTTTCCGCTCCATGCACATTTCTTTTGGTTTACATTCGTAACTGTCGTCTGTGCTTTCCAAAGCCTTTAAAAAATAATAAGAATTGTAGTTTCCTTAAAATTATATTAAGAGCATTGTTGTCATTGTTTAGAAGACTTTCACACCTTAAACTGCTGACTCGACTCAACTGCTGACTGCTGTTGTCATGCCAGCCCAGCAGCTGTGCATGACTCTCCTAGACTGGCTTAGCATGATTCACAGTTCAAAACAAGAGCACTCAGAGAGTGCAGCTTCCTTCGAAGGGCAAGGGCTTTACTAAAACTTTTATTTTTACAAAGTTTTTATTACAAAATGACGTCAGCCTGTTAAGGCGTCACTGTGAAATCACAGGGCGTCGTATTGAACTGCTCTCTCCATCCTCTTTAATATAATGTATTCTTATTTGACCTTGAGCCCTAACAATGAAGGTCAAACACTTAGCTAACCTACAGTAGGTACTCATATTCCCCAAGGCCTCGTTTATTGTTGTGAAGTTTGAAGACGATCCATAAGAAGCTGTGGCTAATACAAAGTTTTTAATGAGATTCACATGGTGTGACCTTGACCCGATTTTTACCACAATTAAATCAGCTCAAGCTGTTTTTGGTATCCACCATCACACAAAATTTGAAAATGATAACGTGAAAACTGTGCACGCTAGACTCCTAACAAACAGACAGGCAGACAAACAAATGGATACGATTACCTTCTACCTCCCTTTGGGGGAAGAATAATCCTTAGTAATGTTAAGCCAGCCCTTGGTGCAGCACCTCAATTCACTCTTTGAGTAAAACAAGACCTTTTACTTCTCTTTCCCCTTCTCTTTCTAATCATTGGCTTCCCCTTGTAAACAGAAGGTTTTAACGCCAGATGCACCAGGCTTCTGTGGCCATGGCTAGAGCTGTATGTGATCCCCTCTCTATGACATCGCAGAGAGCCGAGAAAAGAAAAAGCCATGTGAAACCAAAAGTTTTATTATTTGAAATGTTAGAATCGTGTAAATTACAGAAAATTAGCACAAGCACAATAGGCTCCCTTTGAACGGTTAGTTAGAGCAACATCTAACCAGAATCTTCCACGTCTTTCACCTTACAATGTATTTGAGAGTGTTAAAGAGCTTTGTAGGGTTTTATTCCCAAGATGACTCTCACCACATGTCTCTTTATGCAAAATCTTGTCTTTGGTCATTGCATGCATGACTGGCAAAGAAAAAAACCCCAGAAAAATTCAGGGGCCCAAAGAGAAAACACTGAAGTGAGCTTGGTAGTTGCAGTTTAGTCAAGAGCCAGATTTCTTTTTTTTCGCATTTAGAGGTTTCCCTAACTGCTTTGGAGCTGAGCGCAGTAACAGACGCAAGAGCTCTGCCAGTGAATGGGAGGCAAATGCAGGTCCTTGTGAGGTCAGAGATATATAGATATAGATATAGATATAGAGATAGATAGATAGATAGATAGATAGATAGATAGATAGATAGATAGATAGATAGATAGATAGATAGATATCTATCTCTATCTCTCTCTCTCTCTCTCTCTCTCTCTCTCTCTCTCTATCTATATATATATATATATATATATATATATCTTTGTGTCTGATAGAAAATTTAAAAAAAGCAAAACGCACAAAGCATTTCTTCAGCACTCGTCTCCTCCACTGTGATTCACTGAAGAACAGCAAAACTTAACAGAGACTGCTTTTCTCTCCTCTCTACTTTCCATTATTCCAGCCATTCCTTGCTATGGCAGGACTCCAATAACCTGCTTAACACATGGGCCAGATTCACTGACTTTCCTGACAGTGGCAGTGAAATAGAGTTGAAAATATGGGTTTTCTTTTACACAGCTTCCACTGCGACAAATACAAGTGCCAACAAAGATTTGTACAGGTATACAAAATGCCCCATTAATCCCATTAGAGCGAGGGGAGAGAGGTGTGTCAGAGTGCAGCCTCTTTTAACTGAATCAAAGCAACCAAAGCAGCAGAGACATAAGAGGACGTGCATAAAAACAGAAATCCATCTCCTTCTATTTTTTTTTTTTCGGACATGAGGAGGGGATTATTGGACGAACCTTTAAAAAAGAAAACAGCGGGATGCTTTCCTCAAAGGAGTGTGCATGAATGAGTTATATTCCAAGCAACACACAGCGGGACATCGGGAGGATTAAAGGAAGCGAGAGATTAGCGAGACGTTACCCTGATAATGGAGATCAGTAGGATTAGTAGAAGACAGACAGAGGAGGAAAACGGGGTAGGGAGAAACTCTTGCAAGTGAGGCATTTTTCTTAAACTTTGTAACAGATTTGTGTTCTCAAAGATGCTAGTTTGACACTGTGCAAAGTTAAAAAAAAATGGTGTTGACATTACTGGGACCCACGGAGTGGTTAAAGTACATCTGAGCCGAGCAAAGGATTCTTTTCTTGTGAAATGATGAGCTGGTTAAATGAATTTGAGAGGCTTTGTCAGTTACGATAAACTTATTGACCTCATAGTTCTGAATTAGGACCTTCATGTTTTGCATCATGTAGTTTTTTCAAAGATCCAGCTGTTAGCGCAGTAACTTAGAAAAGCTGGTATGAATCAGCAATCGGCTGTTCACCTCCTTTTAAGTCAGGTTAGCTGATTAGGCTAGGTTAAATCATGTCGTAGCTACAGACTGTACCTAAAAGATGACTGCCCATTGCTTTAATTGGGGCATATTTGGATCCAAGGATGGAGAGCCAAATTTATCAGATTACCAAGAGTTCAGTCACTAAAATGAGCAATGAAGGGAAGCTCAGGAGCTCAACAGCCATGGCTAGTAGGGGAACTGCAGCTTTTGGCACTTGTGCATTGCCTTCATTTGTCAGCTATGAAGTTTGTCACTTGATGATCCACAGTCACTCTTCCTACTACAACCTTCAACCACCTACAGAGGCCAAGCTGAGATGGTCTGGATAAACAGAGGCAGGATAGTGGCTATATTGCTCAAAGTATATTGAAGATAGAGATGCCAGGCAGGAGGAAAAGAGGAAACCCACATAGAAGATTCATGGTTGCATCTTCCATTGTCCTCCAGTGGAGCTAGTTTCACTCATTGTGCATGTACTGTTTAAAAGGTTGCAGAAACCTTCAGTCAGCTGAGACTGAAGATGTCACTAGGATGAGTGACAAAACATTTCTCCCAGTGAACACACTATGTCCAGGTGAACACAATTAACCTTTTAGGATCCATGGATGTAGTGTAGAAGGACATGCAGGGGGTTGGTGTGTCGGGATAGGGTTAAATGGAAGCAGCTGACCTGAAAGGGAGCAGTCTAGAGAAGAAAAAGAAGTTTTTCACTTGGCAGAAGATTTTAGTTTTTGTGCCTCCTCAACAATAACAGATAATTACCGGTCAAAATGTTGTGGATTAGTGGTCAAAATGTACCGTTCATGATACTCCAGCCTTTGGGGATAACGCTGTTTTTCATTAGAGCAACATATGCAGGGATAAGACAATAAAAACAATGTGTGTATCTCTGACTGTGTGTGTATCAGGGTGGAGAATTACACGTCAGAAAACAGCGACCTGTGGAGAAAAGTAGAACACCTGGAGACAGCCAACAGGTGAGGTTTTCACTCACATGCACGCACACGTGTGCCAGCATACTTTACTTTATCTTCCAGCTTTGAACAGACTGAAGCTGTTTTATGCTGGCTCCACACACCAGTAATACAAACCCACCATTCATGTAATGATGTTTGGATTGCGATCACTGAGAGCAGCAAGTGTGCAAAGAATGCAGCCTGGTAAACTGCTGCAGAAGGCCTTACGAAGATGGTTCTCATTTTTCACCCAGAGAGAATGAAGATGCAAAACTACAAACAGGACTGTAGCTTATACACAAGCGTATGCACACACACACACACACTCACACGCGCTCTGTGGGTAAAACCTTTACGGGATTTTAATATCTATGCAGCGTGAGAGAATTAAAGGGGTCTGAAGTGAAATTTATCTGTGCTCTATAAGCAAAGCGTAGACTCACCGAGGTGCCGCTGTCTCCTCTGTTATTATAACAATATGAAACCAATCTGCTATTATCCTGGAGTGGGTGGTTAGAAGGGTGGGTGGGTGTGGAGGGTTGGATGGCTGAGGAGGAGGGGGTAGGAGAGTCTGTCTGTCTGTCTGACTGTGGCACACTCAGCCTGTCATTAAAGTGGCGAGTTAACAGCAGCTTTCATCATGGAAGGCAGCCCCCTCCCTTCCAGCCACACACACACACACATGCACATCGATGAATATGTTAAACCACTGCAGGGAGGAACAATGAATTGGCGCAAACTGGGAAACGTGAGTCAACACGCAGCCCCGTTCACTCTCATAAGAGTAAATGTGAGTTTAAAAAAAGGCTTTAAACAAACGCACTAAATTTAAGCTCCCAGTTCCTAAAAGTGTCCCAGATGCAGTTATTAGTGGTCATTTTGTTCCCCTGTGCTGTTTTCTTTCCGTCTAGTCGGATCCACGCAGGACTTGGTTAGGACTACCGGTTTGTTAGTTGTGTAACTCACACTCGGGGTTGGATTTGGATTAGCGTCTGCATATCCACATCAGACAAACGTTTAGGATATGTTTCGTTTAGCTTAGCTTCCAGCACTGAATTTTAATTACCTGACAATCGTTTCCATTGTCCTTGTTGCTTTTTTCACACACGTTTACTCGCTCACTGCCGTGTATTTTAAACTGCAATAACTTGAGGTTTTACATCAAAGACTCGTGCGAGTGATGCAGGTCAGCATCATTCCTACACGAGTTTACTACAGCTGACAGGTCGCGTTTCCCTGCTCTATTCTGGGGCCTGTCATCGATTTCAGCATGGAAATTTGAAACTATAAAAGCAGCAACAGATGACTAAGCGTCTGACTTTTTAAACGTTTAACTGACTTTCTGGTTTGCATTGCGCGCGTGTGTGTGTTTGTGTGTCAGAAACTTGATCTCTGTCTCCACTTAGTGGTCAGAGTGTGTCCTCACAGCCACAGACAGCTCATACCATCAGAGCCCTGCTCCCCAGATCCCACTAATGTGCTGTTTTCTAGTGGTTTTATTCATGCACTCTATTCATCTTAGCTTTGCTCTCTGCTTGTTTTGTTGGACACGGAAAACAAAAGTAAATCAGGTGGTTAGAGTTCTCTTTGATGTAGAATAAACCCGATAATGAGAGCCGTGCATCTTTCGGCTGAAACAAACTGTACGTCTGAGTTTGTGTGTGTGAGACCTTTGTTGTGGGTTGGGTGGAGATCGAAGCCATGCATGCACGTTGTGGGTGCAGCCATATACATATTATAGAGATTGAAATTCCCAAACGCTCTGAGGCCACAACCTGTGAGAGTCAAAGTCTTCTCTGTACACTAAATAATGACTACTGCCCTTCTTGTTCTTTAATCCCTGCCTCTGTTCCTGTCTCCAGGTCTCTCCTACAGCAGCTCCAGAAGCTTCAGTCGCTGATTTCAGGGAAGGTCATCCCCCGTTCGTGTAAAATGGCCTCAACTCAGACAGGAACATGCCTCATGGTAAATACTACTGCCGCTGTTGCTGTTCACACACATTTATGTTAATATTTTTGTTGTAATTGAGGTGATTTTATTTGCTTTTGGACAGCATTTGGATATATTATAACTGTATAAATATTACAATTAATATGTCTCTATGATGTTAGCCTACCTGCCTCCCATTTGAAGTTTAGAAGATGCATTCTCGTTTGGCTAAATCATCTTAAAGCGGTCAATGATAATGATTGGCTCCTATCACTATATGTATGCTAAGCACAACTGTAGTGGTCATATTACTCATATCAAGCAAACTCATATTGATGATCACATGCATCTCCTCTTTTCCATCAGTCTCTGTTGAATGGATCCATTTTTCCTCCTTTTTCCTTTTGCCGTCTAAGAAGTTTAAAAAAATGTTTTTTGGTTCTTTTTTCTTTTCTTAATTTGGAATATGCACTGAAATTCAGAATTCAATAAGTTTGAAGTGTCTGCATGAGCCCAATACATCACGAGCATCACAGTCTGAGCGCTCTGGTGATTATTATTAACACGAGTGTTATGTTCCCCTCTATCCGCAGATGATGGCCCTGTGTTTTGTCTTGGTGTTGGGCTCCTTCTCTCCCTGCATTTCTCCCCTCTCCCTGGTCAGTCACACCTCCTCTTTGCCCTCCTCCCCCGCTTCTTCTCAGTCCTCCCCCTCTTCTCATTCTTCTCCATCGGCGGACCTCTACACCACCAGTCAGGGTAGGTCTAGAAATATGTTCAGTATTTAGCATCTTAGTGTTTATGGCAGATTTGTCATCATCAAAAGGTGTCTATCCTTTGCTGAAGTTTCCTTTTGTAGCTCCAGTCTAATGCATTCAATGCATTTCCAGTTATTAGACAGAGCAAAGAGCGGCATCACATTTTAGAAATATAATTTTCTCCATCTTCTCATATATACTGTTACAATTTTCTTCAAAATGAAAGCCCATTTGGAAAGTGGATACAGGTTTTGATTTTCCTTCCGAGCTGTTTTGCACTTCCCTATAAATTCACTTCCTTTAACAACTCACTCCTGGGAAAGCCCTACTGAAACCAGAAGTTAGGCTGTCATCAAATTAAGTGCAACTTCCTTCTGCCAGCAACCATCCTCTGAGTGGTGAGGTTTAATAAGCTCTAACCCCCTAAAATTGACCAGATTCCTCTGCAACTGTCCAGGGAGAGAAAGGCACAGTTATATGTTCCCCATACAAATAATTAAAAGTGGAAAACACATAAGTTAATAATTAAAAACAAAACTGGAGTCACAAGAATTCTGTATCTGGACTGTTTTCAATTCAGTGTTAAGAGTTGTGGTCATATTAGATTTTCTCCTCTGCTCCCTGTTTCACCACACGTGTGTAAGCCCCTCCCACCAAACACAGAACCGAGCAGTCAACCAATAGGAATCAGCTTTTAGCAAAAAATATGAGAAAAGCTCATCCAGTTGACTTTAAACTCAGCATAGAATTTCCTTTGTTTCACAGTTGTTGGAAAGTTTATATATGATCATTTCTGATGGGTCAGGGTCTTATAGTCAGGCCCAGAGGTGTGGACTCGAGTCACATGACTTGGACTCGAGTCAGACTCGAGTCATTAATTTTATGACTTTAGACTTGACTTGAAAAAATGTTCTAAGACTTGTGACTTGACTTGGACTTTTACACCTTGGGACTTGGGACTTGAATTGGACTTGAACCGGTTTACTTGAAAAGACTTGATATTTTACCCCAAATATAAAATTTAACATGCATATTATATGGAGATTGAAAATGTGACGTCATTCACGGGTAGAACCGCAAAGGATTCTGGGAACTCGTGGCAAGCGGTACTAGCGCACGCAGGCTTTCAATTAAAATCAGTCGCACAGCGATAAAAAGAAACACAAAAATGTCAAGAAGCTGTTGTATTATTAACTGCAATAGCCGGTCGCATGACAGCCACGGGAAGCCGACGGGTAAAGAGATCGGTTGTTATCGGATTACGTCGTTGAAGAGAAATTGTTCGAGCCATGTTTCCAAAGTAACAAAGAGGCGACGGATGGCCTGGATTGCAGCCATTCAAAGATCAAATATAACGTCCTAGAACACTCCAGCTCACAGGTTAGTCTGCTCCAAGCATTTACACAAAGGTCAGTCTGCTGTTGTAGTTAATGCGTCATTTTTCTTAACATAATTGGTGATATAGGTTACAAGCAAGTCTGGCACTGAACAGAAATTGTCGTGCTATGCTCCTTTATTTATTGTGCATAAATAGTGAATTGTCCTGACACAATATTGCGTTTCGCTTCTGTTATTATGGTACACTGACAAAAACACATACTTTTATTCACAGGATAAAACAGGTTTTTTGTATCACTAATTGCCCAGTACGATTACAGCATACAATATTATTGTCACTGCTACATTTCTGTGATGCTACCAGAAATTATTTCCACTACTAATTAATTACCGTTGAGCTCAAAGGTTATATTAATAAACGGTTAACGAATGTGTATTTATGAAGACGATTTGTGAGACTGGTAAACTTATGATACGTACGATGGTCTTTCGTTCTACACGGTGCATTTCAAGGTCCTGCACCCATCCGTCGGTAAACTGTACCTGGGCTTGTTGCAGTGACCGGAAGTTACTAAACTTCACGAGTGTATGCACTCACTCCAAGAACCGTATAATTATAAATATGCATATAAATATGCTAAGATGAGATAGCTGACTTCATCTAACTAGCAAATGTTTTCCAGGCTACGTTGGTGATACAGTTTTTTTTAATGTGTATGATATTTTTGTCATGCGATTTTAAAGCTGGTCCTACAACCGCATCCAAGAATAACATGCAGCGTATCTCAGAACTGTCGGTGAAAATTATTCTTGGAGTTAGGTTTAATTGAGCTGCATTTTAAAGAGGTGCAATTTCACAATTTGTGTATATTTTCTAAGTTCACTATTTTGTATGTGTTGAGAAAAACACAGATTTTAAAATTACATGGTCTAATATTTACATTTAGCATAACTGCAACATTATTTTTTCGTTTGTTTTTTTTAAAGACTCGAAAGGACTTGAAATTCAAAGTTTCAGACTTGTGACTTGACTCGGACTTTTACACCAGTGACTTGAGACTCGACTCTGACTTGCCTGACATTACTTGAGACTTGACTTGAGACTTGCAAAACAATGACTTGGTCCCACCTCTGGTCAGGCCCTGACCCTTACTATGAGAAAGAACTAAAAAATGTAACTGGGATGTTGTTCGAAATGGGAGATATTTTGAAATATGTACAAAAAGCTTTTGGTTTCACATAATTAAAAGCAACGATGGCTCACAAGGGATGTCCAGTGAACGGTGCATGTTTCTGTGTCGTAGTCCGCTCCCGCAGCCTGCTCTTCTACAACGAAGAGGCTCCACTGGAGGAGAGTTTAGCGACATCAGAAGGAGAGAGGCTACAGTCAGAAGGCCACTCCCACAACCAGATCAGCCGATACACAGCTGACGGCCACAGCAACCAGACAAGCGGGTCCAAGATAGAGCAGAGGTACAAACAAACTCCACTGTATGCTGCAATATTTACACGCCACTTGTCAAACATTAACCAGCCGTCTCTGCCTTTCTCCTCTCCTCAGAGAAACAAAACCAGATGGAGACTCTGAGTTTTTCTGACACAGCTCAGCCTCTCCTCATCTAACTTCTCAGCCCTGAATCCCTCCAAAGGACCCCAATGCTCCAGGTTGCTGAAATCAACATCCAGCTGGACCAAAAAACGTTTTCTGTTAGTTTGTTAGAAAATCCATTATCATCATCTCCTCTAGTGAGCTTAGATTACGGCTCCCATCCTGCACCTCTGTTACCATGCCTTTATCTACAGCGTCACTTCTCTGCTTTGACAGACTCTGTTGTACTTGAACATTCTCGATTTTAAACAGACCTTCGTGCTGGAATCTCCATTGTTATGCACAAAAAAGAATCTTGCATCATTTTAAATACTCAACGAATCTTTTTTTATATGTAGTTATTAAAAAATAGTTTATAACTCACAAAACATTAAAAACACAGTCGCCTTACTAAACTTTAAAGAACCTGCAGTCAGAGCTTATAGATTTGACTGGCTTAAACAGGCCATGAGCACAAAATAGCCACAGCTGCCAAAATGAAAGGCATATATGAGTCACTTATGCTGTGATCACGCGTAAAGACCTTTTGTGTTACTTTGTTAGACAGCCCTAAAGATGACCATCTAAAACAGTTGTTTCCCGTTTCCAGAAATATATTTAATTCCTCCCCAAAACAAATGAAGTGTAGCGTTCCTGTTCAGAGCAAAGCAACGCGGTCTTTTTGCAAGAGCAAACAGAAAGAATTATGGGAATGTGGCTGAAAGAAATGTAAAAAAAAAGGCAGTGTGCATTTAAAAACAGTGAAAACGTGACGTCCACTGTGGGATTCTAGTTTTTATCATGTAGTTCTTGTACTTTTATTCCAAGATGCTCCTGATGTGCCACATTAGGTTGGTGAACAAAGCACGAAGGGCTGCATCTGCTTAATATGTCATCAATGTGTATTTTTTCCGCAGTATGAGCCTCTGTTGTGTTTTTAGGTCATCTCTCCTCTGCTCTCTGTTTCCCCGTATACGTGAAAGCCCTTCCTGTACACACAGAGTGGAGCAGAGCAGTTGACCTAATAGGAACATTTGTAACAGGAAACACTTTTAAGCCAAGTGTGAAATAGATAACAGCATGTGTAAGCACCAACACCAACTAGGCATCAACATATGCTTTTGGAAGCCGTGCCATTCTGAAAGTGCCTTCCACTTCGCTCAGTTGAATATGACCAACTTGGCCTTACACCTAAAGTCCCACATGGAAACACAGGCCTGAAAATGTTCCTCGAACTAAACGATTTGTTTATTCTGTTGCAGAAAATGGATGAATCATCTTTTTTTAAATCTGGGTGAAACCTTTTTATTTCACATTCCTTTACACATTTGAGATCACAACAGTCGCAACTTGTTTGACAAAGATCTCTCTTACAGATCCAAAAAAAGTTTCGCTTAGCGCAATCAACACAGGGTGTGGATCTTTTATCTGGCTTTAAGAAAAAAATTATTTCCATTACGCTTCAGCTTTTTTACATCTGCATCTGACATTTGAATAATTGAATAATTTTTTCCAGCTCTGACCAAAATTCTGCTCTGTTTCTTTTGGGAGAGAGATCATATTTTCATACCGAGGGATCATAAAGAGGTTGGGGAAACATGACAAAAGTATTTTTATGAAATTATAAAATGTATATGTAATATATTTGCAGCATTAAAAAAAGAGCATATTTAATTTATGCATCAAAAAAAAGTTACTTTATCTTATTGTCTCCATTTTTTTTAAAAATAACGTTTAAAAAAAGCATAAAAATACAACTTATAATATATTCTGAGCATCAAAAAAAGAGCATATTTATTTTATGCACAAAAAAAAGGAAACAAGGAAATAGTGCTACGTTGTGTTTTGGCATTTAGGATGATGTAACGTTTTACATGCTGATTCATCAGGTGTAAAGCTTTGACATGATCTGTTTCTGTCTTTTAACTGTAATACAGTGTTTATGTTCCACTGCTGTCGCATGAAAATCTCTGAGGGTTCCTCGCAGTAATTTGACCAAAAATAATCTCCAGAATATAAGAAAACAAAATATTTGGGAAAAAAGTTTAATTTCTATATATATTTTTTTGGTAATTAAATGTAAAAAGTAAACTTTGAATAAACTACACAAAAAGTATAGCAATCCTGATATAAAAATGTGGTCATGCGACAGCAGTGTATGTTGTATTTATTCCTGTTTGTAGAAAGTTTGTATATATTGATGAAGCCATTTAAATGACTAATACATTCCAGGCAGTAAAACACCACTAGTTTTGTTAATTACATAACTTGATTGAAAACTGACCAAAAAAAAAACAAACACTTTTTGACAAGGTTCAAGAAACAGTGGGAAAAAAACACCCTTAATGACCGGTATTCCTTCAAAATAAAAGCCTTATTCATTATTTAAATCCTTTAAGAACGTTCTGCCACTTCAAAATCAATTTTAAGCGCCAAAAATTTAGCTACCACAGATTTTCTGCTTTTCTTACTCACGTCGTCTGTATCTGTTTCACGTTGTGACTGTTCCGTCATGCCGCACATGCTCCAAAAAAAAGAAAAAAAGAAGAAAATCATGTGACTGCAGCCTGTCATTTTCACCCGTGAGTCTTAATCCACCGATGTACATAAAAAAAAAAAAGACAACTTAATGTGCAGTTGTTGTAAATAAGGGTCTTGTTTTTGTATTGTGACATAGTCCAAGATCTTAACCTGTGGAATCTAATGGGGAAAAGAAAATTAGAGGGGTGGGATTTAAAAAAATAAATAATGGGGTGGGTGATTTTTTTTTTCAACTTGTAAAGAAACCTGGATGACGAAGCAGCTGCACAGTTTGAATAGTTGTCAAACACCAGGAGGTGCTTGATTATTCCAACCACTCCATGAAGATTTGGAATCTATTTGAATGTCCTGAGGGAATAATCAAGCATTTCCAGGGAGTTCACTTATTTGAAATGTGTATGGATATGTCGCCTTGGTTTGTTGTATAGCGTCTTGCATGTTTCTCCATACATAAATATATCTATGTTATCTTAGTATAGTCAGTAGAGTAGAATCCAGCAAAATATTAAAAAACTGCATCAGCAACAGCGTGTCGGTGAACGTTCTTGCTTTAAATGTGTTTCTTGTGATATTGAGCTTTGCACCGGTCCCAATCTTCGTCCCCTTTAACCCCCACAGCTTCAGCTGAAGTGTTTGAATATGAGCTGCCTTCGAAGATCCTCTGCCTGGCTGTCACGGTCCTCGGGTCTCTGGTTGAGGCTCTTTGGCTGCTCGAGAGGCTCTGTTCTTTCCAGAGTCCAGGCGTCTAATCCAGACTGCAAGGAGGCGTTGTGGAGAACGCAGCAGGCCAGCAGGATGGATGAACTCCTCTCTGGAGAGTACTGTAAACAGGAGAGGAGGGGTAGCGGCTACAGATGCAAAAACCAACTCATTACTGGCAATACTACGCCAGATGCATTGCTATATTTCACTCACAAATAAGGTAAAGGTCTCATTTTCGGTTATGACCGTGGCCTGTTTGACTCTGGTACTGATGGTGTATCATTCTAATACCGTGAACTCAGCAGATTGTCAGATGTTATCAGCAGATATCACCTATTTGCCAATCTATCAGTATTGGCTTTTATGACATCTGATAAATAAAAAAAATAAAGAGGACACTGGAGAAACATCCTTCAGCTTTTTAGTTTGTCCACCAGAGGGCACTCTGCTGGGCAGAACGTGAACAAATAAATACACTGTTTGGAGGTTAAAAATGTCTCATGGTTTATTTCTACTAAAATGTTTGGGCCTGATTATTGGCTGTGACACATTTGCCATACCTGTAAGTATCCTTTGGTGCCATCTAAACATCTGAATCTGGTTTGGATGGCTCTGAAGGTTCGATCCACGATCTCACGTGTAGCCGCGTGGGCCAGATTGTATCGAAACTCTGCAGGGGATTCTGGGCAGTCAACTGGCGTCATCAGCCATTTCCTCAAAGGGTAACGGCTGTCACCTGAAAATCGGAAAACTTATAACCTCTGACTCCAACGCCACAAGCTAACTTCTAATAAGGAATAAAAAGTCCAGAGCTCACCCAGCAGCCAGCCCTGCTCTGTGTCCTGCAGCTGTTTGTAAAGAGCAGATCTTTCTAGAACAACAGTGTCTTGGAGTCCACCTGCCCAGTGCGTTTCTGCGCTAAGTAACAGTCCCCGGGGATCACAAACCAGCTGACAGGCCACAGAGTGAAAGCCCTTCTTATTCACATATGAGGAGTCTTCGCTGTTTGGTGCTTTGATGGCCACCTGGAAATTAAATTAAAGTAAGAGAGATGATTAGGTTACCCCTGTAAAAACAAATGAGTGCATGAGCGTGCATGCACATAAACACACACACTAATTACACAATGTCATATAATGAACCTGAACACAGTCCAGCACCCCCAGGACTCCAGGAAATCCTGCGACCCTCTGAAACTCCCGGAAGGACTGCTCTACGGTGGATAAATCTCTGTTTGGAAAACATCATTATTATTATTCAAGTGAGATTTTCTTTTACTTCTTTTGAAGTAAAAACAAGTTTCTGGGATCACAAAGTTACAGTTTCAAATTTTTTTTGTCATTCCTGCCTGACATCAAGTGGCATAACATCATCGTACCTGTTGAACGTGATGAACTGAGGTGCTTTCTCCACCAGGGCTCTCGTCACATTGGACACACATCTCGACATTGACGCCTGGCTTATACCGATCGTATCCCCCATAGATGTCTGGAATGAACCTGATGTGTAGAAACCCAGTGCAGCCAGCACCTGGACCTCAGGACTGATGGCTCTGGAGCGCTGGGTTCGCCTGCATAGACCCTGGAACACAACAGAGTAGTGTTTGCATATTTCATAAAGACAAAGTTAAATTGATCTCTTAACATGACATGAAGGCCCACAAACCTCTCTGAGTAATTCCACCAGATACAAGATAAAGTCTCTGGGGAAGCCAAATTGCGTGATGAGGAAACTGTCTGAGACTGAGTCCAGGTCAAAGCGGTCAAGGGTCTTGTGGCCTCGACCATGCAGGAGTAGATCACAGTCCAAGATGGCTATAGGGATGGCCATGCTGAGGATAAGAAAACGTTTCCTTTTAATTGCTAATAAGTGCAACTCAATTTAAATACTTGCTATAGCCTTATTTCCTCAAACCTGGGAGGAATTTTACATACAGATTAATCTGCAGCATATATTATTCCACTAAACATTGCTACAATTATTAATGTGCTATTTTGCTGATATTATATTTTCGCTAATAAGGAAAACCACGTTCACGCTCTTTGTATACAAGAACCCATTAAATACCGAGAGTTTAATACTAGGCGGGAATGTCCTGATGTTTTAAACGTTATTATCAGCAAGCCATCATTAGCTTTAGGGATAGCTCCAGTACATGTGAGCCAAGTCAAGCCAGCGTGCTAACGTGCTACCCTAGCTTGCGTTTATTATTATTATTTTTTTTTCTTTGCTCACTTGAGATGACAACTTTGCTGTCATGTAGTAGTGGGACAGTTGCAAATCGAATTGAAAGCACTGATAAATAATTTTTGCACGATTAAGGACAATACTCTTACCTTCAGATAAAAAAATAAAGCATTTATGGACCCAAAAAACAAGTCATTGAAATAGCTAACGTTAACCTGCGGCTCTGAATTCGCAGATTCGCCACACAGACTGGCGTTTATGTTTTAGATATAAGTTCAGTGTGGTTATAATTTTTTTTCAAATCGCGTAAAAATACTTCCTGATTATTTTGTCAAAAACTTGTTTTTTTTTACTCTAAATGTAGCAGTTTTGTATTTTAACGAAAACGCCGCGGTGAACACGCCGCTACACAAACACGTCGACATGGAGAAGATAAACAGAAAAGTGGCACAGCAGCTGCTGACGTTGTGTACATCTCAAATGGGCGTATAAAATGTCTGTGTGACACAGCTCTGGGTCTCGCTTGCATTAAACTGGCTTGCATTTTATTGAAGCTCCGTTGTTAAGGTCACAGCTAATGTAAGTACTGTTGTTTCGCGATCAAGTTAAAGTACGTTATTGAGCTGGGCAGCTAGTGTTAGCTGCAGGCTAACGGCAGCTGCTCCGTGGGTCAGTATCCTCATGCTTCACAGATTCGGCTTTGCGAACCTTAAACCTTTCGTAGTTGTCCAAAAAAAGACGGTACTGTAGAATTTGAATTTACCATCGGTTGTTGTGTAAAGAGTAATAAGGCTGTCAGGCTTTTTTTGTTTTCTAACATGACCTCTAACTATAATTTGGACAATTTCAACGTGGAGGCCTAACCTGCTAGCCTGCTTTTATTATTATTTTTTTGTAGTCCACTGTTGTTTGGAGGGCTAAGACCACGGTGATAAAGTTTTCCTTTTATTTATTACTATATTGTCCACGTTTTTCAGTTAAAACGCTAAACTGTTGCCAGTGTGGTGAAAAATGCTTATTTTGTTAAAGTAATTGAAATATTTTCTTAGGAACTGTAGTCCTGAAATGGGAAAGTGAAAACCCCCCAACACGTGGACAATGGGGAGATAATGGGGGTTGAATTCAGCTTTTCCCCAGTATTTAGGTTTTTCAGTCACTTTTACTTAAACACATGTAATTGCGCATGCACATGTATGTACATGAATTGTTTACGTTTTGTTTCTCACTCTTGTTTGGTTGAATGTATACACCATAAATCTGTTTTAAAAAGCTGTAAGAAGGTGTATTTTTGTATTTTACCCTCTTGCAGCTGTTTCTTAGATTTATAGTGCACATATTACTTATTAATTATTTTATTTGTTAATGTAATTTGCACTACTTGTGCAATTTCAGTCTTATCTTTTACTTTCTTTGTGTTTATCATTGTTTTACATGTAAAGGTTTTGCACTCCCACAGTTTAGGGCCCTCACTGTGCTTTTACACTTTTACTGTAACTATCCTCCTTATTTGTTGTGGGCTGTATTATTTTTATTGTGTTATAACACAATAATTTCCCTTGTTTCCTCAATAAGTTTCCATTGATCATCTATCTTGCAGGGTTGTAACAATATGGAGAGTGACCTGAAGCCCCAGGATCAAAAGGACTTAGACAAGTTTATTAAGTTCTTTGCACTTAAGGTGAGACACTAACATAACTTTTTCTATACATCTGTAATTGCAGGTTTCTAAATGGACATTTGAGGCTTCAGAAGTGAATAAATAAATAAACAATGGAAAGCCAGGTTTTTATTAGTGTGGCTCAAAGCACTGGAATTAAAACAATCTTTTCCAACATATGTCTCTTTCATAAAAGTGCCTGTTATATTTTGGACAGGCTTGTCAGCAATTTTCTATGGATTGTTTCTGTAAAACCAGCTCATTGTTTGAGCAGCCTGTTTCTGTATCTGTAGACTGTCCAGGTGATAGTCCAAGCCAGGCTGGGAGAGAAGATCTGCACTCGCTCGTCATCATCGCCTACTGGATCTGACTGGGTAAAACAACGTAGTCATTCTCTGTCATGATTGTTTGGCTTTCAAGTTAACTGTGGATCTTTTCATGGCATGGATTATGGATATTCAGGTTAATATTCCTTCTAGTTTAATTTGGCCATCAAAGACATCCCAGAGGTTACCCATGAAGCCAAAAAGGCACTGGCTGGCCAGCTTCCAGGCATCGGGCGCTCCATGTGTGTTGAGATCTCTCTGAAGACATCAGAGGTAAAAAAAACAAACAAACAAAAAACCTGCATCCTGTTTTCTTGTTTTGTAAAAACTGGGCTTTGGGATTTATCATTGTTTTACACATTTGCAACACCAGCCAGACCACATCATTAACTAAATATGCAGCCTCTTTAATGTAACTGTGTTCGTTAGTTTTTCTTTGCTTTGTCTTCCTTCAGGGGGACTCGATGGAGTTAGAGACTTGGTGCCTGGAGATGAATGAAAAGTGAGTGAATTTTGTTTTTGCTTTAGTAAAAGTCTTCTGTAGGCCATGTGGTTCAGGGTTGCTGATTTTGCTTCTCCATGTTTGCACAGTATCAGCCAGCAGGACCACAAATCTTTTAACTATAGTATCTGAATCAGTACTGTTACTGATTTTCTCTGCCAAAACTTAGCTGTCAGACACCCGTACTAAACGTAGAGCTTTGTGAGCATCCAAGTCATGAAGAAGCTCAGAAATGCAGTAATAACCAGCAGTTTGAGTAAAATAATTTGTATATAAACAATTGGACATCACCCACTTTAATGGACAATGAGGTCCTATCCTCAAGCCTCAAGCTGAGAATTTTGACCCTCACCTTCTTGGTGTCTTGAAGCTTATTTCATTGTAGGAACTTGTAAATCAGAAGGGAGTTCTCTGTAAGTGTACTCTGGTCTATGGCTGTTTTTTTTCTCTAATGAGAACCGTAATTTAAAATAAACGAGTGTCTTGCTGTATTCAGTGAGATGTGAAGTCAGTGATTGAGCCCATAAACACATCAGTAAAGTGGGTCAGTGACGAGTGGCATTAGCTTCTCTTAAACCTCTTTAAAATCAGACTTCTTTTAAAACTAGAAGAGTCGAATGATAATTTGACCTAACTGCTGAAGTGTTTCCGTTTGAAAACTGTGTCTGAACTATTTTGTTTCTGTAGGTGGTAAAGTGAGCCTGTCGGCACCCTGTCAGGTCCACCAGCACTGTACAAAACACTGTTTTAATTTTGGTATTACTCTGTGCACCTGTGCTTTTGAAAGTACAGTCAAAATGATCAGTAATGGTCTCCATTCCCCAAGCACCACACTGCTTTATTCATACAAGATAAATTTAGAGAGGAGTATCAAAGAAAGGTAGTCGGCGAGAAGCAGACCTGGAAACACGAAAACGAGCTGCCTTGCAGAGATATTTTTAAAATCCCCTTAAGCTGCTGTATTGTAACACATCACCGTGTTTTCTGTCTGCTGCAGGTGCGATAAGGAAATCAAGGTGTCATATGCAGTCTATAACCGTCTGTCTGTCCTCTTGAAGTCTCTGCTGGCCATCACCAGAGTCACGCCTGCTTATAAACTGTCCAGAAAGCAGGGACACGACTATGTCATACTCTACAGGTACATTTGTCCTCACTTCCAGAATGCATCATCTCACTCCTTTTTATCTTTGTGCTGTTTTCAGTCCATTCTTCTAAACTGCGTGTTGCTTCTTCTGTCTAGGATCTACTTCGGGGAGGTCCAGCTGAGTGGATTAGGAGAAGGTAAGTTTAAGACCTGATTTAAGCTTCTGTGAAAAAGCTTTGTAGAGCCTACAACTGTTAAATATTCCTTATATTGAGACAATGATTGCTGTTCTTTCTCTGATAAATTCAAAACTGCGTTGACAAAGTAGCTGTAAATGCCCCGGAGGAGTTGATGGTGCTAAACAGGCCATTCACAGTAGTTGTAGACTGCAACCTGATATGTAATGACCCTTTTTTCAGACTCATGTGATGAGGCACATGATCAATAGTGGGTCAGCGATCCTTTTAAGGGACAACAACATTAGGGCTTCAATACCTGGGACTAGAGCTGGGCGATATGAGATTTTTTCATATCACGATATGTTTTTTTCATTTCAGGCGATAACGATATCTGTCACGATATAAGCCAAATAACTATATTTGTAAGATTTAAATGTGCCGTTGCTCACAAGTAAAATGTGAAATAATCAGCAGCTTGTTTTGATTTAAATATTTATTTCCCATAATAAGTTCAACAGGGTAGATGTACTTAAGGAACATGAGACTTTTTCAGATAGATAAAGGCAAATATTGCAAACTACACAAAAGGCAGCCGCTAAAGCGTTTAAGTTTCAAAATAGAACGAACAAAACAGACTAAATTGTCAATTCCACTTAGAAACAAAATATTAATTCTAAAAATAAATCTTAGTTTGTTTTACAGAAGAACAGACAAAACTGACTAACTTTTGTCAATATCAAATAAACTGAGAACTAAAAGGAAATTCTCAATCTCTCCTTGTTGTATAGCTGAGCTTTTCAAACAGTTTTAACAGTTACTTTAGTCTGACAAAAGCCGAATGACGAATTAGCGCTTCCAGTCAGAGACTGAGGCTACGTCCACACGTACACGGGTATTTTTGAAAACGGAGATTTTCCGTTTTCGTTTTAAAAAATAATCCCGTCCACACATAAAGGCAGAAATGAAGGAAAACGCTGCTATGAACATGCCAAAGCAGCAGGTGGAGCTAGATTCCTAACCGTGTAGAGATGTTGGCCAATCAGAAGTCTAGAAGCCTCGGTGGGAAAAAGTAAACAAAGCTGGGGCATAGAAGCAGAACAGAGTCGTATGTGTGGACGGACAGTAACTGTGTGTGTATATGTAAGCATTTAAACACTGCAGAGAGTAGAATTAACAGTATTGTAGAAATTCATTTCACCGAAACAATAACGTGGCGCACAGTGTGACGCATGCACCAGTTTATTGTATTTCCAGTCTTGCTTTCGGCACAATTTACAGTGCACGCTACTCTGTTTTTTGTCAGACTTGAAATAGCCGAAATACCTTCACACTACGGAACTTCTATGGCTCTTCCGTTCGACAATCTCTCCGGCGTTGGAACCATCATCTGTTTTCTCTTCGGTCACGCTCGGTTGATTTTTCTAGTCGGCACACTCATTTCCTCCATTACCCGCTGGCTGCTTCCCAAACAAACACACGTGCGGCTTGGCACTTGTGCTGTACGTAACAAGTCACGCGACGTGACGCTGCGGCTGTGATTGGTTCGGCTCTGCGCTACTTAATTTGGATTGGCTGACCTTTTCTTTTTTTTTTTTCTTTTTTTTAAAAGAGGACAAGAGCGGCGAGGTCTATCGCGATAGCTTAATTTCTCTATCGAGTAAAAGTTATATCGCGATACATATCGTTATCGTTCTATCGCCCAGCTCTACCTGGGACTCGCCACCGTTTGCTCTTAGAACTGAAGAAGCTTCTCGGATGAGAGGTGGAAACGTCTTCAAGAAACTTCAAGTCCAGTCGCTTTTCTTTCCAAGCTCCTTAGATTACTATGACCTGGATGACCGACAACCTGACATGTAGTTAAATTTCTAGGGAGGTGTGCGCCAGGTTATGTTGTACTTTCTGTTGTTCAGAGGTGTTTGTGGTTGTGCCATATGTCGCAGTGTTTTCCAACTGAAGCATCACCAATTTATGCTTCACTGGGAAATCTATGATGAAAACTGACGTGCACTTCCAGAGATACATAAGGAACAATAGTCACAGCGTCAACATAAGGACTCGTGGTAATTAACACGTAATGCACCCGCACAAGCATAAAAGTCTGCAACGACATCAGCCAGTCACATAGGTTGCGATGTGGGCTCTGCAATGGTGTACCACAGAAGTCTAAATCAGGACCAACTCGGCTCCATGACTGACATTTGTTAAATCAATACAGAAACACTGAACAACACACATCTCTCCATGTTTTCTGCTCCAGTTTGACACAGCAGTTTGATTTGCTTGTACTGTAAACATTTTTTCAAAAGTAAGCTTTCATCACTACTGTATTGCATTAAGTACTTTCACACTATAGGGCTGGTTTACATTTGCTTATGTTGTGCTTGTTTTTAAGGTTTCCAAACGGTGCGCGTTGGAGTTGTTGGCACCCCTATCGGTACAATCACGCTTTCGTGCGCCTACCGCACCAATCTGGCATTCATGTCTAACAGGTAACCAACAAATCAAAGCCACAACAGCTGTTCTTCAGAGAAGGTTCTTGTATATTTATTCCAATGGGAAACGCATCTTATGAGCAGTTTAACTGTCCTCCTCTTCAGGCAATTCGAAAGGTCGGCTCCCATCATGGGGATCATCGTGGATCACTTTGTGGATCCTCCCTGCAGCAGCCAGCGTCCGGCAAACATGGGCCATCCCTGCAACTACAGGTAGCTTCGCCACTCAGTCTGGTTTTGTCTCCCACAACTGCAGAG
This sequence comes from Mchenga conophoros, assembly GCF_057382185.1. Classification (NCBI taxonomy): domain Eukaryota; kingdom Metazoa; phylum Chordata; class Actinopteri; order Cichliformes; family Cichlidae; genus Mchenga; species Mchenga conophoros. Next base: position 41,155,742 of record NC_140547.1, on the reverse strand, counting down.
AAGTTTAAATGACCTCCAAGTGCAGAAGTTGAGTAGTCAGATTCAAGGTGATGCAATCCATCATTCTGAGGTCACACTTTATCTCCCTGTCCTTTATCTCCATGAGAGTCGAATCGGTGTATCAGAAGGAAAACATACAGTGTCTTAATCTAATATCACTCTGTGTCATTTGACCTCAGGCTTTCTGTTATCTTTCAGTAAAAGAAACAAATGTATACATGTCTGCCATCAGCTCAGAACTTCAACTACAAATATCTCTGTGTGTGCAGGGCTCCCGATGAAGAGGACGGAGGGCAGTTTGCAGGCGTTCAGGACTCACAGGAGGTCTGCGCCACCTCCTTCTCCACCTCCCCTCCCTCTCAGGTTAGCGTACGCTCCCTCGCCCCTCGTCGTCATCTCTTTCTTTAACCTGTGGATTCTTCTCTCCATTTTCACTCCTGTTTTTCATTTCGCTTTCTCTTTTTCTCTCCTTGTCTTTTTTTTCTCTTTTCCTGTTGTCTTGTTGTGCGTTCTATCTGTGTGTGTGTGTGTGTGTGTGTGCGCGCGCCTGCTTTGGCTCAGTGTGTGTGTACGCTGAGCCCGTCTCCCTCTAAACTGCCCAAGCCCCTCCCGCTGGATAGTCTGCAGCTCCCATTGGCTCCTGGACTTGTCACTCACACTGTGAGTCTATACTGACCATTGGGAGGGAGTGTGACTCTTTGTGTTTTTGTGAGACACATCCTGATTCTGCACTGAACAGATCTGTTTTCTCAGACTTAACATTTGCTTTTGGGCGTGTGTTCATCTAATCCTGTTCTTTCCATCTTCTGTTTAAATTTCCACTACTTTGTTCAGTGCACAGCTTCAGTTTGCTGCTGATCACTAGACATGTTTGATCATCCACATCACATGGCACCACCTCAGTAAATCTATCATTGTGATAGCTCAGCATGTCCCTTAAAAGTCACACAGTATATGATAAACCTGAACTCCTCCATGCTTAATCGTTCCTCCTGTGTCTCTTCCTGTTCAGCTGTACGCCTCCAGGTTATCCTACCAGCCGACAGCTTTAACAGGAGCTGCAGAGTTTTGTCACCCTGCTTCCAATCCAAACCAGGTGATAACGCCATTCACACCATCAGCAGTTAATTATGTTTTATGCCCAGAGTTTATTTTTCTCTTCACAAGAACACAATCGGAAGACAGAAACAACAGAACTCAATTAAACAAGAATCACCAGCGGCTACAATGATCTGAAGAAGTGTCAGAAAATAAAGGTTTAAGATCCGAGGCAGCCGTGGAAAGACATCAAAGCTCTCAGCTCAGTAGTTTGTGATGGAAGAGGTCAGGCATACTTTTTACACTAAACAAAAAGCTGTGTTTTATTTTAAATTTTTGAGCCAGCTGTTGAACAAGAATCTTCCAACTTCATATTTGTAGGTCATAGTAAGAGGACCTTCTTGCTGCAAGGCTATCACCGCAACATTTTAAAACTATGATTAAAGTGTTAATAAGTTCATAAAATTAGTTCCACATAAAAAGAAAACTGACACTGAAACACTGACTAGAAATAAACATGATTAGAAAGAAACGGCAGTGGACTAAGAATCAAACCCTGTGGAACTCCATTTCTGAGGTGATTGCAGGAATGCATAAAACGTCCCACTTATGATGAGGACGATGCGATCAGTGAAGCAAAGACTTCTGACTGTTATAAATAATGATGTTATGGTGGTTTATTCTCATAGTTTGATATTCTGTTTTCCAGAAAGCCTAATGAAGGACTGCAGTTATGATTTCTTCTATTTACTGATTAACATTCTTATTTCCTAATTAGCTTCTTAAATAACTAAACAATGTCCATCAAGATTCTTGTTTATGTCCTCTCATAACCCTGCCATTGCTTCTTCTCTAGGTCTTGCATGCTGGGAAGGAAGGCGGGGCTCTGTTGATGCCTCCTCATGGAGCAGATGTTCATCTGACAGTAGAGCATGCCCCCAACACACCGAGCAGCAGGTGATTGTCCGCTGGCTTTGCATTAACCAGTGAAAACTGTAACCTATTTTTATTCCCTGAACTCCAGTGTTGGTCCGTAGTTCCGTTAAATCATTTTGAAATTTAAACTTCCTGTCTTGTCCCTCTCTCTCCTCTCAGTGGCGATGATGACGGCTTGTCGCAGAGCGGAGAAAGACGCAAAGAAGAAGGGCGGAGGAGCGTTTCTCCCTCGGACCCTGTGGAGTCGCTCAATGCGTTCACAAGGAAGGTCGGAGCCTTTGTTAATAAACCCAGCACACAGGTACGTCATCTTAAGCTGCTTTTTACACCGATTTTAGTTTCTCACCCACCACACTGAACCCTGCTCTGTGTGTATCTATGTAGATAACAGCAGCCAGTCTGGACCTGCCATTTGCGGCGTTTGCTCCTCGAGGCCTGGACTCAGAGGAGAATGATCCTATGGTAACTTCAGTGTTATGGTGGACAAAAATAATGCTCCCAAATGTCTTGTCTTGCACAACAAGTACAGTTGAGGTTCACTTTAAGGCTGACGCCTTTTCTGCTGTGCGTGTGCGTTTGTGTTCAGGTTCACCCTCCAGATTCTCCTCCCTGCCCGTCTCCCCTGCAGGGCAGCCTTCATTCTCAGGGCTCAGAGGGGTCAGGGCAGCAGGACGACTTCGTCATGGTTGATTTTGTATGTAGTTATTTTTTTTATTAGGGGAAAAAAAAACAGTGCACAGCTGGGTTCAAACAAAAAAAAAAGTCCAATTTAAAGCAAAACAAGATTCCAGGTGTTTTATTATGAAGCTGAAGTGGTTTCTCTTCCCGTCTACCTAGCGTCCGGCCTTCTCTAAAGACGACTTGCTGCCGATGGATCTGGGCACCTTCTACAGAGAGTTTCAGAATCCTCCACAACTGGCCAGTCTCTCACTTCACATCAGTTCCCAATCGATGGCCGACGACCTGGTAAATACCTTCTTATTTGCAATTGTGTTGACGGCGAAGCTTTTGGCGCCTACAGAATTGACAGCACGGAAATGAATCTCAGTAGTCACGTGAGTTTGCGTTCTCCCTCCGCAGGACTCGCTGCCGGAGAAGCTGCGCGTCTATGAGAAAAACATAGACGAGTTCGACGCCTTCGTGGACATGCTTCAGTAGGCGAGGAGTGAGGGGGGGCAAAGGCTGAAAGTAGAGAAGGACTTCCTGAGGAGACAAAGACAAAGAAATGGACACTGAAAAATGAATGAAAGGGAGAAGCAGACTGGAGGCTCCTCTGGTTGTTTGTCCTGTGGAAATTACTCTGACTTAATCACCGTGTTTCAATGTGAAATTTCACTCTCCTTCCTGTCAAGCACACTTAACAGCTTGTACATCTTCACTGTAAATACTATGTTATCTCCTGTGACACTGACACACACACCCCTTTGTGGTCCGGTAGGGTTGATCCAACGCAAAGGTCTTCATTTTCTCTGTGGCGTAAATCGGCTCTCATCTTCAGTGTTTAATCAAATCAGATGATCGTGGCGTTTTCAGTCACTTCAGACAACCACCCACATCCGAGGACAGGCTACCTGCATTCTTGAGAACTGTAGCTCACCGCCGAACACTAAAATCACCTTGCTGATCATATCTGAGCTGAAGCTGACGGATCTACAAGTCGAATGAGTACGTTTCACATTATGAGTTTTCTCTTTAAAGCCAGTCTGGACAAATAAAGTTGCACATGGCCTTGTAAGAGGATTTCTGTGCTCGGCTTTACAGCGAAGGCGGCGCTCGCTTCAATGTCCCTCAGCAGGTTTTCCCAGCTGGTCTGGGGATTTAAACTGCCAACTTCAGCATTTGCAAATGTCCCCAGTGGAATGTAAAGTGAATTAACTGCTGTACAGAAAACATTTCCACGCTTCAGTTTGCTTTGCAACAACACTCAGTTGCCAGTTAAACCACGTACTCCTAGCTGAAACTAATACAACATCCCACCCCTGCGATAACACGTCGGTTTTTGTTGAAACTTAACGATCATTTTGAAGGTTGGTAATTGTGAATCAAGGGGAATAATGACCCCCCCAGTTCAATAAAATTTACCACCATCTTAAATCGCAGCCTTGAAAATGACCATGAGGTTTAACCAGCCCCAGTTTAATCAAGAAGTCAACATAACCTGCGTGGATACTGGATTTTATTGCAGGATGTTAGTTTGAGCTTTCCAGTAGCCTGGTGTTTACCGTGCGCTCTTTGACATGCTTATGTTTATTTTGATCTTTTTTTGATTAAAAGAGGGAAACATTTCCAGTTGTCTTCAGAGGGTAACATCCATGACTGTTCAGTTTGGTTGAAAGCTTTAAACTTTTCTTTTGGTGTAGATGTCCCAATAAAGCTCTGTACAAACTACATGGCAAACCTGTGACTCGTGTCTTCAGTGGCTGGGATGTTTTACCAGGATCCAGAATTACCCAATAATTCATAATTTAAAACTTTATATATTTTAAAAAATATATACATGTATAAATATAAGTGCGTAATATAATAGACACTTAAATTCTTTTTAAGCGTAGCAGTTATATCTTGCCATTTTAGTGTAACAGTGTAACAGTGTAAACACACTGCAAGAATTTGAGTTGTGACAAAGTATCCTGAATTTCCCAGAAGTACAACCTCAAGAGGAGCTTTCAAAACCTCTGAGACAAGATGGGGAGAAAATTTTAAAATTGATTTTTAGTTCTGCCATCCAGGAGGGGCTCAGAGTAGAGCAGCTGCTGCTCCACATCGAAAGGAGCCAGCTGAGGTGGTTCGGGCATCTGACAAGGATGCCCCCTGGGCGCCTCCTGGGTGAGATGTTCCAGGCATGTCCCACCGGGAGGAGGCCCCGGGGCAGACCCAGGACACGCTGGAGAGATGATATCTCTCAGCTGGCCTGGGAACGCCTTGGTATTCCCCCGGATAAGCTGGAGGAGGTGGCTGGGGAGAGGGAGGTCTGGGCCTCTTTGCTTAGGCTGCTGCCCCCGCGACCCGGCCTCGGATAAAGCGGATGAAGATGGATGGATGATTTTTTATACAGAAACTACTTTCAGCTGTGCCACATGTTTGAACACTTTAATCCTGGCTGTAAACACTACTTTGGGTTAGAATTTAACTGAATTTCAACTTACAGAACATGTTAATCAGGATGGCACTGGCAGAATCAACATCTTATGTGTTGCGAAATTAAAGCCAGTTTAGACAAAGCTTCAAAATATGCGCGTGTAGACATGTGATGACAGTTTCCCCTGGTTGTCCAAGATGCCGAATGACTGGAAGTTGCAAGCAGAAAATGAAGACCACTTTTTCAGAATTCTCAAATGTAGTTTTATTCTTGGTAGTTTCTGGATTTCCATCACATACCTGCAGGACTGCAAAGGGTCAGAACTGTAAAGTTAAGAGTAAGGTAGTACTTAAACAAATACGTTTCATTCTACACTTCATATTTCACCAACGCGCCACAGGCTTTACAGCTGTGACCAACTTCTTAGAGAGCGCCGAGTCGTTATGCTGCTACCTAAAAAGGGCCCTTAACCGTTCAAATGCTTCACTTCCTGTGAACAGCTGTCTGGAAGGCTATGGAGGAAAGCTGCTCAAGTCGATATCAACTCTCCCAGACAACGATGACGTAAATTTCCTAACGATGAATATTTTCTAGGGTTAGCCACTTAAACATGCCATTACTTTTGAAAGCTCTGAGCTGCAGTAGTCAGAGGACATTTCCCCCCAGGAAATGCTAGGGTGAAACGAGAAAAGAATAAAAATAAAAATACAAAAAAATAAAATAATAATTTCACAGGAGACAGGCAGTGATTGCCCAGTGTGCATTTCCACCTCGTTCAGTTGCTCAGTCCACTAGAATTGTCCTGTCCCCACGTCGTTCCCCCCCCCCCCACTGTAGCTCCTCCTGAGCCCGACTGTCCAATGAGTTTGTGTAGGGCGACTTGGTGATTGAGTCTGGGCGCGACGAGACCGGTCACATGTCTGGGAATGGTTGGGAAAAAAATAAAAACATCCGAGTAGAAGACGTGTAACGGTGATGAGACAAAACCTTTTACTCTTATCCCACTCCCGTCAATACAGGTAAAAAGTCTTTAAAGCAGATGGCCAGAGTCCTCCTTCGTCATTCATATCCAACCTGCTCCAAGTCAGTTGAATGTAGGTGGAGTAATGTAGTTGGTAGGGGGTTGTGGTTGGGGTGAAGCCAGCATCCATATGCACTACAGATCAGAGCAGGAGGAAGAAGAGGGAGTGTTTGGAGGAGGTTCAGGAGTTCAACTTTTCTTAATGGGCTTGATTTTTAATTTTTAAAGAGAAGGGAGGTGACGGAGGCGAGGTTCAGGCTCAGGCAGTACTCAGAAGGTCCTGTATGGCTTTCTGCTGCGTCTCATTGAGTGTCGATATGCACTGTGTCCACAATCCTGCTGAGGTCTGGAAGATATGACAAGAATATGTTTAAATGCTTTGCAGATTACCCAAAGTAGATTTGAGGGCTGTGTCTACATTTCTGGGCTTACCTGCACTTGACGGATCACATTAGCGAGCCGCTTGCTGCACGCGTCTTCGCTCTTGATAGATTCATTTGAGACGCCGTCGGCTATGATGAAGAAAATTTTAGGAAGATTTGCGTTCTCTGGTCCGAGGACAATCGGGTTGTTGCTGTGGAGAAAGGATTGAGAGGTCAGGTGTGCAGGGTGGAGGTGGTTCATAGACAGTCAGGAAAATGAAGTCTCGGTACCCTACCTCTCAATGAGGTCACAGAGGAAGTCAAAAGTGTGGACCGCCTCCTCTTTGTCCTCTTTGAGCGGTAGCCAGCTGAGCCAGTGGGGAAGGACCTCGTTAACGTTGACGCACTCTGGTCGGAACCTCATGAGCTTTCCCACAGCAGAGACGCAGTTCTCTGTAGCGTTGACGTTTTCCTTTGAGCGCGAGTCAGCTGCCTGGATGACTCTGACCAGCAGGGGGAGGGCCTCTGTGATGAAGAAGAAAGACCAGAGCACATCATGTAGGTGTCGCTAAACAACTGAACTGCCAGCAGGTAAAGTAAAGACCAGGTCATACCTGTGCAGAAGGGGCGGTAGTTCTCGCCTCCGAACTGAGCCATGACGCCGACGCCGTAGGCAGCTGCCTGCCGGACCTCGGGGCTCGTGTCGCAGAGTGACTGGATCATCGGCCGCAAGAAATATTCTGCGTATTTGAACGAGGAGGGGCTGCAGTGCTCCACCACATCGTCAAAGATGCACAGACCCCACTGTCTGTCAGCCCAGGGCCTGTTAGGACACTGAAGACAAGTGAGACAGTTTAGTAGTATTCATTTCCAGTTTCCATGTACATATGATACTAAAAACAGTGCTCAACAATCACTCACTATTAGCTGGACAATGAGCTGCAGCAGCTGCTCAAACCAAGGCAGCACCTTCTCTTTGTAACTGCTGAACACCGAGTGCAGGATGTCAGATACTTTGGTCAGAATGTACACATCGTTCTCATCCTGGGAGAAGACAAACACCATGATGGCTTGGAGTGTCTTGCATCATCATCATCATTTTTGAAGGTTAACACACAAAGCAAAAATATTTACCTCATCTTGTAGTGTTTCCTCTACCTGCTCATCATAATCTTCATCCTGTCTCTTAGCTGGATAACACAAGTATGTGTTAGGATTTTGTACCAGCATTTAAAATAATCATGCCCTCATGGTATTTGTGATGTATCATTTGTCATGGGTAAAATATTTGTGTTTCTGAAGTCTCACCCTGCCTGAGCTCCTGGTTCTTAAAGTGCTCCTCCAGCTTCCCCTTCAGGATGCCGCCCAGCTCCTCAAAATGCTCGCTGTTCAGACAGCCGTCTCCCATCAGCTCTATGCACTTTAACAAACACACTTTTGTCAGTGCACAAAATAACATGGCTCACGGGGAGAGAAGGGGAGGGGGAAAAAAAAAAAAAAAAAAAAAAAAAAGCCCAAAATGTAGCTACCTTGGCAAACGAATGCATGATTTCTGACAGGACATCCGAGTCTGGCTCTGTGCCGATGGCCTTGATGAGGGCGTCGCACATGAAGTGCCACATCTGGGTGAGGTATTCTGGTCCTCGAACCCGGGCACACTCAAGCAGCAGGGGCATGGACTCAGCTGCTGCCACCCGCACACGTGAGACAGTTAAGGCCAACGTCACCTGTATTTTCACTTAATCTGAACAGTGGAACCATCAGAGACGTTCATGCTGAAGTCTTTAACATCTAAACATGGAATCTGATCGTGCTGCCTCCTCCTGAATGTTTGAATCCAGCTAAACTATTTTAAAGGTTGAATGCCCCTGCCCCCCCAAAATCATGCAGCACTGAGTGCCCTGGAAGAATAGGAAATTGCTATATAAGAATCAGACCATTCAATTATACTGAAGTTTAAAATGTCATAACAAGAGGATATCATCATGAAAGTAGAACTTGAGCAGAGGAACCATGAGTTTCACCACCTGCTCTGTGTACTCAACAAAACCTTCCTTCAGCTCTTTGGCATAACACACCTGAGAAAAAGAAAGAAGAGGAAGAGTGAGTGATGACCACATCCACAGCTTCTCAGGACAGTCTTGAGTCTCATTTTCTTCTCACCAGCATCTGACAGGCAGTAGCCTTCTCCTCCAGGCCAGCTGTCTTGATTCCAAAACTCTGCTGGTCTCCCAGGTTGACAAACTCCCAGCCATCATCCTCTGATATGTTCTCCATGTCCTGGGCTTTAAAAGGAGAAAAGTGAAAGAGTTTTAAGTGAATCCTTTACATTACACATACAAGAATCACATATAGAAGTCCCAGCAGGCAGCACATTACTGCAATATTAAATATGAACACGTGACAGTGAGCAGATATTCTTCAGAGATTTGTGACTATTAATCTACGGACACTGATTCGTTGCAATATGGGTAAAGGTACATGGCTGCAGCCTTTATTCACCACTGGATTGATCAGGTTTAAAGCATGCTTTGGTAACTGATCATTTGAATGCCTGCAGACTTTCATTTCAGGCTTATAGAACAAACTGGACACGCATCAGAAGTCAGTGCAGGAGGCACAGGCGGCAGCTGTCTGTTACTTACTGTCAAGCAGGGCCACCTCAGGCTTGATGGAGGCAGTCTTCATCAGGGGGCCCATCACCACCGGCAGATACTGCTGGAACTCCTTCCCCAGAATCTTGCACATTCTCGCCCAGGCTGAGATCATGTAGGAGATCTAAACCGAGAACAAACCATAGCAGCTGACTGTGTGTGACCACCACCTTGAACTAGATAGTTTTAAGTTTTGTTCAAGTCGTCCTACCTGGGGATCATCATCCTCCAGATCGTTGAAGTCAGTCTGGGTCTTGAGGAGCAGCTGCATTACAGCCGATGCATCTGGCATGAACTAGAAGGGCAGAGAGAAAGATGTGCGAATATGAGGGTTAAAGCTTAATTTAAAGGGAATAACCTTGAATTAGGATCTTGGCACATGGTATGCTTTGATGGTCAAAGTATACCTTCTCCTTGCCGACAGCCAGGCCGATGAGACTGATGCACTCTATGGTCTTGCCGCGCAGCAGCCGGAGCTCCTTCTGCACGGCGTTTTCTACAATGTGTTTGAGCGAGGGCATGAACATGTCGTAATATGGCACAAACTTCTCCTCTGCGGTGTCGGCCACTGAGGCGATGGATGTCACCACCTGCTCCAGCACCAGCTTCGTGCCCTTCTGGATCAGCTGAAGGTTGAAGAAATGATTTGTATGAAACAGACCACACACACACCGACTTTGTGAATGCACGGTCTCCTCGAACACTTTACTGTACCTCCTGCAGCTTGGCAACCATGATGACATGAAGGTGCTGCACCAAGTTGTCCAGATAAAGGATGAGCAGCGATTTAGGACAGTCCTCTGTAAAGTTTATGAGGGCGGCGGCGGCATGGGCCTGCACCCGAGGGTTACTCTGGTCCTCCATGGTCTGCAGCAGGGCTGAGATCACCTAAAACGAATAAACAAACTGTCTTTGTAGCCATGAAGAAAATGAAAATGCTTGCACAGCTGTTTAAGTCACTTCAGATACCTTATCATGGAATTTCTTTTGGAAGGTGGGGGCAAAGTCTGTGGCCATTTGTCCAATAGCATTGCAGGCGGCATACCGCACCCTTGGGTGCTAGGAAGGAGAAAAAAAAAAAAAAAAAAAAAAAAAGTGTAAATGATTAAGAAATGGGAAATGATGCGACTAAACATTGATCAACCAACCATTAAGACAGTTAAGTAAACTGAGTGGCACTTTTGTACAACGGCTGCCGTTTCCTTACAGGGTCGGCGCAGAACAGGAGGACAAAGCTGACGATCTCTTGGAGGATGGCCTCCATCTGCTGGTGGCAACCCTCACCGATGGCCGACAGCGCCATTAGCCCAGCATGGCGATACTTCCAGTCAGCTAGCAGGAAACACATAATTGACACAAATTTAAGCACTTTAGTACCAAAGCAGCTGTTAATTTTGCTGTATGAAAACAAATGGTAGCTTAATTAAAGTTAAATCAGTGCTGCAGTAATGTGCAGCTTTACTTACGATTCTGCAGCATCTGCATGATATGCTGTTTGATCATGGGAAGAATGATCTTCCCTCCCAGACCACAGGCAATTCGATCAAGCGCGCTCTCCCCAGCCACAGCGTTACTGGTGAAGCACAAGAAACATCCAGGAACTTATGGACATGCACACATCTACTGAACTTCAGAGTACTTTAAGAAGTAGGGGACGCAGATGCTGTACCGACCCTCAAAGATGGAAATATATTAGTGCATCAGGACGTACCTGTCAAAGTCTTCATCTTCCAGCTCATCTGCCATCGCCCACTCATCATCATCCTCGAGATCCACCATCATAGCCAGCATCTGAGGCACTAATAAACATAACAGACTTCTATCAAAACTACTCCACTCATCTTATTTGGGCACATCATTATAGAGGCCGCTGAATCAAACTCTTACCACTCTGTGCTACAATGGCCGTGTGTTTTCTTAGCATGGCCGCTGCCGTCTCTGATAACGTGACGATGACTTCCAATGCCAGCTGCCGTTGCATATTTGTAAGGTTGGTATCAGCGCACAGCTGAGGAGACAGGACAATTGCACATGAAACGATGCCTCGAGTCTTGATCAGTGGTAAAGAGATATTCACCATTTAGAGGTTGCAGCTTACCCTCAGACAGAGCTGCAGTGTTTCCTCCAAGTTGGGTCTCAAGTATTTGGGTGCCGTGTCTGCAATTTCCACCAGAGACTTGAGCACAGAGTCATCTCCCTGGTAGCATGACTCATTCACTGCCTGATGGGTAAATCAAACAAACAGGTAGGTTTGTAATGCAAATATATTCAACAGGTGTGGCAAAGTTAATGCCACATTCTGTCCTGACTTCCTCTTCCACCTTTATGAGTCAAACACAAAATATGCTACTGCAATAGAAGATTTGCTACAGGATCCAAGATGCCCAATATTTCATAATGATGCTGCATTATTATAACCTGCAGGAACAAACGCTACCAAACACTTGCATGTGTATTTGCTTTCACATGACTTCAATAACCAGAGACTGTCGTCAGAATCGATCATAACAGTATGAAAACATGTCACTCCGAGTAAGCAGTAGACCATTTACTTTGAAGTTCCAGCCTCCATTTGCAGATATCCAACATTAAACTTTAATTAATAGATCTTAAATGACTGATGCTCTTAGTGCTCAGAAGCCATTACCGGTGCAAAAACATAAGTACTGACGGGTTCCGTATCTACAGTACAAAGTGATCCGATCTGAAATCACAAACACACCAATGTGTTATAGCTTACCTGCAGGATTCCCGGCAGGAGATCAGCAAAGTGTTTCAGCAGAGCTGTGTTGCTTTCATTGGACAGAACAAAAGATGCTGCAGCCCGAGCCGCCAGGGTACGAATCTGTGAGATTAATTTAAATACATAAAAGCAGCTAAGAAAGGGAACTGAAAGGTGTGTGATATGAAAGAAAGATCCACACAAAGTTAAATGACATCACGTTTCAGCTACCAGGCCATGCTCCATCCTAAAACCTTACCTGTGGGTTTGCCTGGTCCTGCATGCACTGAACAAGCATGCGCTTGATAACTTCCATATAATGCTGCTGCTGGTTGCCAAAGATTCCTGGAAAGTTCCTAGAAAGATATCATTGGAAGACATCAGTCAGCCATCAGTGCATCCGCCTGAGTAAGAGTTTGAATTCATCATGCAACAGGAGCTCACCAGAATATGTGCAAGGCAGCTTCTCGGAGGCCGACATTCTCAGCGTTGACAGAATCAAACAGAAACTTGAGCACCTCTGGCCACTGGTTATTCCCATCGTCATCTACATTAAACAAAAACACCAAACGTTCCTCAGTAATTTCCACTTTGAATGTTATTTGATCAACATCTGAGAATTTCATTAATGACCCATGAGAATGTTTGCCCATTATTCCTGCATAACATGGGAAATACTGAGTCATGGCTTATCCATAGCGTTTAATCAACAGCCACCAGAAGAGAGTGAGAGAGAAAAAATAAATAAATATAAAAATCACCGATCAGGTTCCGGGACAGCTCGGCTGCAATGTCGCAGATCTTCTTGCGGATGGTTGGGGAAGTCTCTTGTTGGATGCCCGTCAGCAGCTCTGTTTTGATGGCTGTCTGCATCTCCACGGTCAGGCCTGGGTAGATCTCCTCAAAAGAGGAAGACAGCAGCCGCCGCAGCAGCACTGCTGCCATCTGTTTGACCTGTGGGGGCAAAAAAAATTATTAAATACAATGCTGCTTTCAACATGACGTCATACCTAAACAGTCATGTCAGACACCCATACACAAGTGTTCCTTTTTCAGTTTAGTTGGGCAGTTGGCTTACTGGACCAGCTAGTTTTATAGTTTATGCTCTCTATTTAACAAGTGTTGTGAAACAAATCGTTTCCTTCTGCAAAGACATGTTACCCGTTTGGTAAACCAAAACCTTTAGAGTGAGTGGTCATTAAGGGGAATAAAAAAAACAAAACCAGACCGAGTGTCTTAGAATGGCAGAGTCACTCTCCCTGGGCCAAGCACCTCTCTGCCTGCTCCCATTTCAAGCCTCTAAAAATATCAGCCTTGAGGTAAAGTAAAGCAGAGGAAGCATGAGGACCCAAGCAGCTGGTGGATTCAGAGTAAACATGACTGCCTGAATGCCAGAACTGTGACTCACAACAAGCCGTAGTCAGGCAGCGCCGAGGCCTCACATGTGATAGCCGGACTACATACTTGAAATGCCAGCAATGTTGCATCTTTTAGAGATAAAAGGTATTGCAGGCTTCAGTGTCACGCATTGCATCACTCTTTCCCATGTGTACTGCCATCTGAATGGGTAATAATTACGACAGATAGACATATAATATTTCACCATCCTTTTATTAGATTCTGACAGAGGCTGGAGCGCATCCCTGATTACTTTGGATGATGTTTTTCCAAGTTATTGTGTGTATTAAAACCCACTCAGTACAGTATTCATATAGGGCAAAAATGCACATAATTCATTTATTTAGCATGTAATGTCTCATATTAACTGTGACACAGCACCCGAAAAACCCACGGAGATGTGAACGAGTGAAAAACAAATTTCATACACAACATTTGTTGACAACTTAAGATTTTAAAGGTGAAAGAATTATGTCAACTTTGTCTGACCTTTGGCCTAAATGGTCCGTTTTTGAGTGTGTCAAGACTTCATTGAGCACAATACAACAGATCATAAATGTCTCAGATGGGCTCTTAAGTGGCCAAGTTTTTGAAGTTCCCCTGCTTCAGGCTGAAAAAATTCACCATGTCATGCCACAGATATGTTCACAATCCGTGTACAAACCTCCTCTGCAGCAGACGCATCTCTGACAGCTTGTAGCAAGAATGTGATCTTATTCTGGCCTGGAATATTGTCGTAGGTCTCCTGAAAAGAAAATGAAAGCACCGCGGTTAGGATCAGACAGGCCATGCACAACATGAATTTCTACTGCTAATACAGCATCATGTTCCCTTTACTGCAGTTACAAAGAACCCCCCCCCCCCCCAAAACAAAACACTCAAGCTTAAACAGATGCTGTGGTCAAAATAATAAGGACTGTCCAGTGAGGTCATATCAGGGATTACCTGAAATATAAAGGCAGGACTGAATATTCACTTTTCCCATTTTTACTGAGGGTTAAGCTACAGAAGCATGAATATATTTTCCTTATAAAAATGGCAAAAAAAAAAAAAAAAAGAAAGAAAAAAACCCCACAGGAAAATACATAGACATCTGTCAGGTAAGGTAACACTCTGCCTCAACTCACATTGTGTTTCTTTGCATAATCGCACCCCAAATGTCCAGTTCTGAGCCAGGAAAAACCCTGTACATCACTGATGTTTGCTATAAAGACAATCAGTATTTTAATCAGCAGTAAAAGTGTGACATTTGTGCAAGTGTACCGAATATGGCTATAAACTGAACATGAGCCCTAATGGGCTCATACACAAGAGCCACCCATTTATTTTACCACTGTTATGCTGGTTTACCCAAGTTAAATGAGACTCCACAGGGATACAGTGAAACCTCTGGTGTGCGCTCTGGTAAAAGTCACTATGTGCATGTAGTTTCAGCATCCCCATCATGTGGAAGGATCGAATACAAACTCTTAACACAACTGCACGGGAGAGCCACCTTCAATGATTCCCAAACTGACAAAATGAGACAGGGAGGAGCACAGATGTGCCAACGGCTGGGCTAAAATCAAATCCCAAACAATTAGAATCAGAATGACCAAGCGCTCAGGTTGAGCAACCCTTGAATTACCTGCAAATCAATCTGCAAAGTCCACTCCTCTTATAACCTGACTTGAACTACTGCACTAATCCATTTGTCCACCTAAAGCCTAAATGAGTTTGGTTGCCACACAAATTCAAATGCACTTCATGGCTTCTCACAATACCACCACTTGGATGAACTAGTGATGGGATTAACTACAAAAAAATTAAAATAAAATAAAGGGTGACTAACTGTATCTTTCAACTGTTAAAATGTGAGTTTAGGTCCCATACAGGTGGATCAATTCCTATTATGCGAGTAAAAGAGAACGGGAGGAGTTCCTATAAAGGATGAATTCCAGTGAGCTTAGCATCCCGGCAGACAGTCTGAGTTTATCAAAGAAAAACGCTGACTGGTAGAGAGAGGCGGTGTGTGATAAGATTCAACCACCTCATCCAAAAGTCGGGGTGCCGGAGAGGGAGGGGGACGCTGGTAACAATGCTCTGCGGCGACAAGAGGCTAATAATGGTGGTTGTGAGGGGGGGGGAGAGTGAATAGACGAGCTAGACACAGCCTAAACAAATCCTCTGAGAGAAACTAATCCGAGGAGACGAGCCTAGCTACTGACGTGTCTGAAACTGAGATGATCAACTTCACGAAGGGAAACACGGCTGCTAGTTTAAAACTGTCTGGTTAAGACTTGACTTTTAGTTAACACGACCGGAGGCCATTGCATAAGTAATCGCCCCTTTGAATGAACTACCTCACCATCTACAGCCTATCCCTTTGATGGTTTGTTTATCACCGCAGCAGTAACTCAGCATATGTGCCACGTTCAGTCTCAATATTCCGCTTTAATATTTTAACAAGCCAATGTGCTGAACCCTAGCGTGCTAGCTAACAAACCTAGCAGCACTGTGGGTAGCTCATTAGCTTGCTGCTACTTCCTGTACGCCACTGTCAGCTGGAGGTTTGGAGGCTGGTTCCGACAAACGGGTCCGTTCACTTTTTACCGAACAGCCCGAGCTTTGCCGAGACACGTACGGCTACATGGTGTCATGACAGCGCTGGTATCTGTGACATCGAAATTATGTCCACGTATAACTACGCAACATGGTGGTAGTTAGCGTTAGCTGACTAGTACTCGGCTTCACAGCGCACGTGGGCTACCGAGCTTGACGTGAGAGGCTGCGCGCGGCCAGGATGGACAGCTAAGTGGTTAGCTTCTGCTAACTTGGCCACACGACTTCCAGCATTCGCCGAACTTGTCAGCCACTAAAAACTGTTTTTTTCCTCGTCTTACCTCTGCCTGTTTCCTGACGTTGTTGTCAGGGCTCATCAAGTTACCCAGCAAGAGGTAGAACTGCTGCTGTTCCGCCATTGCAGTGAGATCCAAAAAGAGCAGCCGGGTGGAGGAGCGGCGAAATGAACCCGGCAGACC
Organism: Mchenga conophoros; assembly: GCF_057382185.1. NCBI lineage: Eukaryota > Metazoa > Chordata > Actinopteri > Cichliformes > Cichlidae > Mchenga > Mchenga conophoros. The sequence goes on along the minus strand of NC_140547.1, from coordinate 41,139,512 downwards.
CTGCCTCGGTCACACAATGCTGCTAGCGTCTTATTGGCTAGCTTTATCGACCTTACTCAGGGGTCATTGGATCGAAGACCTTAGGCATGCGCTCGCCATTGGCTGCCACGCACTCTCTGTGTCTATTGGTTGAAATCGACACAGGGAACGTGAATGCGTTGTTTCTATTAGCTACCGGTGAATTACTAAAGCGCGGGAGTTTATTGCGTCATGGCTGAGAAAATAGAAACAATCAGAGCAACAGTTCATCAACACGTTATCACAGCTAAAAAAGCAAACAGGTTTACTCAGTTGGATATACTAAAAACTGCGATTAGATAGGACTGAACGATGAATCAATTCCCCTTTATTTTCTAAATAACAAGATTGAAGTAGAGCTTTGAGTGAAGACTTTAGAAATGGCATGATTTGGTAATTTTACAAAAGAAATTAAACTTAATGCTTTCTCAGTCACTGCATATTGTTAGAATTAACCACATGAAGCCAAATGCATCATAGTTCATACAGGAGTTTTTGAGACCTGTGATTTTTTTCTTCTTCATGAAAGCCTAAATAAATTGCACAACAATGCCAGATGCAGATTATAACTCATAAATGCAAAGTAATATTTAATTCATTTTTTTTATTAGTCAGAAGGTTCAAGGAACAGTCCAGTTTTTTTTTTTAAATACCATAAATAAATAAATAAATTTCTGGCAATTATTTTATGGTTCAGGCTTTATTTATTACGTTGTAATTTCAGGAAAAAAGTGCTATAATATGATGATGATGATGATTAGTATTATATGCAGATCATAAAGAATGAGAAGAAGAAGAGGCAGAAAAACAATACACTTGTTGCCCTATTAGATTTGTAGCTGATTTGTCGTTGTTTAGTTTTTTGTTCTGTCATGTTTCCCAACATTCATTCATTCATTTAGTTATGTCATATGCTCACATGCTTTTTTATGTTGAACATCTACCATTACAAGTCCAAAAGCATTCACATCTTGCAAGTAGAAATAGGTAAGAAAGAAATAATTCTAGATTTAAAGCCAAACTATGGTTGAAAATTGCATTTTTATATTTATAGTGTATATAGAAGAAACACCTGAATACAGATTGCAAGGTAAATTGTCTCATTTTTTTAATCTTACATTAACTGTATTATATGTTGAACTTGTTCTATTTCTGACTGAGTTTTTATGTGTTTATGTTTTCAAATCAAATCAAATCAAATCACTTTTATTGTCACATCACATGTGCAGGTACACTGGTACAGCACATGTGAGTGAAATTCTTGTGTACAAGCTTCACAAGCAACAGAGGCGTGCAAAATACAATACAATAACGTAAGAACAAACAAAATATAAGAATGGGTAAATCTGAGGATTATAACAATAAATATATGTACAAATATAAAGTGTATGCACATTACTGAATATGTATAGTATATATGTATATCTACGTGTGTGCATGTACATACATATATATATAAAATTAAATAAAAATAAAATACACAGAGGTCGTAATTGATTATTTTAATTGAAAAACGTGTTTGAGGCTTTTGGAAATATTCATAACTTATCTGAAATGCAAACTGCAGTGCTTTAGATACAGTCATTGTTTACATAGAGTACATGATTAGGTTAATGTTTTGCAGTGGGATTGCGTAATGTTCTCCCGCTAGGTGGCAGCCAAGCTTTGCTCAGTGGTTTCTTGATTGTATTTTTCTTTTTCTCAATGAGCTCATCCATGTGCCAGTAATAAGTGGCACATGCCTTCTATCAAGAAAGAGAAGGCAACCCTTGGACAATCCATAGCCAAGACTAATTTTAGCACAACCTTCCTGACTAAGTGGATCCACTTTTTTTGTAAAGTTTTTAAAGTTTCTTTAAAAAGCGAGGTTTGTCTTACTGGAGAAAATGTTCTGCAATACAGTGTCACAGACTCACACTGGCTATCGGCTCTGGGAAGTCATAATGACTCAATACGGGCCTGAGACTGACTTTTATAAAAAACAAAAAAGCAACATAACTTCTTGCTTTCTTTCTCTTTTTGTTTTCCGTCATGCATAAAGACGCCTGTCAAATCACACTTATTGCGGTATTAAACGTAGAAACCACTCAGTTTATCACACAGCGCCCCTAGTGGTCTGAGCCTGCCTCGCCCTGCCATCACAGGGCTGCAGCAGAGTGCACAGCTGTGGACGGCGGGTCTGCAGCGAGTCCTGCATCTGTCTCTGAGCCCGCATAACTCCCCTCACCGTGAATCCTGTGATGACCCAAAGGTGAGAGGTAAGCTCGCGCTTCCATTAACATTGTTTTCTTTTTTTGTTCCATTTTTAAACTTTATTTCATAGACAAGCTCGTGGAATTCATCAGCCCGTCTGTGGTTAATGCGTTGAACGAATTAGCGCCGAACTCCATTTACAAATGTAAAATTTGTATTGCCTGGAAAGCTGGAAAGCATATTTCAGTTTAAAACCGTGAAGTATCCTTTAGTTGGAGTTCCCCCTCAAATTCGGCTCTAATATTTTCTTATTTAAATCACATGTTGGAAGCATTAAGTACTAAAGCTTTGAAGTTGACAGTTTGATGAAATTATTTGTTCTGTAAGTCAGAACTTCTTAACACTGCATCACGTGCTGTGAATGCATTTTAATATCTTTAGAAAGATTAGTAAAATTAGACAGTGTCGTCGGTGCAGGATTTATTTGTAACCGGTTAACCAAACTTTAGAAGTAGACTACATTCCTGGTGGACTGATGTGCAACGGTAAAGCTACAGTGACTGTACTGCAAGTGGATAACATGATGGATTGGCTTCACATCAGCCCGTAATTTTCCTCCAGGTGTTCAGTCAGTATACACCTCGGACTGTGAACCTGGTGCCTGTAGATGATATAGTGAGTGAATATTTTCCTTTTAGGACACTGACAAATGGGTTTTGCTTCAGAGTGTATCCAACTTTCTGAAAGTAGTTGATTTGTGCAAAAGTACCCGCCAAACAAACTGCAGACAACTGCAAACCACTGCAAAGATACATTAAAACAACTTTTGTAGCACCGTCTTGGGCGGAGAGCACACCATGACTTCCGTCTTCCCTGCACTATTGCTGTTGTTGTTGTTGTTGCTGTCATTGAAGATGGGGCAGAAACACAAGGTGGTTATTGTATTGTTATTGTTATAAGGTCAGGTTATAGGACTGCTTTTTTTTAAAAATTTGCACAATATCTCTAAAACTTCTGTTTCAGAGTGATGCTGAAAAACTTGTTCATGTGCCTGATTCTGCCAATGGTTTCTTCCTGTTAAAAGGGAGTTTTTGCTTCCCACTGTCACCAAGCGTTTGCTCCTAGGGGGTTGTCTGATTGTTGGGGTTTTCTCTGTGTTATTGTAGGGTCTTTACCTTACAATACAAAGCACGTTGAGGCAACTGTTGTTGTGATTTGGAGCTATGAATAAAACTGAATTGAACTGAATTGAAGAGATCCATGTGATAGAAGAAGGAAAAAAGGCCGAGAACTTAACAGATATTTCCTTCAGACAGACTGTTCAGACTCTAAGTTTACCATACTTTAACTGGTAAACATGAACGTGCTGCTATCATTATTATGATTATTCCTCGGTTAAATGTGTGACTGACAGCAGGCAGTGGAGTCAAACATGTCAAATCTATGACAAGCTTTACAGTTAGACTGTGCAGGAAGTATTAAATGTGTTTATTCCTATATAATACTCAAATAAATAACAGTTTTAGTTGCAATTAATTTTTCTTTCTGCCTCAGCACTAAATAGAGACAGGGCTTCTCAGAGCCCTGACTATATGCAACAGCCCTTCTGCTGCTAATGTATAACCCCTGAAATGGAAGTGGCATTCAGTCATTAAACTGGATTCCTGAATGTGTTACCCACAGACCTCCACAGTGTCATGAGGTTGGGCTGGAGTGGAAAAAGAGCAAATGAGCAAGTTTATTCCCGAGGCCCTGATGGACAGACTGAGACTGTGTCTGTGTGCCTAACCTTTATTTATTTAAATAACCTTGGTACAAATCTCTGCATTTTGTGCCTTGCATTGTAGGACAATGGTGGTAATTATGAGGAAGAGCAGAAAGCTTTCTGGAAATGAAAAGCAGCGACCTTCGGATGGCATGTGAATTTTGGTAAGAGATTTCGTGCCGCTGTGCGAGATGCTTACCCTCCCGAAGTTTACCCGATAAACAGCAAAAAAAAAGTTTGCAGCTGCTAAAACCATCTCTCATTTTTGCATTTCTATTTCTGCACAAGTAAATAAACAAGATATGAAGAGTAAACATGATATTTTAAAAGCTGCCAGACTCTAGTTTTGACAGAACAAGACCAGCTGCATGCTATAGGTTGGACCCAAACATGACTTATGCAAATCTACATGTTTGAGATCTGATTTTAGCAAATTTCCCAGAATGTTGCTCAGTGACTCACCGTAAGTGTCTGTGGGCTTCTTCTCTAACCTCTAAACTGGACCTAGCCCCTGTTTCTTCTTGTGTGTGTGAGTCTTTTTTTTATAGCTCCAGTAGAAAGGTAAACCTCAGTGACTGCAGGGTTTTCGAAAATCAACACAGCCAGTGTTTAAAGCGGAACGAACTGAATGTTTGAAGTGTTTAACATCAATATTTCTTTGTGACACGCAGACGTGCTTCACAGTGGAGCCCTATGTGCTGCACAAGGAGTCCATTGAAGGCGGTGACGTGGGTGGTGGTGGTGCTGGTTTTGGGGGTTAAGAGTTGTTGGGCTACCACTGTAGCCCTCCTCTGCAGCTGGTCTGTGATTAATGGAGCCCATTGGGGATTGGCTGGTGTGTTTGGATTAATTGATTGTGACAATATTAGAGTGTTGATATTGTGATATTCAGTAATAATATTTGCTAATAAGTTTGGAGGAAATGTGATCATAGGCAAATTTAGTTTTGCTCCGTGATAGATTTCTTATCAACAAAATGGTCAATAAGTTGATTTTGAACATAACTCGCAGTTTAATTGACACTGAAAATAATGCTTTCTAATACCTCAGACAAGCTGCGGGACAGATGTCAGTGTGCATGACTGGAAAATAAGTTTGCTAGTTCAAGTCTGAGCTGCTGAAGTTGATTTTACTAAATGTAACCAACGCCAAGATCTAATTTCCAAGAGTTCATCTACAAGTGCCACAAGTCACATAAACACAGGAGTGGATAACGAGTGCATAAAAGCAAATTGATTCAGAAACACAAGTTTAAAAAAGTTGTGTAATATTTAAACAAAAACTTACATTTTCTGAGATTAACTTCGCAAATTCACAAAGAAAAAAAGTCCTGGAGCTGCCCTGATATTAATGTGGTGCAAAAATGTAATATTGTCTAATATTATGAAGTTAAAATATGAGCAAATAATACAAAATCAATTTGTAAGAAGAGAATCTGAAAATATTCTGAGATTAAAGACACAAAAACATGGTAAAAATTGGTTTTTTATTTTGTTATCGAACCATTTTTCTTGACTTCACAAGCGCAGATGACGCCTCTAAAAGGGGACGTCAGAAATATTTTGACATGATGATGCCAGAATTTCCAAATATGGGATAAATAAAGTACTTCTAAACTTATGAGCGCATATTTATCCAACAGTAAACAGAGTGGCACTTATATCCTACTCAGTTTGAGCATTCAAAGTCTCATTCACCCAAGCTTTTATCGAACATTCACACACGCACACGCACACACGCACACACACACACACACACACACACACACACACACACACACACACACACACACACACACACACACACACACTCAGATGGATGCATCTAGGGCAGGGGTAGGCAACTCCTGGCCTCAAGTGCCGGTGTCCTGCATGTTTTAGATATCACCCTGTGTCCACATACCTGAATCAAATCATTAGTTCATTCCCAGGTCTCTGGAGAACTTCAAGACATGTTGAGGAGGTAATTTAGCCGTTTGAATCAGCTGTGTTGGATCAAGGACACATCTAAAACCTGCAGGACACTGGCCCTCGAGGCTGGAGTTCAACACCTGTGGTCTATGGTAATGTAATAAATTGTATAAGCCTGTATCTCGTATTAAGTGAACAGTTATGTATACTCTCCGGTAGGGCAGGGCAATATGGCCAAAAATATTTATCATGATATATATTATCATTACTCTATAATGTTCCGAGCTGGTTGTTTTTCACTGCTGCTTCGGCTTGCGCTGAGGCTCCCCTGCCGCCTCACCGTGCCTGCAATCTTTCAGCCTCAGCGCTGACAGGAGGGGCAGCAAAAACACAGCCGGAGGAGGTCATCCTGAAGTTTGCACAGGAGCGAGCCATTCATCCTCTCAGGGGGTGGGGTGGTGGTGGTGGTGGTAGTGGTGGGGGGTTTGGTTCTCCGCTGTGGTGAGACTGAGGCTGGGAGAGATGAATATCCTGCCCTGTTAAAGTTGGGGATGAGACTGGACAGTGTTATTTGTCTCTTAGGCTCCGCCGGGCCCACGAGAAGCTAAACGAGCCTGTCGTTTTTCAGTGTGTTTGATTTATCGGTGCCATTAATTTCTGAGCAGGAGGTCACCCCTTCGCCTTATCAGATTGGCAGCCACTTGTACAGCCGCGCCTGGCTGCTGTTTCTGTCAACAGTGTGAGGAGCTGTCATATTTCCTGCTTGCTGGCTTGACAGATATGATGGTGTGCATCCATAGGAGAGCTATTTGATCTTAGTCCGTCATACAGCCCGCTGATCAGGCTCATTACAGCCAGAAGATTTCTGTATTTATCATTTTAACGACAGAAACAGTATTTGCGATCATTTATGCCTTTTTGCATTCCATTTATTAGTCCTTAAATTTCATGATGCACTTAGATATGCCCAGAATTTTTATGGTGGGTGAGTTTCGGCCTTTCCTGTACTCAGCAGTGGTCAGTGGCAGCACGGTGCAAGCTGTCCATAGCATGCCAGCAGCTGTGTTCGCTTGCTTAAGCAAATATCACACATGTATAAGGAAGCAAAAAACCTTTCAGGAATGACAGAAAGAATGTGATTATGCTTCTAAGTTTGAAGGAACCTGGACGGGCAAAGATCATAAAGCACACAGCGGTGGAGAGTGGAACATCAAAGATATTAGATGTAAATTAATACAACAGAAAGATTGGACTGCATTGCCATTTCTAAGGTTGTAATTTAAAGACGCCGCGTGTTGAATTGGAAAATGTATATCTTATTTCCTGCACTGGATGTAGATTTCTGCATTTTTATTCAAACAAATACCCTTACCTCTTTTTATTTCTTTGAGTATTTCCCAGTAAAGACACAAGCAAATACACACACACACGCAGCATACTGATTTTCCCCATTCAAAAATGCCATTAAAATGCCGGGATCTCTCAAATATATTGAGTCTCATATCACCGAGAAGCCTCAGTCTCTCTAGATGCAACATATTTACAATTCTTCCCATCCAAAGCTCAAATGTGAGTGCAGAGTCTTTTTTTTCTCACCCGACTGTCGTACTATTAACTTTCTTGCAATTGCCATTCCAAAGTGGATTGCAATCTGTTCATACTTATTAACACACGTCAAATCACTGGTCACCCCAAGGATAGCTGTAAATGCGTCTGGTTCCCAGCTCTTTCCAAATGCTTCAGAGTAACAGTAAAAATGCTCTTCCAATAACTACATGACCAGAAAGAATAAGTCAAATTACCAGTGGTGGATTTGCATTGATGACAGACAGGTGGAATATCAGGGGAGAGAGTGTGTAGCTGATAGTCTATGGCAGGGGTGTCGAACTCCAGGCCTCGAGGGCCGGTGTCCTGCAGGTTTTAGATCTCACCCTGGGTCAACACACCTGAATCACATGATTAGTTAATTACCAGCCCTCTGGAGAACTTCAAGACATGTTGAGGAGGTAATTTAGCCATTTAAATCAGCTGTGATGGATCAAGGACACATCTAAAACCTGCAGGACACTGGCCCTCGAGGCTGGAGTTCAACACCTGTGGTCTATGGTAATGTAATAAATGGTATAAGCCTGTATCTCGTATTAAGTGAACAGTTATGTATACTCTCCGGTAGGGCAGGGCAATATGGCCAAAAATATTTATCATGATATATATTTAAAAATTTGTGATAACAAGATAACTGACGATACAATTGACTTCTCTTTCCACATGCTGAATGAGCATCATATCCCTGGCTAAACAATGCATCACTGCATTAGTTAGTTCCTCCCAGCGTTTACTACTTTTGTCATTAGAGATGCAGTAGGACTGGGCGATATGACCCAAAATTCATATCTCGATATTCTTTAGCTGGATGGCGATATACGATATATATCTCGATATTTTTTAAAGCCATAAAGTAAGAACAAAAAGAGAGTTCTTAGTCACACTGTGTCCCAAATCTCACACAGGCACTTTTATTAACATACAGCATAGATGTACAAGAAAAAATTACTCAGAAATAAATGATCAGCATTTATTAAATAATAATGCTCCATAAATAAAATAAAACAATGTTGTTTTTGTGCATAACAAAGAGCTCACAATTGTGCAGTCAAAATGTAAACTAACAGACGCTGAGCATAATAACAAGCAGCTGCTCTGTTCCCAGGTTCTACTGCGTGACTGACAGCCTGGAGTTTGAAATCCTCTTTGTAACCGTGTCTCTGAACAGGTGCCATTTATGGTCCTTATACACACAGTAAGGTAATATTACGTTGAAGCAGAGTACGTATCACTCCGCGAGGCTCCTTGGTAGCTATAATGCTCCAACAGTCCTTTAAGCAGTGCAGCTTTCGTAGCTTACCAAAGTCGTACCAAAACACTTTTTGAAAGGTTTCTGAGCACTGTGTACCACATAAAATCGGTTTGCGGTCAGTAAGCACAACAAGAATTCATCCATAAGGCACACTGTCGACATTTTGAGAAAATGAAAGGATTTTAGGTGTCAACGCGTTAGCCCGGTTAGCTTGTTAACACGTTGACGCCGTTCAGCCTCATGCACGGGGCGATGCGCGGTAACTCGTTAACAGATATTTGCCCCGTTAATGTAGTTATGGCGTTAACGTCACGCTGACAGCACTAAAATAGTAATCTCCAAATGTTTTCTTTTTACCGACCAGCTCCTCTGTGATAGCTGCCGTGTCCATCTTGTCGTTGCCTGCAGGTGAAGCGATGGGGGCGGAGGAGCTGTGTTCAGTGAAGGAGAGAGGCGAGGCAGAGTAACGTTGCGTAGAGACACAGTGGACGAAAGAGAGGAAAACTTGCGGCTCCACAAGTATAGTTATAACGTAACGTAGACTACATCGATATATAAACGATATTGTCACATCTCATATCTCGTATAAAACTGTGTCGATATATTTAAAAACTCGATATATTGCCCAGTCCTAGCGTGCAGCTATTTAAAGCTACGCCAGTTGTTTGTTGAGTCAGCTTCTTTGGTCTCACCACCGTGCTAGTTGAAGCGGACGTTTCTTCACGTGCTGAAACAGCTTTGCTGTACTCCAACAAGTGCTTCTGGTTCGAATGATGAAATAGGTTTGTGGTGTTTCCTCCCTTTGCCCCCATGGACCGCTTCCATGTTCTACAAAATTTTTTACAAACCAATTTTGGTTCATCTGATTCATTCGACAATCCGCTTTCGCCCTTCTCATTCTCCGTCGCCGCCATGCCTGTTCGCCATGTGCATATAAGCGTATGAAAACAAAGGCACTGCGCATGCATGTTTTACCCATATTCTAGCATGATATTTCATTTTCTTATCGTTGCCTAACATTATACCGGTATTACCGTGAAAGGTATAATATGGCCCAGCCCTACTCTCCGGACATTCCTCCCACCCCTCATTGCTTACTTCCATGTTCATTTGATCTGCCAAAGGCATGTGTAATTACCAGGTATCCACTAGTGATACTCTGGTATTGATCTGATACCAAGTTACTGTCTAACTAACAAGTAACTAACAAAAAAGGTTCAGATATTTTTCACAGAGTGTGTTCAGGGTATGATAAGCATCAATCTAATCGCACTGGTATCAATCTGATACCAGTGACAACAAGATACCAGTGGTATCGACTAGGGCTGGGCTATATCATACCATTCACGCTAATACCGGTGTAATTTTGGGCAACGATAAGAAAATGAAATATCGCGATAGAATATGGGTAAAACGTGCATGCGCAGCGCCTGTGTTTACATACGCACATGGCGGTGACGCAGAATGAGAAGAGCGAAAGCGGATCGTTAAATGAAACGGATGAACCAGAATTGGTTTGTAAAAATGCTGCAACTTCAGTTTGGCTTTCGTCCGTCAGATACACAACAAAGCACTATTTTTGGTAGAGCATGCTAGCGGGCCGTTGTTATTACCATGTTTTTTGGAAAATACGGCACACTTAAAATCAATCCTTTGATTTTTCTGAAAATTGACAGTGGTTGTAAATAGAAAATAAAAGTCTAATGATACTGTAAAGATACTGCTTTCTATAATCCTGTGTGCCTTATGTATGAATTCTGGTTGTGTTTACTGACCTCGAAACAATTTTATGTACACGGCGCTCGAAAATCTGTCAAATGTTTTAGTACGACTTTGCTGAGCTACGAAGCCGCACCGCTTGATGGATTGTTGGAGCATTACGGCTATCGTAGGCAGGCGCCTCGCGGAGTGATACGTACTGTGCTTCAACATAATATTACCGTATTGTGTGTGTATAACCTCTTTTTAAGTTTAGTGGATATTATACATGGTTATGCTGAGGATATGTCGGCCAATTTCCACTGGAAATGACTTTTGGTTAAACTGTCAGCAAGGAATTTGCACTGTTACGTTTTTATATAACTTTAATGCACATAAAAAACAGCTGCTTGTTTAAGTGAAAATACATTGATGGGGTTTTTTGCACTAATAAACTTGTGGAGTTGTAAAGTATTTTGTCTAGTGTCAATTATATCGTCAGTTATATCGTTATCGCAAATTTTCAAATGTATATCGTGATAAATATTTTTGGTCATATCGCCCTGCTCTAGTATCGACTATCAATATTTGGATTGATCCACCCGCCTCTAACATCCACTGGATGAAGTTTCTGTAAAGCCTGATGGGAAAACCAGGCTGGCTCACAGCTGTCAATATTAAATTTATTCACTGCATCAAGAGTTAAAGAGTTAGACTCATGTTTTCTGACATGATCTCTAATTATTCTACAGCTAACACAAAAATCCACAGCTAGTTTCTTTAGGGTATTTAAAGTATTCGTATTCAGTTGTAAAAGTACTCGTGCTTGTGTTTGAACTTTTTTGCCCTTAATGGGTCACAGTCAGTTAAATTTATTAGCGGATGTTATCACAGTTTTCTGCTGGGCATCGGGTCTCTCAAGAGGGAAGTCTGAATTTCTTTGTTTAGGCAAACGAAATGTTTGTCTGAACTAATGGAATTTGGTGTTGACTCTGTCTCCTGATTCATTTACACATCGGTGCTACTGCAGCTGTGTTCAACCAACACCAAGTCTTACTTTAGTATCCAGATGATTTCAGATGTAGCTGAGAGCACTTAACCTCTTTTTTGTCTGCCTTTGTGCCTGCTGATTAAAGCGTAAATAGTTAGTTTGAGAGTTCGTGCATCACTGTGTTTTAATTCTTAGCACTAATGTTAAAGGTTTTGCCATAAACACAACATTTTCTTTTACTTCAGAATGCTTCTCAGATAGAAGTGACATTTTCCTATCATCCATTATCTATCTGCTGCTGATTGTTTTTGCCACACTATATAATATAGCACTATATAATATAGTTTAAGGTGGTTTCAAACCATGTTAAAATGCTCAAATTTACAGCAATAAAAGGGCATTTTTTAAATAACTTATCCACCTTCATAACTGAGTTACGGGTGTGGTCACTGGAAGTCTCACTCCATCTGTCTTGTAACTCAAGCTTCGCTGTTAGCGTTTTGGTAGTACCAGGGACGTGTTAGTCCCTCCCTGTGGTGGCCTTTCTCATGGTTATAAGAGTGTGAAAGAGAAAGCGAAAGTTAAATGTTAAACCACCCCTCCACCTCCACCAAAAAAAACAAATAATTCAGTACACAATCCTTTTTTTATATTGTTTTTTGTCAATTGCCTTTATTTGATAATGATAGTAGCGACAGACAGGAAAGTGAAGAAAGTGGCAGGGCAAAGCTCCACAGGTTAGATTGGAACCTAGGTTGCTGCCGTCTGGAAATTGAGCACTTGGTTACCTGCTCACCCTTTATGTGCAGCTTTTTCATCTGATTTCCGTGCTTATGTTTTGCTGCTCTCCTCTGCTCGCTGTTTCACCACGTGTATCTCCTCTGCTCCACTGAGCACACATGAAAGAGGGCAAAGGAGAGAAGTGCAACTTATCTCTTGAGCACTCCTAGTGTTTTAAGTGCTCAAAAGGGCTTTAAGTGCTCAGTTAAAGGAAAGAAGAGCTTTGTAAGTACCAGTCCATTTACTATTGATCACGATGGTGGGCTCACGCACAGCTTTCTCATTGCTTGTTTTGTCCTTTTAATGTATTTTTCCAATACTAACTGGGAATCATGATTTTCACCAGCTTTTGAGTTATTTGTGCTTGTGTGATAAGATGATCGATTGATTTGGCGTATGGCTGCTTTGATCCAAAGCCAGCCCCTTTAGCTCAAGATTAAAGGTGTCCCCTTAAATGCCATTTGCTTTAGCTTGAGATTATAGACTGAATAAAACATGCACGTAGCTTCCAAGTCTGAAAAGTGAAGCCAAAGTGGAATCTGCCTTAAAACCAGAGGACAGTGTTTCTGGTTGGTCCACTGCTGAACAAAACATCAAGTACATTTTGTAAATTATGGTTATTACTAGAGCCAGAAAGGAGGTTTATCCCGGGCATGCTCATTGGCTAACGACGTGCCCATCGCAAATCAAGCGGCGTTTTCATTTTCACAGTCAGCTTCAAAAAGCTTAAACACTCCCCGCTGTTGTTAATCAACAGGTGACACCACAGTGATGATGTCTATATTTTATATACACTCTATGCTCAAGATGCTAGCTCTGATTATTCTTTAGGACTCATAAAAAGGTGTCGGTCAGCAGTTACTTTGCCTGCTAATCAGCTACTCTTCATCAGTGCATCAGTCTGAGGTGACTATAAGTGAATAACAGGACATGTCGATAAGTCATCAGTCTTAAATGCAGTGCAAAAGCACAGCAATACTGAGCTTGTAACAAACCACAACTAATTCAAACGCTCAAGCTGGCTCCCGCCATACTGTGACCTAATTCTTTAACAGAATCTAAAACTGGATCTCACACGGGGCAGAACATCTCTGTCTATTGAGTTAACAGTTTGCTCTGCACAGATAGAAATTCTTTGCCCCCCTCCCTTATTTTCCCCATCACAAACACACACTCACACACCCCTTTACCTCCCCTCACCTCCCTGCACACTCTCTGGTCAGCGTGCCACTGTGTGCCGATGTGTAACAAGTTCTCCCTCTCTTGTTTTTCATACCTTCCTTTCTCTCTCTCTCTCTCTGTCTCTCTGTCTCACTCTCTCCCACCATGTGAAGCGCCGGGATCTGTGCCACGCTCGTTCATCTGCCGAATCTGTCTGGTGCTGATGGTGAACTAGTAAGTTTATTTTCTTCTGTGTGATATTTGTGCGGCGTGTGTGCGTTGCTTTCACATATCCCATGCGGAGATTGGCTGCATCAGTGCAACTGCTTATTCTTTTGTGTTGTCCTGTCCATTCTGTCTTTGTGTCTACTTTTTTCTGCCTGTTTTTTTCCTTCTGCCTGCCTGTCAGTTTTCGTGTCACTGCAGGCTCATTTCTTCTCTAATCATCTATAATATGACCCTTCACCTACCCCTCCTCTTTTTCCCCCTCGCTCGTCTTCAGCGTACATCACCCTAGCTGTGACTTTGGAGACTACATGTGGGGATGTGTTTGTGTAACGTGTAGTGGATGTTTCCTTTGTTCTGGTTAAAGCATAAGTGCTAAAACTGACAGAGGAATGGGGTGGAGAGAAGCATGGGAGACAGAGGAAACTCCCAGCCCTGGATCAATACTCCTAGTCTGGGTTATTATGTCTGAATGTGTGCGTGGGGTTTTTTTTTTCCCCACTTCAGTAATGAAGCCTTTCTGAAGCAAAAGCCACATGTTGCACGTGTGCAAGTGTAATGTTCCTGTTTGATGTTTTCCCACAGAGCAGCATGCTTATTTATTTCTATTTTTAAAATTGCAAAGAGTCGCCTTTTACTCTTCAATTAATTACTGACATCATGCTGTAATCTAGTTAATCACAGCACCAACAGTTTGCTGATTAATGTCTTCGGGGTGTTTTTACACTATGAGCATGATTTATGGAAATTAGTCGTTGGTGGAAAATAGTAGCCATGATCATTTTTTCTGGTGGGTTATAAGGACCAGGTCTTATGAGATTTTTCATGACAGCAGCATCGGTTATGTGCAGTGGATTAGTAATTAAAATGCTCAGACTGTCAGCCACCCAAGAAATTCAAAACCCAAGACAATCATATTTGGAATGATAATATTAACTCAGTTTGTATTTGCCGTGCACAGTTTTGGGGAGTAAGACATTTACGAGTCATTTTAATCAGTTACTATGAATGAAATTAAAGCTGATAATCGGAAGGTTGCCCATTCGGACAGTCTCGGCCGTTGTGTTCTTGGGCAAGACACTTCACCTACCGCCTACTGGTGTTGGCCAGAGGGGCCGATGGCGCGATATGGCAGCCTCGCTTCTGTCAGTCTGCCCCAGGGCAGCTGTGGCTACAACTGTAGCTGCCTCCACCAGTGTATGAATGTGAGAGTGAATGAATAGTGGCATTGTAAAGTGCTTTATTATTATTAGTAAAGGGCTTATATGTAGAACACAGTAGCCTTGACAATATAGGGCTTTTAGGACCAATATCAGAAGTTGGTGATTTAAAAGTCAGATATAACAGGCAATTCTGTAGGTCACATGAAACACAAACAGATTTCCCTAAAATTATTGTGTAGTTATTTATTTACTCGTTTAGGAGTTCAGCATGTCTCTCTGCAGACTGTAGGGAGTTACAGGCTGCCCGTCTACCTGCAGAGATCGTCTCTTCTCAGATGGAGGCAGTGTCCCAAGTTTGTGGTACAACAAGGGCTACTCTTGCTTGTGCTGTTGTTGTACCATTGGTCAGCCATGCAGAAGAGCAAGGTTATAACGAACAAAGTCAAACCCGTCTTTGATGTTTTTTCACGCTTCTCCTGTCACTCCTTTGGCTTGTCAACCAATCAGCTTTTGACTGACATAGAGTTGAGCTACTCAAGCGTTACACTCTGCCCAACTCTGGTCAGATGATCTGGTTATTGTGTTTGTGGCGTTCCAATCAAGTGTGTTACCAACAGGGTAGTTCTCAGAGTGCCCTCTGGTGGACAAACTATGCAACATCAATCCTCATAATATGGTTAAAGTTTCTTATATCTCTTCTTTACTTTTTAAATTTCATTTCATTTGTTGGCTAATATCGGCCCATTCATTCAAGACATAAAATTAATTTCGTTATTTTACATCTTTTGACCATAAAGGCTGGCTGTCCTTTGGTATTTCGTGACAGCATGAATAAGAATTTTTTTGGGGAAAAATTTGAGTGGCCTGGGAGGTCAGTTCCGAATCTTGATTATGCAAATCGTCATGACCATTGATCAACAGCCACTGATCAAAGACCACTGATCAATGGCCATGAGCACCATTCACAGATAGTTGGGGAATCACAGCATTGTAAGATGGCGAAAGATGTACCCTTAGGCCCGTCCTCGATTCAGAGATGGTCTTTCCCTTTTCACGTAAGTCAACTTTTGGAGACTTATGGCCATGGTGTCTACAATTCCTACTACTACTACCAGTACTGTACAAATCTCCTCCAACCAGGCCAGAAATAGTATAATAACAACAACTATAGCTCTGTGACCAGCAGTCTGCTTCAGTCCTGGTAGACCTGTTGGGCAAGATTGGTTTTCAGTGCTGGAAGTTCACCAAAAAATGTTCTTTCTGAAATTCTTTCTGAATTTTTCTATGCCTGAATACTGCTCTTTGTTCCTTCACATACTGTTCAGTATGTGAAGGAACTCTTAATACAGATTAGAGAGGTGTGGATTGATCTCTATGATTTGTTTTGGCAGCTGCACTTTGTAATCTAAACCGTGTTAGCACTTGAGTTTAAAGTTCATCTTGGCGGATCAGATCAAAAGTGGACAGTGGTCAATACAAATGTAAACAAGCGCTAAGACTCTTTAATACCAAATGTTAAAACACTCATAAAGGATGTGTACAATTTAACACATCGGCGTTGTCTGCGCTCTTATAACATGTGAATTAATGTATTTCTGTTCTTTATGGGAGGACTTTTGTTGAATGCATCCATCTTCTGCCTTCCAAATTCAGGGTGTCCCAGAGGTCACAGAGCAAGAGGCAGGGTACACCCTGACCAGCTCACCACTTTGTCACAGGCCTAACAAAGACGCCCACATTCAAGCCTAGATGTAATTTAGAATCACAAATTAACTTAACATGCAGCTGAATACCCCAGTTGTGCGGTGGTTAGCACTCATGGCACAGTTTGGCACCTTTGTAAACCATCTCCTCCATATCAAGAGTGTTTGTAGCTTCTGCACAGCTCCTTAAATATTGATTATCAGTCTTGCCTTGAAGTGAAACACAACTACTGTCTTTTAAAAATTTTAGATCAATGCAAGCATTAGAGCGCAGCTCCGTCTCTGCATCATCCACTCTGAGATAATCATTAGCAGTCATGCATACTACATGAACTGTTACTAACGTTTTTGCCATTCAGAGCTAAGTAAGTAAAAATACATCTGTTGATAGAGCAGATGACATTAGGGTTGGCATTAAAGTAGCTATAGGCTGTAAATTAACCAATTATTGATATAAACATCTTGATCAGTGACACCACAACTCTTCAACAACTGCTTAATGGATAAAACTAAAAGTTTGATGCATAAAAATGTTAAATAAATTGTTGTTGTGGTACCGTTCAAGCGTAGCTAAGGCCATTGGATGTTTGTTTTTTGTGATTTTTCCATCACCCTGGCTTCACATTGAAATTCATGTTACAGGGAATGAGCTGTCCAACCAGTAATCTTCAATCATGTCTACTGACAGAGCGGCTCCCTTCAAGTGGGGCAGCGGGTATTGACAGAGAGTGATTGCAGCTGTACGTGTTTGGTTATACATCCCAGTCGTGTCATCTGGCAAAAAAGCAAAGCGAAAGAAATGGAGATCATGATAAGAGGACGGAGGGAGACGGGGAGGAGCGAGGAGAGAGATAGGAAGAGAGGGATCAGTGCAGCTGTGTGCCTCTTTAGGATTCCTGCTCTCTACCTCCTCTCGCCCGGGCCAAACCGGCATCATTAGGTTTGGCAAATTACCCGGGCGGCCATTGTGGCGCAGCCATGGCACGTTAGTGTGTCTTTTTAACTGTGGCTAAACTCAGTCTATTCACTTGTAAAAGAGAGCAGCCATTGGCAGATAGTTGGCAGGTTGCACAGAGAGGCCATTCACCCCGGTAGGAAGGAGCTGAGAACACTGCCTCGGAAATGGTCCTCTCTGAATATTTTGATGGAGGGACTTTGGGTGCCCTCTCAGTGTCCATTTGCTCCAGCTAACAAATCTCCATCAACTGACTTCATTGGTAATCAATATCAGTGCTCCTTATAGGTGAGGGCGAGCAGGAGCTGCGGTCAGAAAGAGAATTTTAGCAATTTGATTCAGTGTTGTTTTGATGTTGTCTTTTCTTCCTTTTTTTACTCAAGGAGGAATTTGGAGTTTGGAATCCAGTTTTTTTTGTAGTGGGGTGTAGTGGGGTGGGGGGTTGGTGTTCACTCTGTCTTTTCATGATAGTTGGACGCTGTCCAAAAACTCGGGTGGAGAGAGTTTAGACAAGAGGCTGATATACAAGGGTCAGATGCTGGACTCCCTCCTTTTATTTTTGATGCCACGCAGGAACAAATTATAGGGCTTCTGAATGAAGAAATAATTACTCGTTATTAATTTCGCTGTCATAGAGTTCCTCCGTGAAGAGGACATGTCTGGATTTTAATGAAGCACACTTAACACGCGTGTGTCTTAACACAGTGTTGTCGGGTGCTCGGTTTGTAGCTGGTGTGGCGGAAGTGCTAAAAAGCAGTTTCAAGGTCTTCTGTAGTGCGTCTTTTTGTAGGCAGATCACGACATGGATAATTACCTATAATAGCTGTTTTGCAAGAAATGAGGGAAGAGGTTACTCATGCTGACAGAAAAGGAAACGGCCCCTTCACAGTTGCCGAGCTGACGTATTAAAGCTTAATAATAACCTGCCGGTCACATGGCTCACAAAAGAGGTTCATCCATGCCTTGTTTTTTTACTTAGAGTCAACTCAAGCCCTCGGACCACACTCCATAAAGGGGCCATCTCTTTGGCCTCTATCAGAGTCCTCCTAAGTTCTCTGGGATACGCTTGTTTAGTTCTTCTAAGAGGAAAAAGTCAAAGTGAGCTTGCATGGTTCCTCAAATAGAGGCGGGGGGAAGTTCCATGTTTCTTAAATTTTGCATGAACATCACTGTGAATCACTCTGACATCAGCAGAAGTAGTTGACACTCAGAGACAGAAAAAAAGTTGTTGTCAAGAAATCTCACAAACTTGAAGGAAAAAAAAAAGCAGCAGGGAAAGAGTCCAGAAAGAAAAATGGAGGATTTGACAAAGGCCTCTGCTGTGTGAAGTTTGTACAACTGTGACAAAGTGCTGCAGAGGCACTGCTGCTCTGTCCAAACACTTGTCAGTGTGTCACTACACACATTTCCACTTAAATGTTAAACCAGGGGAGAAACGTCAGCGGCTTCTACTTGTGTAGCTGTAGCGTGTAAGGGGAAGGAGAACAGGGGGGAAAAAGCTTTTTTTTTTTTTATACTTTTCCTGACTTTTCTAAGGAGTCGATGGATCATTTTTACATGTTCAAACAACCAACAACGAAAGAAAACAAACTGTCTGGCTTCTGAAGACATGACACAGCCTCTTTTTGAAGGTTTGTAATAATGCCCTGTGTGGGTCACTTCTGCAAAGTTGTTGATCCCCCCCCTTCTCATGGCTTACAGGTTGCATTTATACAAGTACCTGTTGCAGTAAATGAAAGAAATCTGTCAACACAACACTTTGATGTTAAATTACTTTACTTAATTGGGGGGAGGGGTGTCTTTATCAGTAGGAAAACTTAAAAAAAAAGCATAGTCAAAGTCTGAAATTTAGCCTCCTTCACATTTAGAAGGAATTTATTTCCAACATTTTTCACTCTGAACATGGCATGGTCATTCTGAGTATGAGTGGGAGGTCTCTGGGTGAAAATGCCTTGCTGATGTCAGAGGTCAGAGGAGAGTAGCCAGACTGCTTTAACCTGAAAGGAAAGCAACAGTAACTCAAATAACCTAGAGCTGCGCGATTGTGATTATCACTATTATTCTGATTGATATTAAGATTACAGTTAAGTTTAGTTATTTATCCTTTCATTTTAATGACAGAAATGTTTTAATTGTACTGTTATGTAAACACTGCTTTCACATTCATGTTCCTCTACGATCCTGCTGATGTACAATACCAAAATTATGTAAATACAATTAACTTTACTAAAACTTAACATGAAATTAAATCAGCAAGGCACTACTTTCATTTTTACATTGTGCTGCACTTCTTGGTTAGTCAGTTAGTTAAAACACCTTCACAAAATCCCATTTTTACTTGACCTGCACTGATGATTGAGTGCATCCTAGAAGCAAAATATAAAGTCTTCCACTCCATTTTTTTTCCAAACCATTATGATAGTTTGTGTACAATGTCAGTTTTGCCAATTTAGAAAATTAATTGCATGAGGGGAAAACATCTTTTGTCCACGATGATCCTTCATTACTCACCATGTTTAGTGGACACATATCTTTGGCCAAAAAGCATGCGATTGCCTTGATGATTTCAATAGGTCTTTGTGTGCTGGACGGATATGCAGACACGCATACAGGCTCGCTTTTATGGACGCCTGAGTGCACGGCGGATGATTCACTTTTGCAAATATTGCGTTGTTTCTCTTGTCCTTCATGCGTTAATAATCCTGCAGTTTGTGGTGCGTTTTCAAGCAGTTGTAATAAATTATCGTGCAGACGCTGTAACTTATTATTAGTTAACATCACTTGCCCTAAATCCAAAGTATTTCCAAACGTGTGATGATTTGCTCTGAGGGACAAGCTCTTGGTCTTCTGCTGTGCCAGACATTTGATTTTTGTTGTGTATCTGTCTGTTAATGTTGCGGTACTCATCTAGACTACAGCAGAAGAAAAGGAAACTGAGGCTACAGTTTGCACGGTCTCACCAGAATTGGACAACAGAAGATTGGAAAAATGTTGCTTGGTCTGCGTTGACATTTGGACGGTAGACTCAAACAAACGAAAGCATGGATCCATCCTTCTATCAGTGCTGTAATGGTGCATGGGCACACTCTAACCGAGCACTGTTTATCCACCACAACCTGTTTGAGTATTGTTGCTGATCATCACTTTATGACCACAGGGTACCCATCTTCTGATGGCTGGAAGCACCTCAAAAGCTCAAATCACCTGTTGAACATGACAATGAGTTCACTGCACATCAATGGCCTTCATACTCCTGACACACACCAGCTCTCAATCCAGTAGAGCACCTTTTGGATGTGGTAGAATGGGGGATTCCCATCATGGACGTGCAGCCAACAAATAAGCAGCACCTGTGTGATGCTGCTGTGTTAATATGGAGTGTTTCCAGCACCTTGTTGAATCTGTGCCGTGAAGAATTAAGTTTGTTCTGGAACCAACAGTGGTAAGAGTGTGGCTCCAACCAAGATATACCGATTAAAGTGGCCTGCATATATCATGATAGATTTTAATATAAGAATCAAACTATCTGTACTGCAGGAAAAGTTCAAGCACATTTAAGCTCTGTATTGACTCTGAGTGCCATTTGGTGTGAATGTGTAAGGGGAATTAGTTTAACCTTTTTTGCCAAGTAAAGCTGTTTTTTTTTTTTAGCTTAAGAAACTTCTACAACTCAAGTGCGGCAATAAATGTCAAAGTAAATTACAATGGCAGATAAAGAGTCTATATATGGGCACAGATGTGAAAGTGGAAGGTAGCCATGAGCTGATTCTGTTTGCAGGGTTGGTTTACATCGCAGGACGTGATGGACAACAGACCCGTCTCCCAGGCTAGTGCTGCTAATGACTCTGAGGCCACTTGTAGTGACTACTTTGGTCAGGAGAAGTTACTTTCAAAGTCACATTTGCTAGTAACGAGCACAATCCTTAACCGCTTGTTTGGATCCATATAGATGCTCACGTGATAACACAGTAAATGCTTAATTGCATTGCTGTGTATCTCCTTTAAATATTTAACAGATGCGATTTCATTCAGTCTTGCCTCAACAAGCTGCAGAACAATCAATACAGTAGTTTGCAATTGTGAAACAATTCCAGAGCAAATCTAATCTACCAAAACATCTATGTTTAAAAGGCATCCCAATAAAATGAAAAGCATACAGAAAAAATATTCAGCCTTAAATACTGCTGCAAAATTTGAGTAGAGGTTACAGTTTAATGTCTTTGTGTGAGGTTTTGGAGTTGCTGCAGGAACATGAAGTTATCTTCATGTTTCAGCAGACGCACAAGCATCTTAGATTTGTAGTGTGTAGTTTTGTCCGCAAGATGTTTGAATCAGCTTTCGCTGTTGCAGAGGAATCACATGGAGAGGCACCAGTGAAGTAGGAGAGACAAATTGGCAGGCAGCAGGGGTTTGAGTACACACCTGTCATGCTTAGCTGTGTTGATACAGGGCGGCCCAGTCCTCAGCTTTATTTACTGACATGGCCCTGCCTTAAAATCTTGGCCGTGTTGCTCCAGTGTGGTGGTCACATGTTCACTTTGTGTTCCCGGGTGATTATTTTTCCCCACACAGTCCAAACACGGACCGGTCACATGAATTGCAGACTCTGTGTTTCTAATCCCATCACAAGTTGTTATTTCTTTAAGGTGTTTTTCTATCGCAGCCAGCTACACGAGTGAATGAATGTTCAGACATGCTCCGTCTCTGGGAAAACAGCTCTCTGATTTTATTTTTGAAGCAATTTATTTCCAACTTTCTATAACAAATTCAAAGACTGTAGCTCAGGTCCGTCTGCCACTGTCGAGTCCATAATATTACATCGAATCACTCAAGCCACATTTAGAAGCATCACACGACCATCTACTTATTTTATGTGTAACATATGTCCTCTGTACTGATGCGGTCATTTGCTTACTTCAGATTTCAATTAAATTCAGCTAATCCAATGTTTTTTATATACTGCCAAATCACAACAGTCTCCTTAAGGCGCTTTATATTTATAAGGTAAAGACCCTGAAACAATACAGAAAAAACACCAACAGTCAGAGCACCCCCTATGAGCAAGCACTTGGCGACAGTGGGAAGGAAAACTACCATTTAAACAGGAAACCTCCTGCAGAACCAGGCTCAGGGAGGGGCAGCAATCTGCCCTACCTTTTTTTTCAGATTATATTAAATTCATATGACTTATGTTGAAACATTTCAGGAAAAAAAGTATTTTTTGTTTGTTTAGATACAGTATTGAATAAAAGCCTTTAGCCACCCCTCATTTCTACTCATTCCTTTATATTTTTCAGGAAAATTGGGGAAGAGGTGCCCTGATTTACTAAATATTACAGTATACATTTACAGTATATAAGACACAGAAGGAATCTGTACAGTCAATATTTGGTATGGCCACCTTTTGTAGCTGTCAAAATGTTGGTGCAGCAACAGTCTGTAACCTGGCAGTGCAAGGAATATAAGTTTCATTAGCAATGTGTTGTTATAGTTCACAAAGACGGTTGGACACACAGCAATGATGTTGGAGATTGCAATACTCAAATAAGACTAATGAAAGTCAACCAGCTGACAGCATCATACTGTAAAGCTTATATTCTACACAGTACTAAAAGTTTTGTTGTGGATACCAGCTTACTGTAAAACCTTCAGGGTATTTCTGGAAAGAACTTATCAAATTTCCCTGTTACAGGGTAAGATGTGTGAAAAGGACAAGTATAAAGGCACAGCCATACAGCTTTGGGGGGCAGTACTTAGAAATAGCGTTGGCGACAAGTGAACTTTCATGGTCATATTAGAGGTGACTACCTTCTCTCAGAAGCAAAGAAGGGAGCACAATGCTTTTGTTAATGCACAGTTAAAAACATTCAAGAAAAACATCAGTGCAGATAGTTGGGCTCACAGTGTGTCTAAAGAGTTTGTGTGTTACTTGACTAAACTTAACCAAACCATAAAGAGGTCCTAGCACACTTTGTCATGTAGACAGAGGATGATGAATATGCGCTCTTTGTCTTTAACTAACGCTAATCACCAAGGGAGAGCCTGCGTCCACACATTTCCTACTGCCCCCGAAGAATCTGACTGACGTCCACTGTCGCTCCCCCTCGTTGGGCTGAATAGACAAATCCCAGAACATTAGGCCTCTCACTGGCCAGCCTTTGCGCGGTGAGAGGACCGTGGCCCCGTAACAAAGGCGAGGCCAGCGGTGGAGGCTCTGCTCCTGTCGCTTCATTAAGCAGCAATGTAAGACCCAGCAGGCTGAAAAACCTCTGCCTCCACACGTATTCAGTCCTCCCAGTGAGCAGTAGACAGGCAGACATTCACCACCTCCATTCTTTGTAGTGCGTAGCAGCTGCACTGAAACTGGTTTAAGGGTTAAAGAAAAAGACGCCGCTGTGAATGGGCAAGAAATATGCTGCCCTGTAGTGTTGAGGATGTTCAAGTTTTCAATACATAGTTGGAACATTATGGCCTTTTCCATAAACTCATTTATCACTCAGCTCAGACATTTTCAGAGTCAAATTTGTGCTCTAGTCCCGCCTAACCCTCAGGCGACAGTGTAGCTAGATTCAGGCATTTCACGTGCTCTCATGGTGAAGGTGTCTCCTGTAGTCTTCAGCTACTTAAACGCTTGCTCACATCTGAATGGTTCACTGGCCAGTACAGGAGTGGAGCTTAAAACAGAAATTTATTAGATGATTCAAAAGACATTTTTTTCCATTTCAGAGCTCATACATAGAGTCATTTCACATGCAAAAACATTTAAAGGTCTTTATCCTTGTTTGCATCCACATTTTTTTTAATTTAGCAAACTTTAAATATCTTGGTGAATGCATGCAGCCAATGAAAAGTGATAGTAACATCCTTTATTGGTGGGTGTCACTCTGTCCTGTCCTGCTCTGTTTCCAGTCTGTGAATTTCTAAATAAATGAGAAAATGTAGCCCCACAGAAGTGTGCGTGAAAACACAAAGACCCAACACATTTGGATTAGACGTTAGCCTGTAACTAACTTGCCAGCGTCAGTATGTATGCTACAGCTAGTATGTGGCTGCATTTACTCTACCAAACAGAGTATCTTGAACGCTGCCTCCCTCTGTGTGCTGCACGTGAGAAAGCAAAAGTCTGATACTTGTCTGACGCAGCTGGATGGAAATTTGTAAACTACATAAAAGAGCCTTTGATCTTTGTGCCTAAAGTCACCATCAGATCATCACCTTTGAGCAGATTCTGATTCATATAAAATGAATTCGACCCTTCATGTGGCACACCCTCCTGTTTGGCTCTGTGCCCGGGGCTCATCTCTGAATGGATCCCCTCAGTCAGAAAGAGGCACCCAAAGTTTGAGAGCTGGCGTTAGTGAAGATTGGCGGCTCTGGCCTTTTGAGGTGAATTAGCCATGACCGAGTCCTGCTGACACTGAGGCGATGGACACCAAAAGCAGACAGACTGAAAGTGAGGAGGGACAGCGGGGCCGGTCGACTGGCAAAATTAATTTAGATGAATGGGCAGGAGGACGGAGAGAAGAGAGTGTGTGCAAGTGTGAGCTATTACTGAGTGGATATGGATTTTTAGAGTCCAGCACTGATGTATTGAGTTTTCTAGAGTGATTATCTAAATGCCAAAAAATATAAGGATATTTATTTGTCACAAGGCTGATTGGTTTACTCTCCCTGCCATTACTGTCTGGTTGATTGACAGATATCACTTCTGCTCCGACAGGTGATTCCTGAGGTCCTGATAGAAGACTGGATGTGGTTGTAACTATGGTAACATCAGGGTGGGGGGTATGGGCCCTCTCCCCCTGTGGCCTTGTGCTGGTCATCTGTTTATCCATGTGTCTGTCAGAGGAGCCTCACATCAAGCCTGCCGACTGCAGCAGAAAGGAACATCCTGTTGTTTCCTACCAAGGTGAGCAAAGAAACACACCACTGATAGAGTGGGGAGGAGGGCCACGAATGAAGTTAGGGCTCAAAAATGAAGGCACGCTTGCAAAATCAGGAACTTTGTACATTTTAATCACTTTAGTTTAGGCCCACCCCATCGTAGCAACTTATGTGCACATGCCAAACTGAACAAAGGCTCCAACCTAGCACCAAAGTTCATGCTGAAGGGAGACACTTTTTTAGCTGAAATAAGAGACTGTGTTGCTTGCACATTTACCCACTGTGAAAAGAGGACAACGTATTTATTTTCCACAAGACAATTTCTGTTTTCAAACAACATAATTTGTGTTGTTTTTTTTATGTAAGAGTACACACACAAATATATGAGAAAGCCGGCGAATTGAAAAGAGTCACGCACACAAAGGCCGTGTTTCTTTGAGCCCACTTTCAAAGTGATGATTTTCACATGCAGCCGGTTAGTCCACGTACCCAACATCAAGATCAGAGATCTTAACCTTGTCACACAACGATCGGGTTGTCATGCTGATGTTGACAATTAGGCAAACTTGTAGACATGCATGCGTTTCCTAGACTGTCTACAGTTCTCAAATTCAGGCTCTTTAAGCAGGTTGTTGTGAGCGAGCAGTGTGGTAGCCTTATTGTAAAATGGTAATCAAAATGCATCTTTTGCTTGAATAAGTGACGTAAAGGCTTTGGATTAAGGGTTGTATGAGGACCAACTGTATGCAAAAGGCTACATAAGATATACATTTTCGATTTAAATTAAAGTATAAAAAAACTGTATATGTCTGCCCCTTCTGATTTTATCACCCTACATTTTGATCATACTCTCATGTCAAACCATGGCTGCTAAACAGTGCTTTACTCCAGTGCTTCACTGAATAAGAACGTACATATATGGATCTAAAGATCCCTTGGTAATGTTTACTTTAACTTTGTATAATTTTTTCTTGGAAGCACAAGGAGGTTCTCTGGCCAGACCCTGCTACACAAACAATAAAGAGTCCCTGAAGCTGAAATGGTATCTTTGTGAAGGAGCTTTGGTTGGGTCACAAACATTTTATGGTCCTTTGTAAAGTTAAATAACGATTGCATAATTGTATAACAATCTTCACTTATCCACCGACTTTAAATCAATGCCATCTCTCAACATTTCATTCGCCGCTCTTTAAAAACTGATTTTCGTTGGGTTTGTATATTCAGCTATAACCACCACAGCAACAGCGATTGATTAGTTTGCATTCAAAAAATGCTCTCATGAAAATTTATCAGCACATCAACCTGGGTGCTTGCACAAAAGTCTTGTCCAAATCCATAAAAGCTTTAAACGTTTAGAATGTCATTTCACCTACTTTTGTTGCTCTAATCACTGCTGTCTAAACGCTGTTGCACGGCTTGTTCTATTGCTCTCACAGCCATATTGTAACCAACCATAAAACCCACAACAGTCTACAGCTTTTGAGAAATTATGTTTGTTAAATGCCACTGGAAATGGAAATAGACAAGGAACAGCAATAATAAATAATAATTATTTTTATCCTGGACAAGTTATGTTTCCGTCTGAAAAGAAGAGAAAAACACAGGACACAGAATGAAGATGATATAACAAGCAAAAGGTGAGTTTTAACTGATATAGAAATTGTAAAAATCATTAAAGAAACCAAAAAGGAACAACTGACAAAGGGAGACACAAAAAGCCACCATGTATAGCAAGGTAAAACGATAACAGCTGGAAGCAATCAGGGCATTGTAGTGGTGGAAAAAGACAAAGACAAGAGGTAAATAGAACACAAGAAAACAACAAACAATAAAATAAAGCAGGAAATGACACAAGAGCAGACAAGGAAGCACAGAATACACAGGAAATACACAGTAAATCTGAAGAAACGGACCAAAGAAACCAAGCATCTGAATTGGGAAGAAAGATGATTGAGAAAGATGATTATTTCAGAAACTGCTGATCTGCTGGATTTTCCCAAATAGGTATGCAGAACAGCATCTTTGCACCCTTGGAAGCACTCAGCTCTGCTGCAGCAGCAGAAGACCACACTGGGCAGTCAGCTAAGAACAGGAAACTGAGGTTACAATTATCACCAAAGTTAACAATGGGTCAGACTGGTGGTGGTATAATGGTGTGGCACACTTAATACCAGTCGATTGTTTAAACTCCGCAGCCTACCTGAGTCTTGCTGCTCACCATGTCTGTCCTTGTATAACCACAGTAGACCCATCGTCTGATGGCTGCTCCCAGCAGGATAAAGCTCATATCATCTGACACTGACTTCAAATCTAGCAACTGCGTGACTCTATCACATCCAAAATCTGCGAGGAACGTTTCCAGCATCTTGTTCAATTTATGCCATTAAGAATTCAAGTTCTTCTGGTGCCAAGAGCAGGTCTGACCTGACATCAGCAAGGTATCCCTAATATAGGATCCAGGTCCAGTAATAACAATGATCATTGCTGTAATCTTATTTTCTTTCCTGTGCTCATTTTGTTAAATAAAATTGCTAAAATGCAAAGAAGTTTACAAGCAGCAGACGGCAACTTACATAATGCAAAGTGTAGACAGTTCTGCAATCTGAAATGAAACTAGACGCTCTTAGTTAATTGGCTCTTTTGTTGCAAGAATGAGTGTCGATTTCTGATTCCCTGTAGTTAACTAATTTCTTCTTAAAAGAGAAAGTCCAAGAAACAAGTCGCTTCTCCTTGTCAGCTGTCAGATTGGTATTTTGAATGAGAGACTTAGACTGCCTGCCCTTGTCCGCTTTGCAGCAGCTCATTATGTACACAGGGAAGTGCACAAAAGCAATTTGGATTCAATAGCTCTCTGAAAATCACTGCTGTTCAAGTGATGGTTTGTATTCATGTTGTTTTGTTGCCCTCTTTCAGAGCTATTCAAAGCAGAACTGAGACTAGACAAGAATGATAGTTCAGTTTCTAATAAGCATCTTGACACGCTGGTGCTCATAACCTTTCAATTTGTTGTTTTATGTGACATTAATTGAGATTAACCAATACAAAGTGTGAAGCGTGACTTTAATATAAGGTTGTGAAATCTGGCAGCACTATGAACTCTTAGTTGGAATTAATTTGCATTCATAAGGATTTGTTGGAATTGTGTTTATCTCATGCATCGAGGCTTACAAAAGACACGTTGAAAGTTGAAACTGTGCTTGGCAATTTCTGCAAAAAAATTGAATGTAAAGATTTATGTGAAATTAATAAAGGTGTTGATGTTGTGTCTGCAGCATGGCCTCATTAAATGCTCTTCTTCAGCTGTCTAATGACTGTGAAAGGGCCTTTGATGTCATTATTTTGACTGGATGTCAGTTTACATTCAGCTCAAAGTGTTTGCCTGGCAAACCGTGCTGCTTTTGTTGTTGATACATTTTTTTTCCCACAAGCTGGCTATCAAATGAGAGGAACAGGCATTTAGTCCTGAGAGGCAGCAGTAATTTGCTCTGAAACATTGCGGGAAGCATTCATTTGTATGTGGTTTGTTCGCCCTCCCCGAAGCTCATGTAAAACAGCTAAAGCAACTTTATTTACCGTTCAGTTCTGATTGGCTGTCATACTGCTCAGGTGGTGGTTTTCAATTAAGGGCATGTAATATCAACCATGATAGACTAAAGTTATAAAGAACTTTCAAAACAAAGTTCTTGATAAGATGGAAAAGTCTTAAGCCACCCCTCATTTCTTTATATTTTGCTTAAAGGGAGGCAGACATACTTATCTTTTAAATTGGTTTTGAGCAATGTTTCTTCAGGATTGGATGTTGTCTTTTTCACATGTTTTTAGCCCAGTCCTTGTACTTGACCTGGCAAAAAAGGCACCTTACTCAAGCGATGAACCAGTGTTGGGTCTACACACAATGGACAACTTAGGAAAGATCAAAATTTTAATTGGTTCTTTGTGTATCTTTAGGCACTTTGCGACTAGCAACCCGTTACAAAACAAATAATTTGTTCCCATTTGTTTAATAGAAAGACATAAAATTGTAGGTGTGTCCCAAAGAGCTACAATGTAAAGGTCTGTAATATCTCAGTATGGTATGCAATGTGTCCTTAAAAAAATCTGAGACAACTGCACAAGTTGAGAGAAAAAAGTAAAGACCTGACAGATATACCTTACTTATCTTATTACTTTGACATTGAACAGTCTTATGTAATGGTAAATTTATGTTGTTGAATTCAAGATAAATTATTTCAAGAGATTGCTAATTAATTAGAACAAGTAATATAATATGAAAATTGGGAGACTTCCAGATCTTTATTTCCTACCCTATAATTTTGGAAAATAAATCAGTACTTTCAGTCTGTTTAAAAGCCTCCTTTCTGGTCTTAGGCCCTACGATTAAAGATGAGTTGTAAAGTTGGCAAAAGGCAAACACTGGCAAACAATGGATCTTTTTCATCTTCTTCTCTTGTCTCTCATATTTCATGTTATCATCTCCTGCTTTTCCTTTCACTTACTTTTATACTCTTTCTTCTTATTTTTTTCCCCTCACTCCTTATCATTTGATTATTTGTGCATCCAGCACTGAGGTCTTGGGTGTCTGAGTTCTCACATCCAGGTGCAAAGGACTTCTCCCAACTTGCTTTGGACCTGAGACGAAACCAGCTTGTTGTAGGAGCAAGGTACCAAATAGCATGCATTACTCAAACAGTAATCATACAGCATGTTACTAGCATACAGTGGTGTAAAGTGGATACATGATGTGTCATCATAGAAGCGTGCCAGCGTTCATATCCTGGACAAGCCCCCAATTCTTACATGATGATATTTCTGGACATAAACACGGGAAATACACACAACATTTATTTTTTTAAATTAAAACACAAAGTCCCGAAAGCCCAAAGACAGCACTAAAGGGTAAAGACAGCTCTTAAATGGAGTAAAAAGACCCAAAAGGAAGAAGAAAAAATCCAGCAACACAAGCTATACAGTTATTTTGCCCAGGCGGCACAAATGTGTTTTGATCAAACTGTGTCTGGACAGAAGTTGGGAGATACTAGAGGATAACATTTATATGCTGTACACTGCTACTGTGAGCAGTCTGTTGTTTTAGCTCTAAAATAAAATATTTTTTACAGAAATTTCCTCTTCAGACTGAGTTTGAATAATACCTCCCTCATACAGGTAAGGTTAAGACTACACAAAAATGAACTACTGTCAAAGACATTTTATTTTTAAACATTTTAACAGTATCTCTTATTAAATATAAAAGGTCCAATATAAAAAAAAAACATTCTACAATTGAACATTTCTCCTCAGGCAACAGAATGGGCATCCGATGAAGACACAAAGCGCTCATGTCAGAGCAAAGGCAAATCTGAGGTATTGTGCTGTGACTGAAATACAGATATTTGTCTGTGTATTCAGAAACATATTACGTTAGACTGGATTATGTTATTATATGATTATATTTTATTGGACATTTTGATGACATGTCATGAAACAGTAAAACTGAGTTCTGGCGTATTTGTCTGCAGGGTGAATGCCAAAACTATGTACGGGTTTTGCTGATAAGCGGAAGGACGCTCTTCACATGTGGGACCAATGCTTTTACCCCGGTCTGCATAACCAGACAGGTTAGTAAAATGGCAGTTTTTGCACTTAAGTAGAATTAATGAAACTATATGACAAGAAAATACATATTTTATAGTCTAAAATCCTTTTGGGGTAATTAAAAGAAAGGCAATTATAAGTTGCTAGAGCTCAATGTAAAATGGAAAAAGGACATGGAATTTAAAAAGGATAAAATCAAGAAATCTGACAATAAAAGTCATTTTCTTCTAGTCACTTTGATTAGCTAATTTATCTTTTCTCTATATATTTTGTAATTATATTTAGTAATTATAAATAGTTTTGGTGCCTTTGTGATCCTCAGATGTCTTCAGCAGCTTTGTGCATTTGGGAAATGATAGAAACTGAAGATTACATTATTAAAAGTTTTGAAATTCATTAAAAGTTTTGAAATAATGTGAATAAAGCGATAAAAACAGAAAGAACAAATCGCTTGTCAACCCACTAAAATAGCAGGAAATGCTTAGTTCAGTTTTCCCTTCTTTTCGTCAGATTTCTAACCTCAGCCAGGTGTTAGACACTGTGAACGGTGTTGCCCGATGTCCCTACGACCCGCGTCACAACTCCACTGCCATGATCACAGAAAAGGGCGAGCTGTATGCTGCCACAGTGATTGATTTCTCTGGACGTGACCCAGTGATCTACAGGAGCCTGGGCAACATGCCGCCCCTGCGCACCGCCCAGTACAACTCTAAATGGCTCAACGGTTAACAAAGCACCACAAAGTTTGTCCTTTTCATCACTCTTTCGTTGGTCCATCACGCTGACCTGTGTCTCTGCCTCTTCTATTCTTCTAGAGCCTCATTTTGTGTCTGTTTATGAGATTGGTCGTTTTGCGTACTTCTTCTTGAGGGAAACTGCGGTGGAAAATGACTGTGGGAAAATGGTGTTCTCTCGAGTGGCTCGGGTCTGTAAGAATGATATGGGTGGACGCTTTCTATTGGAGGACACCTGGACCACCTTCATGAAGGCTCGCCTCAACTGCTCACGCTCAGGAGAAATCCCCTTTTACTACAACGAGCTCCAGAGCACCTTCTACTTACCTGAGCAAGATCTGATTTATGGCATTTTTACCACTAATGTGTGAGTTCTGTTTGTTAATAATGTCATTTCATAGACTTTATGTCACAGTCTGGCGAGGGCAGACTGTATGAATTGACAAGAAGGACCCAAAATGCAGACTCCAAGGAACAGGGAACAACACTTGAATGTTAACAAAAAGCAAGCCGTTTAATATGGCTGGTAAAAAAGGAACAAACAAAGGGCAAGGCAGACTGAAGTAAAACTAACATTACCCTAAACTGGGAGAACTAAACAAACAACAAGAAAAACCTAGACATGAAACTTGGAAACATGGCGTGGCCAACAGACGACCTGACAAAGAATGACCAGAACACACCGACTAAATACACACAGGAGGATAATGAGGGAAATGGAAACACATGGAGAAACAGCTGACACACATGAACATAACAACGTCACAAGAGGAGAGTAAAACTAAAAACATTGAACATAGGAACACCGGACCCCTTCAAAATAAAACAGGAAACATAATGCAGACATGACAATATGAGACTCACAGACATGAAACACATGAAGGGCAAGGGAGACTTCACAGGGGTTGAAAACACAAGGGGGAACTGATAAGCAAATGAACATAGGAAACCTAATGAGCTTAAACATATAAACATCAAAATGAACTAAAACTCAAAACACTGGGTCACTGGGTCATAGAGTATATCCTCCTGAGAACCAGTCTGTTCATTTATGTCCTCTTTAATGGACGTTTGTTTTTGGTCAATATATTTTGACTTATTTGAGCTACCCTAATAAGTCCTGTTGTTTTCAAAAGTGTGTTTGAGTGGCCTCTTTCAGCTCCAAATAGGCAGGACATCACAAAAAAGTTACAATGAAAGAAACTTTCCTCGGTTCTCAGGAGGATATGAAAGAAAGATGCACTCACTGTAGCCTCACCAACAAATTTTGTGTTTTTGCTGTTACCAGCTTGCTTAACGTGGCTAAATATAGACACAAGGATGGAGTGCTAAGCTAGCTATTGAAAGCTAGCTAGGTTAGCAAATTGTGTTCCACTGACACACATGCTGCCACACTGACACACTGTCAGTGTCTGTATATAAGCATGTGTTTTGCTATGTTCAATTTTAAACTTGCATTTATTTAATATAAATTAACACTGTCGCTAATAGTCCTTTTGCAACAGTAGTCATTAGCCAATTTGTCCTAAATACAATCAATAATGCATAGAATTGACTCAAAAGAGTTAGACAGCCTGTTAGTACAATGAACTACCCAGAAGGCAATACTGTCTGTCACATAATTTCACAAAATTGGTGGAAAATATGGGCATGAATTAGCTGAGGTGAGACTATAGCTAGCAGCTACAGTTGTCTGTGCACCTACAGGTCACTCCAGGTCTACACAACCTTAATTACACATAGCTTTAAAGCATTTGTTCCTGGACAGCTGCCATGTACTTTGTCATTGTCTATAAAAACCAAGACAGGTTATTATACTGTGCTAGAAATGTGCTTTTTTCTTCTTTAAAGTCGTAAATGTTAACACATTGGCACTTGTACATTGCCTTATTTAAAGCCAAGTAAAAAACACTTGGTTTGGTAAGTTACAGTGATATTGTGTACATTAGTCTTTTTCTGGCTAATATACCTAGACAGCATTTTGAGGCTTTTTAATAAAACTTTGACCAAAAGTACTAACTATTAATATCTCTTATCATGTTTGTATGAAAGGTAATTTATTTTGGCAAATGTGTCCTCTCGCATATCAGCTGTGCCACTGGGGCTTGCTTTAAGACTACACACTAATGTTTATTCCATAGAGTAGTTTCAACTGAGGCAACTAAAAGGTTATGTTTGTATTTTACTGTTAAAATAGAAATATGTGCTTTTCTGTAGAGATGTGCTCAAGAATGTTTGCTTTCCTTCACATTCATTAGCTAAGACCTGAGCATTGTAATTTCCTGTGCTTCTCTAGAAACAGCATATCAGCTTCTGCTGTCTGTGCTTTTAATCTGAGCGCCATCACCCAAGCCTTCAATGGCCCATTTCGATACCAGGAGAACCCGCGCACTGCTTGGCTGGCCACTCCAAACCCTATACCCAACTTTCAGGTAACTCATTTCAAAACATGGACAATGACAAAGAATTCAGACCTCTTCATACATATGTATTTTTCTCTGAGAACATGAGGTTGGTGAGGACACTAAAGCAAACAGCTTTATCTTGCCACAGTTGCCCAGCAATTCCACGAAGGCTTGTAAAGAAATTTTCAAAAGATTGACATCCACTTCATCACTCTGTGCTGATTGCAGATATCTAAATGCAGTGCAGCAGAGAAGTTTTGCTCAGCTCCAACAAATACATGTCCCCAAAATAAATGCTTGGCAAATTTCCCAATGCATCTGCAAAGTGCTGTTCAGTTTGAGCTACAGGGAAACTGTAGTCACATTTCCTGTTGTATAATGTCTGTATATAAGCTTGTGTTTTGCTATGTGCAATTTTAACCTTGCATTTATTTAATATAAATTAACACTGTCGCTAACAGTCCTTTAGCAACAGTAATGATCTTGCCTGAAATTTTGTCCTTAAATATAAAACAAAAAAAGCTTAACAATTTTTTCATGAAGCATTTGTTGCCTGTAAGATTGCCATTAAGCTAGCATGCACAAAACTATTTACATGCCTAACGATAATAAGATATCCATCATCGGACTTTACCCTTTTTCTTTTTTTTTTACTGTGGACACTGTAAAAACCAGGAACTTTTCTGTCATTTAATTGTTTATAACTTCATTACTTTGGTGTAGCATGCATAGCTGCAGGGGAGGTCTTTATCAGTTGAAAAAGATATAAAACTTGTGAAAATACATTTAAAAGTACCAAATATCTCTCCTCCACATTTTCTAGCGCCTTCCAGTGGGCCAAATTTTAATCTTTACTGGGCCAGTAAAGATTAAGGCCTTATGTTTAACACCCCTGCCTTATGTGGAGGTGCAGTGCACAAACACTGAATGAGGAGCAGCATCAGAAGAAAATGGGCTTTTGAGGTGGAGAATCTTAAGAGACGTGTGTTTAAATGCATGTTTCAGCTAGACGAAGAACTAAGAGACTGCATAATTGGCCAGTATATTACAAATAAGACTTTTCTGGATTATGAATTATGCAGACTGTCTATAATAACACAGTATAAGAAGTCTAAGGAGCTTGGAAAGAAAAGCGTCTGGACTTCAAGTTGCTTGAAGACGTTTCACCTCTCATCCGAGAAGCTTCTTCAGTTCTAGGGTCAAATGGTGGAGAGTCCCAGATTAAACCCTGTGGGAGTTTCCCCCCAAGAGGGACAAAAGGACCCCCTAATGATCCTCTACCTAATCACATGAGCCAAGGTGTGAAAACGGGCTTCTTTCCAAGCTCCTTAGACTACGATGACCTGGAGGACTAAGAACCTTCACAGACACAATATGAGAAGCTTCCCTTTCACTAAACGCCCTTCTGCTGCCTCCTTCTTGACTGCTCAGTGTGGCACGTTAGAGGAGGGCGCCAATGGGGGAAACCTGACAGAGCGCAGCCTCCAGGACGCCCAGCGGCTCTTCCTCATGAATGACGTGGTCCAGCCAGTAACCGTCAACCCCCTGCTCACCCAGGACAACCTACGTTTCTCTAAGCTGGTGGTGGATATCGTGCAGGGCCGACACTCTCTCTACCACGTCATGTACATCGGCACGGGTGAGACATGTTCTAATTAAAAATTAGAAAATAATCACTCGAACCGTTTTTTTATCTGCTATCCTGGAGCTTGCTCTTATTACTATTATCTTAAAAGAATATGGCACCATTCTGAAGGCTCTCTCCACAACCAATAAAAGCCTGCATGACTGCTACCTGGAGGAGCTCAGGATCCTGCCCGAAGGGAAAGTGGAGCCAATAAAGAGTCTGCAAATTCTCCACAATGACAGATCACTGTTTGTGGGCCTCAATGACAGATTGGTGAAGATCCCATTAGAGCGCTGCTCCAGCTACCCAACTGAACGGTTTGGTCCAAGATTTTCTACAATGCTTTTAGTCTTTATACCAAATAGAAACAAATATACCTACAGATTAATGAACATAAGAACCATAAATATGACCGAGTATAAATATTTAGCATAAGAAAAATGAAAAATTGTAGCCTTTAGTCTGTGTGAGCCTGCACATATATTGATTTTCTGGTGCTGGTGATGAGTGGGCAAATCTACTAAGAAACACACGCGGGTGTCCAAGTCTTAAGGGCCTGCGAACAAATGCTGACAAAGATGATTCTGTTAAGAGCCCTATTTATCTTCCCTACAAAGAGACACATTTTGGACTGTCAGGGTACAGTTCTGCAAGACTCAGAGCAGACATATCAAGCAGGCTTTTATGAATTTTGTTGACAATGAGTACACTGCTGGAATAGTTGACAGCTTTCTCACTCAAAACACAACAGGAGATCTTTTATGAGCAGAAACACAACAATCAGTAGATTGTCCGACTTTGTGTCAGCTTAAAAATCTGCAAACTGCTAAAGAAAGGCATCTACAGACACTGATAGTCTATCTAAATACCTGTTAGCTCCTGCATGGAGGCCCGGGACCCTTACTGTGGCTGGGATCATAAACAGAAGCGGTGCACCACCATCGAGGAGAGCTCCAACATGAACCAGTGGACGCAGAACATCACTGAATGCCCTGTAAGACACTGGGTTTGTCTGTTGTATAGATCTTTCCTGTCTCACTTCTACGGTAATAAGAATTTCATCACAAGTTCCCTGTTTGATAATAAAAAACAAAAACTCATTATCACTAGCCTAATATAGCATGCTAATTATCATATGTGATTCTCTAATCCTCTCTGGAGGTGAGGAACCTGACTCAGGATGGTGGTTTTGGTCCGTGGAAGCCTTGGCAGCCTTGTAACCACGATGATGGTGATGGCTCCATCAGCAGCTGTTTGTGTCGGTCGCGCTTTTGCAATGGACCGGTGGCCAGATGTGGAGGGATTGAATGCAAGGGCCCGACGATCCAGGTGGCAAACTGCTCCAGGTATATTTCTTTTCATGCAGACATCCATTATTCCCATACTAATCCTTTGAAATCAATCTTTGAAAAAATGCACTGTTATGTAAGTAAATCTAAAAATAGTCCTTTATGTTCAACTATATTCTAACAACTAATACACTCATAAAAGGAGACAGTTTGCTTAAAAAACACATTCGTTTTAAAACATCAGGCTCAGTCACATCCCTTCTTATGTTCTCTTTCTCAGGAATGGCGGCTGGACTCCCTGGTCATCGTGGGGCCAGTGTAGCAGCAGCTGCGGCATTGGGTTTGAGGTGAGGCAGCGCTCCTGCAATAACCCCGCACCTCGCCACGGCGGTAGAGTCTGTGTCGGCCAGGGACGGGAGGAGAGGTGAGGAGGTTACTTCAGAATTTAGCGATCAGGCCCGATTACTGCATTACAAAGCTCTGTGTGTGAGTGAGTGTGCATTCCTCTTTGTATTTCCAGGCTGTGCAATGAGAAAAAGCCATGCCCACTTCCCATAGTGTGGACTGCGTGGGGACCCTGGGCTCACTGCAGTGCTGACTGTGGTGGGGGGGTCCACTCCAGGACGAGAAGCTGTGAGAACGGAAACAGCTGTCCTGGATGTGCTACGGTATTTTTGCTCTATATGTGAAGAGAAGAGAGTAGGCAAAATAATATCCGAGTTGATTTGCAGACATGAGTGACCTACTTGTCTGTTTTTATTACACAACAAGATTAAGGACGTTTGTTTTCCCCACAAGTACCTCAGATTGTACAGCAGGTACACACAGTCCCCGCTCTTTCTGCTCAGTCTCAGTCTGCTAGACTTGGGGGAAAACATCTGTCTATCTGTCCACATCATAGGCCACTTTATTAGGTATACATTTGAACTCTGAAGCCCTGCCATTTTTTGGAAACACTTGGGAAATCTGAGCCAACCCAGTCTATCTGCTCTGCTATTCTATTTCTAGAAAGCTTCTACATTTTTTTTCATTTTGCATTGTCAGAATTATTTATTTATACTTACTAACAATATTTATACTTACTTTTTTGAGGGCAAAAAAAAAAGTCAAAGTTAGCTGTTGTAGAGAAAAACTTTCCGAGCACTACCCAATTAAAGGGCTGGAAGTCCTTCTGCATTAAACTTTAATGTCTGTACCTGGGGAAAACTCACATCTAAAAAGGGTTTTGTTCTTCATTGCATTCAATAAAGCTCAAGTTTATGTCCTATTAAATACAGTAAGTTGCTGCATGATTGAGCCCTCTCCCAGGAAAACTGTAATGTTTGTGTTGTTTGGCAGGATATAATAAGGCAGCAGGCTCTCTCTGCAATCAATTGGGAGATGTAGCTGTGATAGGATAGACAGCAGTAGCTGTAGCCTGCTGGGATTTGCCTTTTCATTAGCTCTAAAGTTGATGAGCTGTTTCCATCCTGTTCTGCAGGAGTACAAAGCCTGTAACCTGGAGGCTTGCCCTGAAGTTCGTCGTAACACCCCCTGGACCCAGTGGATGCCCGTCAATGTAAGCCAAGACGGGTCACGGCAGGAGCAGAGATTCAGGTACACATGCCGGGCACTTCTGCCGGACCCCCAGCAGCTCCAGCTGGGCAGGAAGAAGGTGGAGACCCGTTTCTGCCCCAATGACGGGTCTGGAGCTTGCCAGACTGACTGTGAGTACTGGAAATAAGCTGGGAGATGTGGAAAAGCGAGTTTAACAACTTAGGGAAACTATAAATGTTGCTATATTTTCTGTTTGTAAGTCACAGCAGATGTGCTTGATTGTAAATGTGCAAACACAGCTGTTGCTGTGATTACCTGCTAGAATGCAGGTGTACCTGGATTCCACAGGGAGGGTAAGCGGGGGTAAATTTTTTAAGGTTTGAATCATTTTTGTGAAGTTTTTCGACTCCATACAGCAGTCGTACACACGCTATCTGCCTAGAGCTGTATCTGTCTGAGCTTTTATCAGCACTGCTGGTGGCATATCTCCCAGTATGCCACGCTAAACACAGCTGGTTTCCTGTCTGTGGACATCAGTCAGCAGATTGATTAAACATCATTGAACTGTTGTGGGGAAGCAGATGTCCTCTTCCTTCATCCCTCAGAGTCATCTAAGCTTTTGTTTTTTTTCTCTTCTCCCTCATAGAACCTGGATTGTATCACCCTTTGGGTATTTACTCCAAAATAAGTAAAGCTGAGGAAGTGGGAAATGTCATTGTTTTTCGCAGCTTGTGTGACTGCTCTCAAGTTGTCATCCTCAGAAAAGAAAATCTTAATGAAATGTTTCTGGTGGCCTCATTTAAAAGCCTCAGGAAGCGCTTCTGATTCATATGTAAATAATTTGCAATTGTGGGTATACCAACTGTATGTGTGTGTCAGCGTACAGGGAAATCTAGCTCATTTTGTGCCTGCATTGTACCTCGCTAATTGTTGTTTCATAACAGGCTGGCTGCTGAGCTTAGCAATAAAACCATACAATAGCGTGTCTCCGATTTGAATTCAGAGAAAATTTCTGACTCGTTCAGCAGATTGTGGCAGATGTTGTGATCGACTTGTATATTTTTTTAGTGTAATTTGTTTCCCTTGTTTGGATTCTAAGATAGAGAACAAAATGTGTTTTATATTTGTTGCCAGCTTTGGTTGAAGACTTAATGAAGACAAGTGTCCGAACTTCATCCCAGCCACAAGGTGCCCGATGGGGATCCTGGGAAACGTGGTCCAGCTGTTCCCAGCAGTGCTCCAGAGGCTTCCGAACTCGGAAACGCAGCTGCTTGACGATAGAAGGGAGGATCAACCCCAGCGCCTGTGTGGGATCGCCGGTGGAGTATCAGGACTGCAACACTCAACCGTGTCCAGGTAACAGAGAGCTTCTAGTGCACTGTACCTCACAGACTGTACATAAATGGTGGACACAACCACAGTGACATTACCAGCTGGACACTGAGGTCCCATTAAGCATTAAGCCTAGAGCTGATGTTGATTGGGTGGTGGATCTGACTGCAGAACTGTGGTCACTGCATGCTCACGTGTTAGCGGCTAACAATCATTAGGTACCCACATCCTAAAGCATGCATACATTGATTTCCTGTCTGTCTTTATTCTAGTGGGGACGATCGTTTACAAGATGAATGTATGTTGTATGTCTCATTTATTGTTGTGTTTCATTAAATAATCAATCATTAAATCATTAATTAATTCAGTATATAAATAATTGAATATTCATTCATTTAATTGAATTTAATAATTCTTTTTTTCCAATTTTAATTTATTAATGGCACATTTGATTTATTATTTAATGATATATTTATTTAATTCGTTTTGGTACTCATGGCCCTCCGCAATAGACCTCTGCACAGTTAGACTTTTTGCTACTATATGAATCTCCCCCTGGTGGCCAGTGGAAAAAAATGCCAATTAAAAACACTTGTGCACTGAGGTCACAGCTACATGAAACTGTTATATACCATCATTAGCTTGCATTACATTGTGTTACATTATTATGGGGTTTTCTTCTAAATCTAGTGAATGGAGCCTGGTCTTGCTGGTCTGCCTGGTCCCAGTGCACGTCCAGCTGTGGAGGCGGGCACTACCAGAGGACTCGGACATGCAGCAGCCCACCCCCTGCCAACGGAGGAGATATCTGCATAGGCCTGCATACTGAAGAGGCCCTTTGTAATATACACGCCTGTGAGGGTATGAAGGGATATGTGAAGCCGCACTATGGAAGGTTTCAGACAAACCAAAGATGTGTAATGGTCACAGATGGATCAGTTGAACATATTACATCACTAGCAGATTTTGTCTGTGTCTAGGTTTGAAGACAAAAGCTTTCTAACTGAAGTGAAGATGAGTAAATTATGGTACAGATATTATCAGCAGTTATAATATGAATTTCTGTGTCTTAGGGGGGGATTCACTACAAAGGACTGCAGTTAATCTGATTTGAACATTAATGTTGTGAAGTTAAAGATAAAAGTCAGCTTATAACTTTCTTACAAACAACCCCTTTATCCAAATTTCTAAATTTTTAAAAATTCATTACAATTATTACACCATTAAAAATACTCTCTAGATTCTCTCAGTCTATCTAGATTAAATAACTGCTTCTTCTTTGGCCACTGATGGGAAATCTCCCCCACACGGGCCAATCAATATTTGTGATGAGAAGGAAAACAATGTGGCCGTTGGAGCCTCTCCCAGCATGCGTCGTCTGAAGGTCGGAGAAGGAACGG
Organism: Mchenga conophoros; assembly: GCF_057382185.1. NCBI lineage: Eukaryota > Metazoa > Chordata > Actinopteri > Cichliformes > Cichlidae > Mchenga > Mchenga conophoros. Next base: position 41,098,294 of record NC_140547.1, on the reverse strand, counting down.
AAAAACAGTTAATGAAATAGCTCCAAATTTCCCTATCGACGTGAATTTGGATGCGAGCAGCTTCTTGTATATCTTTATTCCCTTGGACTTTGAAAAGAAGAAAAAAAATGCAGAGACACGGGAGGCAAATCGGTGTAATCAACTCCTCGTCCATTTTAGGCTTTTGTTCGCGAAACAAAGCGATCCCGGGAGGCACACAAGGTTGCTGACTGATGATGATGACCATTGCACCGATGCACTGTGGCCAGAACTCGTCAGGCTGCACTCTTGGTGACTTACCACACAGTTCCTCTCCTTGCAGAGGAGGTTGAGTTTGTTGGTGATTGGAAAAATGCTCATTTATTTTCCCGTTTCTCATTTGGACGTTTGTCGTTTTCCCTGATTCCTGTGTTTGCAGGTTGGGGTGAATGGACAGAGTGGGGGGACTGTGACGACGAGGGCCTGCAGCATCGCACCCGCCGCTGCGATGAGAACCAAGAGGCTGAGGTCAGTCTCTGCCAGGGCAACGTCACCCAGTCTAGGCCGTGCCAGCCTCACGAGGTGCCGGGTAAGCGCATGATCGCACATGTAAACAGGACCGCTGCAGACTGTTGCAGATATAAGCTGGAAAAATTAACTTGAATGAAAAGTTTAATCAGGCACGCTAAATGCTGACTTGTTCACTCTGCATTTGGAGAAAATTAAAAAGATGAATTAGCGGAGATGTCAGCAGCGTGCCTACCTCGAGAACAGGGAAGGCTTTGTGAGAAATTGAAATTAACTACTTTTGTCTTGTTTGATCTCTCGGAGCTGCTGTGATTTTCTTTTTTCTTCTTCTCTACATTGATGGCTTTTTTTTTTTTTCATTTCTCTTTCTCTGCAGTCATTTTGCCCGGTCAGGAGGACCAGAGCTGTGGAAGTGAGTGAAAACAACTGATGTCTTTCTGTTCACTCTCCCCCAAATAATTACACATTGTTCCCAGCTTACACACATACACACCTCCTGCGCTCTTCAATTCCCAGCATGAAATATCTGCAGGGTTTCCTGCTTTTCTTCCAGCGTTGCATCCAAACCAAATCAGTATCTCCTCGGTTTAATTGGAGGATGTAGCAACAACTAGCCATTCTTGTAAAAGTTATTGGCTTTCTTCTTCTCCTGATGTGTACCACACAGTTGGTACCATATTGACTTTTGTTTGTGACTTCGGCCCCGCGTGGCACGGGATTGGCCGAAAATGTGGAATCGATATTGGTCCCATTCAGGTAGTGACATGAACTTTGAGTTGCTTTTAGTTCCTCGCTTTCTTTCCCTTCTAACAAAAGCTCAAATTTTTTACACCACCTTCTAGACAGACTATTTTCTATTACAGTGAAAATTTTACCTCAAAAGTGTTGCAAATGCATACGACATGACCCACGAGCACGAGAAATTTCACACTGCCAGCTCTTCACAGATCTACAAATATAAGCTGCGTTCAAGTGGAAGTGGAAAACTAGGAAATATAAATTCTGTATATTTTGAATATCAATATAATCCTGGTCAATGTGTTCTCGAATTTGGAAGGAAGGAAGCTTTTTTGCAAGAGAAAATGATACACAGCTGTTTGATCCTGTGTGGTCAAACAGCTTATTTGCGTCTGGATCAGACGCAAATAAGCTGTGCACACAAATAGTTACACACAAATTGCACACATTCGTAAACGTAGTTTATGCTTGCGGATCATATCGTGTGCATTTGTAACATTTTGAGGCAAACTTCACTTAAAACTTCATCAGTGTTATTTAGTGTCCTCGATTGTTTGTCATCTCAGCCTATCATTACCCATTCCCTTACAAGGCTACATTTCTCACTGGTTTAACAATGGCTCTGTTTCTGTGCTCTTCCTTCCCCGCCTCCCTGTGTACAGCCTTTACCTTGTTCCAGCTGGCAGCTGTGGGCTTAGCCAGTTTCTTTGCAGCAGCCCTCCTGTCAGCTCTGGCCTTCACATACTGTCACCACCTGAACCGACCATCGGCAGAGTCAGCGGTAATCCACCCGAGCACACCAAACCACCTCACTTACAACAAGCAGGGCAACGCCACGCCAAAGAATGAGAAGTACATCCCCATGGAGTTCAAGGTGGGCTTGTAATTACTTTAAATACATTTCTAAATGGTTGATAGACTCTAAAGGTTTTTAAGTGAGGATTTTTATAAAACACGGTTTGCCATTTTGTAGATGCTGAACAAGAACAACATTCATGTCAACGATGAGACATGCAACCATTTCCCCTCTCCGGTGCCCTCAGGCAATATGTTTGCCACCACCTACTACCCTTCCAGTTTGAGCAAGTACGACTTCCATCCAGACTCGCCCTGCAGGACCTACATGCACAGCTGAGAGGAGGCCGGGCTTCAGCCAACAAACTCATCCACCACAATGTGCTCATCATTCAGAAATCAGAGCAAAGTCTTAAATAGTCTTAAGGTAAATACCAAAATGATTTCTATTAGAGTTATTCATGAAATACCCAAATATTTGGCCATGCAAGTCATTTTGGTTTTGGACTATTTCTTTGCTTTAAAGCAGTTCCAGCTGTGTGTCACAACTCAATATCATTTTTGACCACAGCGCTGAGATTATAAAGATTTCGAGTATAAATCACTCAGATGTAAAATTCCTGTTTAAAAAATCTGACCCGTCTGCGCACCATCTCCCTGCACGATTTGTCATTTTACCCTAACAAGAATAAATGTCTGCCAGCCCAAAAACCCCGCAGTCAGTCAACGTGGACTGTGTGGTGCTGTAACTAGGGAAGATTGAATTTATTAATCCCAGATTTGGGGACTAATAATCTTCAAAATAAGGTCAATTGTGTAAATATAAAGGAAGAAGCAAAACAAAGGTGATCCCAAATTACAGTTCACATATAAAGAAGCGCTACTGAGAGCACATCGTGAGTGTCTTTTTAGTTTTCCGCATCTATAGGAAGTTCTTTAAATTCTTATATTTTGACGGTACTTTCAGTATCCCACAAAAGCCGGCAGCCTTTTCGTTTCCTCCCTTTCTTCACCATGTAGCTGCCTGTTTTCTTAGAGCCAGAATGAGAGGTGACTGGTTTACTGATTGCAGAGACTATGAGCCAGTAACCAAGAACGAGCTGTGGGTGGTCCGATCGATCCGGCCCTTGTTTCAGATGTTGTGCGTGCATCTGTTCGTGAGCCACAGTGCATCAACTTTTACCTCCCAGAGGAGGACTTGTTTTGTTTTGTTTTTTAAGGCTCGTTTGTTCTCTGATGAAACCACCATCTACAGGGATCCCCCCCGTCTACTCACTTCACCCTCCCTGAAGTGCCCTGGTCATGCTCAGGGTGCCAGAAAGCAGAACCCAAACCTCCAGGGCTTGAACTCCGCTGACATTGTGTGTAACTGGATCCACTGGACTCTTTTGCAAAGACTGATTTCCATGATAAAAAAACAGATCCATGAAATGATGGGTATTAAGGAACATCTCCACTCTGAATAAAGCTAAGAAATAAACAGACTCGCAGCTTATTCGCTTTAATTTTCATACTTAGCTGGCAAAACGATGGACAGCAATCCTGAAGAGGACATTTTTGACACGCTTGACTTCGTACTGTACATTGGTAAAAAAAAAGAAAAGAAGAAAATGCATGTTTGCCAACTTTTCTATCAGCAGAATGAACAAATTATTTTAGGGGTGTTCACAGATTCATGCTGATTCAGCTATGGAAAAATATGGGGGCGTACCGCCCCGATTTTACAAGGCTACTGTTTAAAAATCACCAAAAACAATACAGCTGTTCATGTATATTTCAACAGAATGTGAATAATTCATTATCAGTGTTAGACTTTTCAAATGAATATTAATTTCATGCAACAAAATGTAACTTTTTTGTGATTAACTTGCTTATGGTGGCTACAATTTTTGTTTTTATTTAATAGCACATACTGAAGTGACTGGGAAACAACTGCTGCCCCCAAAAAATACAAAAATGTTTTGGTTTATGTTTTGGTTCTGCACAAATTTAAAATGTAAAACTTTAAGATGATAAAATGTGCTTAAACGTTGGTGTTTTCCATTGAGGAAGACAACGTAGAAAATAACTGGTTTCTCCCTGCACGTCTCTTAATTCAAAATTGATCAAATTTTGAAGCTGCTGAAGTTCAAACTGAGCAACAGAATGATGAAGAACGATGAAGACAACAGTAACTCAAACCAAGTACGCAGATGAGCATAGGCTACAGCAGCAGAATACCACACTGGATGTCAGTCCTGTCAGCTAAGAACAGAAAACTGAGGCTACAATTAACACAAGCTCACCAAAATTGGGTAATAGATGGGAAAAATGTTGCCTGATCTGACAAATCTCAATTTGTATTGTAACATTCAGACGGCAGGGTCAGAATTTACCTTTAATCAAACCTCAGCAGGTAGCAGAATTGTGTGGGGAACATTTTTTTAATATAGTCTTTTGCTTAAACTCCGCCTGAGTAATGTTGCTGACCATGTTCATCCCTTCATCGCTACACTGTACCCATCAATCTCTGAAGAATGCTTCCAGCTCCTTTGTGAGTCTATGCCACAAGGAATTATGACAGTTATGAAGGCAAAAGGGAGTCAAAGTTATTACTAGTAAGGTGTATCTAATGAAGTGGCCGGTGAGTGTAACTTAAGTTTCGTCTCGTGATGGCGTGTCTCATTACTTGGACAACATTGCACACACTTGTATAAATGTGTTTTTCAGCTATTTGTTGCTTATTTCTTCAAATGGTGGGTAATTTTTCTTACAATGTGCCATTTTTTACATAATATAAAATATAATGTAATACATTTCCTGGGGAAATTATTAGGTAAATAAATAGGGGCATCTTTGGCACGGTTACTCGGTTAATTTTCCACTGTTAGGAACATGGAAACAAAATCGTTGCTTTTAGCTGAAAAAGCTGTTAATGTAACTGGATTGGAGGTGCACTGGTTGATCACTGGCTCTAGTTTCCTGATGATTTGTGCCAGATTCTGTTTTGATTTGCCGAAAAAGCCCAACCTCAAACTCTACTGCTGAAAATTTCCCACATAAAAGTCACTGTGAGAGGAAATTGAAAAATGTGTTGGCTTCTAGTAATACCAAAAACACTTTGCACCCTTAACCTCTAAATCATAACAAATTTGAACCGAATTGTATATTTTTATTTTAAAACAAATAAACTTTACAATAAAGTAAAGTGATTTTTTTTGGTGTTAAATCCAAGCCCTGTGTTGTTAATGATAAAACGTATATTGCATATTTTGTGTCTCTAATTTGTAAATACCAAGAAGTGAATGCACCAGTTTCTCAGCATTTTTACACAGCATGAAACAAAAAGCCCCGATAGTACAATATGTGTGTTTATATACATGTAACTGCATGTACTGACATTCTTTCATGAATATACAGTCCATGTTTGTGTAAAGTGTACAAATGTTTGAATGTATTTAACCAAGAAAGTGGAAATGTCTTTTTAAAAACGGTGTTCCTACCCTGTCTGCGGCAGAGAAAGTGAGTTTTGTATTTAAAGGCCACTTTGGTGTCAAATCTGATTCACACTGGACACAATTTATCCTCATATTTTAAGAAAAATCCCCAAAATGGATTTGTTTTGCTCCCAAAAACGCTTGTGTTAAATATGATTGATGTGACTTAACACTGCCTTTTGGACACTGTGAACTTTTGCTACTCTATATTTTTCTATAATGTACACTGAAAAAAACAATGAAGATGACAAAAATACATTTTGGTGCCAATAGTTTGATTGTCATTGCTTTTTTTCCCCTCACATCACCAGCAGGTAAAAATTGAATAACAGTACTGCTATATGGTGACGACCACACCATTTATTGAAAAATATATCAAATAAGTGCAAAAAATCTTTCAAATTCATGATGAAATCTGCTCGTTTTGGACTACAAATGTCTTCTTTTAAAACGGAGACAATGGATTTTAGGATTTTTAAGGATGAGGAAGTAAAAATTGCAAATGCCTAGTACGCCTTGCAGACAACAAGATCAGGAATGTGCAGTTTTAAGACTCTTTATGCCGTTCTATTCAGTTCAAAAAGATCAAATGAACTATTTTATTCAATTGATCTTTCTGATTGATTTAATATCTTGGATGTCTCTACACCACTCTACAGTATGCTGACTTTACAGCTATCTGCAAATAGACTAAAGACTGAGCTGATACAGCAAAGTTGAATAGAGCACAAGGCAACATAGGCTGGAGCTTTAAGTTTAGAGGTTAGAGGATGTGCTGAATGCCCAACAGATCAGGAGAAATATGATGCCCACACTAGCCTTGCTTCTGAGTAAGATTACGTCCAGGCAGTTGTACCCGAGGATACGAGGTCAAACTGGAGAAACTGACCATGATGATGACATATTTTGCAATTTTAAATCACAGATATTGGAATTTGGGGGGGGGGGGGGGGGGAAACTGCACAAAGGATTTAACTGTAATAAGATTTATTTTGTGTATTAAACCAAAATCAATATTTCCAGCTGAGGTGAGGAGAACCACTGAAATGTCAGCACTTTGGTTTCTAAAAATGATTGTTTCTTCAGCTGTGAATGTTATTAGGAAAAATGCTGCTGTCAGAGTGCCAGGCCAAACGCTGAGAAAGCAGAACCAGGCAGTCTCTATGTGTCCCGCTGTATTAGACCCTCTGAAGTGGTTGATTTTGGTAAATTTTGGTACCTAAAAAGAGTCATGCACCCCCGCCCACCCCCTCACACTTTACCTCATTTGTAGGGACAAACTGGGGCCACAGCCCTGCACAGTTAGAGGTAAGACTAAGTGATGAGCAAGCACAGCTACTTTGTTTTCTTTCTGATGTCACACAAAATCACTCCAACTCCAAGCATGGGCTTGAGCAAATAAATATAAGCTTAAATAAGAGAGGACAGTCATGAAAACAGTGTGACATCACTATCCAGCCCCCAAAATAGACTAGAAATAAAACAAATGGGCTCAAAGGCATAAAAATAATTGCTGATATAGCTTTTCTGTGCACTCAGGTGTTATTCCCTGCAAGTCGTTTGACTGCAAAAGGTCACAAGGTGTTCTTCTTTTAGCGACTTCACTGCCTCCACTTCCCTCATGTCTTTAATATTTGACGTTGTTTGAGAGCAGACGAGCTTACAGGTAAGTCAAAATGGCAACTTTACCATTTTGTATACCGGGGTGAATATGTTTCTATCTTTGCAGGTCAACAGAGTATAACTGATAAATAATACAAACAGCAGGAGCAGGTGGAGAAGGGAGGGAAGGTGCAGGTGCCAGTAAAGCTGAAAACATTATCTGCACTATGTCCTCCGTTTGTTTACTTACTCACGTTACTAATCTGTTAAAGAAGCAGACTTTTACTTTGAAATCTTTTTAGAATGGGCAATTTGAAATCATCTAAGCTTTTGACTAAAGCTTTGATTAAATATCTGGCACCAGTATATTCACAGTGCAACTTAACCGGCTCTACAGTTTTGGGCATGTTACTGGACTAATCAAGCATAACGTTTCATCACTGAAAGTAATTCTTCTGTTCATGAATGCAAGTAAATGACTGTAATTTGGCAAGTAAATAAAAATAATAATAATAATAATAATAATAATAATATGCTTTACCTTTTTCTTAAAACAGTAGATTTCTAAATTCATGGATAACAATTAATAAATTTTAGCCTTTGGTAATTAACTAGTAACTACCAGCACTGTTACTCTGACTGTTAATAACTTCAGTGACATAATTTCATTTAATGTGGTAAATTGGTGGCATTACCCATTACAGTACTGGATAACACTGTATAATAATGTCACATTATTAAGCATTAGCAGGTGCTTAATTTATCATTTATATGTTATTACGCCTCCAGTGTGTTTCATTTATAAATACAGATATGTTTATAAATATATCTGTATTTACAAATGGCATACTAAGGAGGAGTAATGATATATAAATGATGAGCACTTTATAATACCTTAATAATGCTTAATAGTGTGACATTGTTACCTACCTAGCACTTCTGTAAATAGTACTATTATTACTACCTTTACTTCGAGCACTTGAACGTTATTTTTTATGGCATACTTTTGCTGTAAATGTACACAGGCAGACAGTGTGAAATGTACTTGGCATCCTTTGGTACTCATGTGAACAATTAGAATATGCAATGTCAAAAAAAGTAGCGCTAACTCAATAAACAGGATGCACAACACTCTGCATGCCTTCATAATGGTGATTTATGCAGAATGTGGTCTTGGGATAGTCACTGCTGAAGAGCTCTTGATTAGTGACAAATTTCAAAAGCTAAAATTTCAAAGCTGCAGTCGGGTCTGTTGCTTGCCCACCGCTAATTTACCGCGGCCTTTGTGGGATTATTGCTTCTGTAAGATAAAAGGCGCTGCAAGGCCGAGTTCTTAGAAATCCTGCTTTCTGTGACTGAGGCTGTAATCCTGTTTGTGCTTCCCACTGTAAGAGCAGTGCTGCTGGATCATGGCAGTAACAGCTATGTCTGCTGTTGGAGAAGCCACACCTTCCTGCCCCAAAGTACATGACACATGATTAAAAGTGTGGAAGGAAAAATCTTTAAAACACGTAATACGCAACGATGTTTTCTACATGTGCGTGCTTTTTGTGCACATTAAATAAATTCATGGTGTTTCTATGCTTGCCAGGATAAACACCTGCCTGTTTGAATACATACATGCACTTACATATGCTGTTTTTATTAAATATATTAAATCATTTAATAACTATTTACAAAAGGCACCAACCGCTGATTAGCTCACATTTTTAATAAAAGACCAGCGTCTACCCATCAAGTCCCAAATGCTTTACTTCACATCACTGCCCCGAATAGATGGCACTCCAGTGTTTGTTGTTCACAGTCCAGTGAGCAGTTCTGCTCTGCTGTCTGAGAGTTTAATCTGCTGCTAACAAAACGCCGGGTCACCAAAATAGTCAACCCTCACGCAGCATATTAATTTATTTATTCATGTGAATTTCTGTTTCCACCCCTTCCCATTTAGGAGCAGGAAAAGAAGAGTGTAGAGTCCATAAATATTTCACAGTACAAAGAAGATGAACTGCGCTCACTAGTCACTTTATTAGGTACAGCTGTTTGTCTAATCAGTCTCTTTACACAATCTCACCAAAACTGAACAATAAAGACTCGAAAAAAGTTCAGTAAACAATGTGAAAGCAACTTTTCTTGGAACATTTTGGGTCCTTTAGGGCCCTTTAATACCAAATGATAATGATTTAAACCTACCTGAGTATTGTTACTAACCATGTTTGTCACTTCATGATCACAGTGTACTCATTTTCTGATGGCTTCCAGCAGGATAACACATCATCATAAGCTCAATAATCGTGGTCATGTTTCTTAAACTAACCACGATCTCAGTCTAATAAAGCATCTTTGGGATGTGCTGCAACAGGAGATTTGCATGATGGATGTGCAGCCAACAAATCTCCAGCAACTGTGTGACAGTATCACGTCGACATGGACCAAAATCTCGGAGAAATGTTTCCAGCACCCTGTTGAATCAATAATGTGAAGAATTAAGGTAGTTCTGAATGCAACAGGGGCCCAACCCAGTACTGAGAAGGTGTAACTAATAAAGTAGCTGTGCAGTATTTATTCACAAAGGTGTTGTCACTCACTGTTTGCACCTAGTTGGTCCCTGATTTAATAACTTTGAAGGGTTTTTTTGTTGCCAGATATCATTTCTTGTTTGCTCATTTAGTTAATAAGCAGCAGACCCTAACCCATAGTTTCAGTCACAGACATATGCAAGCAGTTTAATAATTTAAAGTGTGAAATCCACCTTTGACATTTACTCATGGAGCTTTTTCCAAATCTTACATAAATACATTAAAATGTAACCACGATTGAGTCTCTGTAAGAGAGCTGGTTGTCTTTACATCCCATAATACAATCCATATTATCCCAACTTGAAGCAAAAACAACTTAATCTGTCCACTTTAAAGCCAGTTAATCTGCTATGTTCACTTGTTTGAAGGTTTCTCTGATCAAAGTGCCTCAGAACATAAATCAGTGTATCAAAGTATTTTTTGTTTTTTTCAATATATGAAAAAAAAGTGCCACGCACTGACACACAGAGGAACATTAGCAATACCTTTATTTTCTTGTTTTTGCCTCCGGGACACTATACATCACATGCTTCCTCTGCAGAAGCCAAAAAAAAAGTTTCTGCTTAGATTTTGTTATCCTTGCCAGCGGACCGTTATGTTTTCATCCAGGCTTCATGCGATGCACGCCTGCAGATACAAGAGATCGCGTGAGAGAAGAGATGTGTTATTGACCAGGTGAGTGCAGAGGCATTCAGGTACCTTGGAGGAAAAAAAAACAAACAACAGATAAGAACCACTCAGTGTCTCAGAGGGCTGACTAATGGAGGAGCTGGCTTGCGCTATAACATGTTCTTTGTTAAAGCTGAAGCTTCTCTGCAGATACAAGTAAAACATACTGCATGCATCTGTTGTGACATTTTGCTAGAAAATTATTTTAAATGATCTAATAACAACATAAACTCAATTATCTTATGAAAAAAGAAAATGTTGCAGATCTACTCTCAAAATTTTACAGCCAAAAAGCGTTTGGCACAATTCTCAGTTGGAAAACTGTGATCTTTATTTGCAGTTAGACAAACTGAACCAAGAGCTCTTCTAGTAAATTAAAATGTGTTTTTGCAGTTTCAGATGCAGGACAGTCCATCAAATTGATTGTGACCACTTCATTGACTTAAAACTGATGTGTGCTGTAATTTACTGACTCACCGTGAAGTTATAGAACCACACGGATTTCTCCCAAAGATCGGGTTATGTGACAGATAGTAATATTACTGCTTTTGACCAATCAGCAGTGGCTTGAACAATGTCAAACTTCTGTGTTATTCCAGAATTCCAGTTTTTCCACATCACCTGCTCCCACACTTGTGCTCATAACATCAAAACTAATCATGGTAAATTGAGACCAATGCAGTGTGTTCGATAGTTGTTCTAAATGTTGTTGTTTCTCTTGGATATATAGGCATTAGTGAAATTTGTGGCACAAAAATGGTGGCATGATATTTGATCATACACCCTGTTCATGTAAAACTAGCACAAATGATGCTAAGCATCAGCATTTAAGACACTGTGAGTACCAGTGAAATAACTTAAATCTTTAAAAAAAAAAAAGTATAAATGATCAGGATTTTGATTGCAAAAGCTGCCACACAGGACAGGCTAGAAAGAAAGAAAGAAAGAAAGAAAGAAAGAAAGAAAGAAAGAAAGAAAGAAAGAAAGACATTCAAAGAGAGTGACACAGTCTGGAAGCCTGGAATAGGTAGGAAACAAACGATTTCAAGGACTGGAAAGAAAACTGGTGAGAGATGTGTCTAAAGACAGAACAAGTGTCAGGACACCAGCGAATGACTTAGCAAAGTTGGGAATTATAGTCTTGAAGAAATAAAAAAAATCACTAGAACCCTGTACAGGAGTGGACTGCGAGGTTTCAGACCAAGAAAAACCTTCAAGCCAGATTGAAGTATGCAAAGATATACAACAAGGAGAAAGAGAATGGGCTGAGATTGCTCTGAGACAACACATTACACAGCTAACCGTTAGCATCAGGGGGGGTTAATAATAATTTTGATCCTGGTAGTTTTTGATTTTTGTGAAATTATTTTGTTTCTGTGTGCAAATTAAAATAATATAAGCATCCAAAATATAACAGGAATGTCTGGAAAAGCTCTGCTCTAATTAACAGCACTTTGTAAATACTTAAAGAAATTACATTTTTATTGGGGCCTAGTGCTTTGTCTGTACATCTGTGGTGTATACAGTAAAAGAAATGTCATTTCATGTACCCGATGCACTAACTCAAAGGGACAGTGGTGAAAACATACTTCAGTTGTGCCCCTGAACCTACTGGTGGGTCCAATAAACAGTGTTCGGTCCTTGTTACGGTCCCTTTGATTATACTGCCATCTGCTGAGCAAAACGTGAAACAACATGAAAGTGGGGTTTGCAGAGAATATGAATAGTTGGTATTAGCTCAACATTAATATGTCGATAACATACACAGTTCCTTTCTAAGTTCTCACAATCCCAAGTCTTTCTTGGGACTGAATAAAAACCCCTACTAACCTGATTTATTTGTTCAGATTTTTCCTGAAGGCTAGTCCACGTTTCTGCATAGGTGTACTGTCTGCGAGTCTATATTTGGGGAGGGTAAATCGCCCCCTATAAGCATACATGCCACATATCACTGATGCCTGCTTACAGTACAGGCAGGTATCAGTTTGGTGATGCAGAAATGAAACAAAGAAATGGAAACTTACCTGTTTTCTTGTTACATAAAAATGATTTTAATAAGCCAAACGCTTGTTGGAAGAGCTGATGAGACAACAAACGAACTCATCACTGGAGGGAAATAAAAAGAATCTCTTGGCAACCGTTTAGTATAATGAGAACTGCAGAAGCTGAAACAGCCAAGAGCTAGATCCAAAGCTAAAGGTAATCATGACAGACAACAGAAAAGAAAGACACTGTTATATGTAGAATTATTATTGGGGTTATTAATTTTATGACAGGGGTGCACCTAAATTAGACATAACAATAGCTTCATCAACCTTGAGTATCCCCCCCCCCCCCCCCCCCCCCCCACACACACACACACACACACGGGAACACAATATATATATAAAGGTCCCTCAGTTTAAGTGTCAGAGAAATTTTTTTTACTTTTTTATTTTAAAGGTTCACAAGACTTAACGTTTGAAGTGTGCCGAGAAGAAGAAATCTTTCTGTTTTTGTAGAGGTGTAGCCTCTAGTAAATTAGCAGTGCATATGAAGCTCATTTACTCTCAGTGGTTTTTAAATTGTTTTAAATTTTGTTTACTATTTTGAACACACATGAATACACGTGAAAACAAGATAAAACAAGACAAAATAGGATGTTATATGTATTCTTCATTATCACACTTCAGCAACAGCAGTGGGGTTTTTTTTAATAAACTGCCGAATAAATGTGTCAGGGGCTGTTAGGGCTTTGAGCTTAAATTAGCTCCCTGTTATGTTTAAAATAGTCACCTGAGGCGTTTTAAATGGTAACACCCCCCCACCACCACCCCCTCCTCTGCTTCTAAAATAGTTCCGTCCATCATCAGGGCGCATCTGGTTTTGAGTGGCTCGAGTAGCTGCAGTGTGTCTGATTTAGCTCCCGGCGCGCGCGGCAGGAGCAAGCAGCGGGAACACCTGTCTCGTGACGAGCGCTCATGTTCTCCTGTGTGGCGTGAAACTGGAGCACGCAGCCCGGAACCCGCCGCCCCTCCGCTGGGCTGGACCGGAGCAGCCAGCCCTCTGGACCGATGTCCTGGCCGAAATGTCCCGGCACATCTACATACGAAACAAGATTGGCGAGGGCATCCAAGCGCCCATCTTTCAGGTAGGTCAGGTGTCTTCAAGGCTGCTAGTTACAGTTGCGGAGGCTACATTTTAATTTAAAAGTGAAGAAAAAGTCTTTTAAATTTAATTAAAATAAAAATGTAACCAGAATAATTCTATAGCTCAGTCCACTACAAGCGTTATGGTGACAGCAAAAGGTAGCTTTGTTTTAAAAAGAAAAACAACCCCCCGCTGTAATACATTATGAATATAGGCTTTAAAATACCTAACTGTACTGTTTTAGTATTTAAATATCTATGAGACTGTTGACACAAAACAAAGCATAGATGGTCAACTCTTTATTTTTATTTTAACTTTGTGTTTTGCAATGCACATCTTTCCACCTTTATACTCTCTAGGTGACAGTATAGTTTAGATATTAAGAACAATAAGTGAACTGTGTGTTGGGGAATAACAGATCAGTGATGTTTTACTTAATAAAAGTTTTATTTTTTGAGTGGACTTTAGTTCTACTTAATAAACTACATTATTTGGAGATCTCGCTTTCATAATGGTTTTATTGACTTACTGATTCACCTCAACGTAATTATTTTGAGCCTTTACACATGCTTTCTTCCTTGCCCATGCTTTTCTACTTAATGACTTTCTTCCTTGTTTATTTATGAATCAAAGCATTACAGAACAGATAGAAAAGACATAGTCATACCAGTGTGTCAGCATTTCAGTGGCTTCAGTTTAAGGTGCATTCCACTTGATGTTTAAAAGTCATGCTTTTCATACAGCTTTTTGCAGTTTCAGCTCACAGAAATGCCTTACTTGCCTTGCATCTATAAAGAACATAAGACTGGCCTAAGCTTTCTAACAGTGCATCTATTTTAATAGCTGTGGTAGATATAAAGGGAAGGAAGTGCATCAGTCCCCCGATATCAGCCCCCTGCTAGATAGCTGATAATTTATTTTTCTCCAGTTTGATCGATCTTTACTGTGTGTAATAATAGCGGGTCAGTTCTTGGCTTTGGGCTCTTAGCTTGAAAGTGAGAGGCAGAAGAGGGATGGTGACCCAGATTAATGGCCCTGTTTTATAAATTCAGGGAAGTAGGCTCTGACTTTTTAATGGTGACATTGTCATTAACTCTGGAGATTTGAACAGAAATGGGGCAAATCACTGGCAGATAATTAATTTACCTCCCTGGAGATGAACTCTGTTGGTATATTTGGATTTTTTGGAGGAGAGAAAGAAAGAAAGTCACGAGTGAGGTAAGGAGAAAAGTAAGTTGGCAAGTGCAGCGTATAATGCAGAAATGTATAATAGAAGTTAGCTTGTGTTGCATGTCAGATGGCTTGTAAGGTTGACCTTATCTAATCTTGGAAAGAGCATCAGCTGCTGTGTGAAGCACATGTGCCCGAATGTCACTTTGCATCATGTATTAGTCTCATGTGGCATTTCAGCAAGCGATCCAAATATAATGGATGTGCACAAGAAAACGTAAGAGTTGACACTGTAGCTGCTGGTTAAGAGTTCATTTTTTTCCGTCAGGTGAACCGAGGGACTTATTCCAGGAGGAGTCGCCTCAAGAGGTCTGACGGCAGCACCACCTCCACCAGCTTCATCCTCAGACAGGTACTGCAGGGAACAGATGCTCTGAATGGTTGTAAAATTGTGGTTTGACGTGGATATTTCTGTGCATTTATACCAAATAATGGAAATTGGATAGAAACAACAACAACAAAAAAAACACATATAGTTTAGCATAGCATTAATTGCTCCATGTATCAAATTTTTCCCTAAATTAAATCCTTGTTAAGATATTTGCTTACCCTGTGTTGTAAATGGGCTACATCATACATGGTGTTTTTTACTGAACAGGATCTTCATACCTCAAAAAAAACAAAAAAACAACAGCTATTCATGATTTTTACTCTGCTGAGTTTCTGATTGATGATCACACATTTACGACATACACTGCTTTTGACTGCAGGGGGTGGTAAAGTGCAGGTAGTAGAAGGTGGCAGTGCACCAATTACATATTTAGATGCAGTTATACAACATCTTTTCTTTCAATATAAAGTACTTAACAATATTATTAGGTCACCTGATATAAAAACAAGACAACACCAGTATTTTAAGAGTCAAAAATGTGTTCAAACTAACAATTATATCATTATTTATTAGGCAAATACCAAATTGAATTCACATTTTCATACCCAAATCCGAGCTGGCACTCTGGACTACTCTGAGAATACAGAAATTAACAAAGCATAACAATCAAGCACTAAAATGAATTGCAAATAAATAACTATAATTTTACATCTTAATCAAAAAATATCAATGTGCTTTACAATTTTTTTCTGTTTTTTTGTTAAGCAGTACATTTGAAAATTTATAAATAACAATAATAATCAGATTTTAGCATCTAATTTCTAATTTCTATTCAAGAGCTTGGATCAACCATTACAGAAGCATAAAAATGATGCTGCCAATTACCAAAAGTGTTAATTTAGAGCAGCTGTGGCATAAACCCTGCATCAGGCAGTGTCTAATACTGCATAAAATGCAAAATATGAACATTTACAGCATATCTGAATATGGTGTCATTTAGTTATTCCTTAAAACAATCAATCAGTTCTGGTGCTTTACTGGAAACACAAGGGGCAGTAGATTTTACTGTTTTATTATTGTGTAGTGTTGGTTGGTGTGTTGAAAATTTTGTCTAATGATATCTTTAAAATTATTGGCGTTATAGGCAACAGAGCGAAATTATTATTATTATTGTAGTTGTTGTTATTATTAATCTATTTTTTGCATAAGCAGGGATTTATATAGGATTACAATGGCCCATTCCTCTGTCATTTATACATAAAAAAAGAAAAAATAGATCAAATATAACAACCAAAATAACCAAATAGTGTAGCATTCTTAGTCTCTATTAGAAAATATTGTGTTGTTGGCACAGGGCTGTGGAGTCGGGCCTCAGCAGGCTGGCTGTTCTGCTTTTAGGTTAAATGTAATGGTAGTTTTTGCTCCCACTGTTTTTACTTAGCATATGGCTCATTAGTGTTAATGTTTAATTAATGTTCCCATAGCTAAGTTGGCTTTTAAAAGTGGACTTACATTTAGACTTATATTTCCAAAATTTGGGGCAGAAATTATTCTGCATTGAGGAAAAATACGTGTTAGTCTTGAGTAAGATGTTGCCTCTTCTTCACCGAACAAACCAGCTTCAATATTTAAAATGGAAAAAAGTGCATAAAGCAGACACAGCTCGTCTGTTTTTATCAAAAGTTATTTTTGGAGCATCTCTGCTCTCTTTTCTTCATCCTCCATCTGTCTTTACTGTTGTTGAATGTGGCACAAAGCCTGTCACAGCTCTCAGCAGACTCTTATTCATGGTGTTACCCAGCATGCTATACTCAGTGGTGTAATTTTTTTTTATAAATGTGCCGTTTCTAGTGTTAGTAATAGTTATTCTGTACTATTTTTTATGTTGAAGAAAGTTTATTTAATGTATATGAGTCATATGGTTGTGAGTAAGGCGGTCTGCTTAAAATACACTCATCAAGCTTCTAGTTGCCAGTAATGTAGTGCATTTAAACCCCAGTGCACATTTTGTTGGTTCACTGGTATATTAATATTGGAAAAATGAATTTTATGTTAAGTTGAGAGCAGCATCTGGGTACAGGGTATGTTAAATGTGCTTGATTATGGTAAAAATGATCAGTACTAAAGTACACAGCTATTTCGTTTAGTTATCATTAACATTTTAGCCATTGCTGAAAATTATAAACAATTTATATTTGTTAGTCTGTGTTCAAAGAGCTAAATCTAGGGGCTAAATGCTAAGAGCTAAATGTACTTTTCTTGTTGACCAAAGGCCATCTTTTGTCGTCTTGGCTCAAGCGAGCTAAACATTAATTTAATTTGAGCCTTTAGGTAGGCGCAGAAGCAAACCATTGTATGGCATGAGCCAAAAAAAAGTGTGAAACTGATTATTATTAGATTATTGTGCTGACAAGTTATAGTATATTTTTCAATTTGTTTAGACCAAATGTGAAACTGAAATGGTTAGCCAATTGAATTTGCTTATTTCTCTGTTTTGTGACTTAAAACTGAATTTCTTTGAATTTGGAACTGTTCATGTGATTTTATTTAAAAAAAAAAGGTAAACAGCACCTTCTCATCACATTTGGATTTGACCATCCAACGAATAAGCTGATATTCTTTTTACCTTTAGACAAGATTTCCCTAATTTTTGTGTAGTGATTTCTTGACTCATTTACGCTCTACCCAACTGCTCAGAACATACAAACATGTGGTACCAAATGGGAAGCTGCAGAGTGCCCTCTGGTAGACAACCTATGCAATATCAGCACTCATAACATGGTTGAAGGGTGTTTTTCCATTCTTTCTTTCCGTTTTTAATATTGTCATTTGTGGTTTCATTTTTATTTAAAAATGATGATACCATCAATTGTCAAATAGCTAATATCTGCCAATTATATTGGTCTGGCTCAAGTATTTTCTTAATTGATTGGTTAACTTAAAGAATTTCCAAGAGTTTTCTAAAGCATGTGTCCACTAGGGCTGCCACAAACGACTAATCAGATCATGCATCCATTGAACGTAAAACGTACAGCTTATTGCACCAGCATGCATTTGCTCTTATATAACTATCATTAGCTTACAGCTTTAAGTGTTTCAGGTATGTGCTAACTAAAAATAAAGACAAGATGATAGTTTATTAAATTTTAATGAAATTTGCAGATTGTTTCGGTGAAGTTTAATAAACTCCTTGCTTTCTAAAATATAACAGGACACCGGAGTATATTCTCCAGCATCTCACACTTCTGATGATCAGTTGTTTGCTTGACGTTTATTCAGCTGTGTAAAAAACTATAACTTTAATCTCAGCCAAACCGATTTACTCAGGAACAAATAAAATACTGAAAAAAGCCAAACAATAACATTTTTAAGTTATCTAAGTGACTTATATATGTTTAACCTGAGTAGGGAAAGACGGTGGTGGGTTTGAAAACAATTTGCCGGGAGTCCGGTGTTCTCACGGGCTGTAGTGAGCCTTGAACCCCGGCTAGCTATCGAGCTAGTGGGTAACAGACGTCTCCGAAAATGTCGGAGCGCGTTTGAAAATATGTGGTGTCTTGATAAACTGAGCAGATATTTGAGGTTTACACAGCTACATTCTCGCCTGAAAATATGTTTAACGTTTATTTTGTGACCCAGAAAGAATAATAAGAGTAATCTTGCTGCTGCCATTGTTGGAAACGGAGCAGGGCTGCGCTATGAATTCTGGGATAGGTTGGGCCACGAAGTATACACCCGACCCATCCTTCAAATCTGGGGAAATGAAGGGCGCATTTGTCGGAGTCTTCGTTGTGTCGCTGTAACGTAATCCTGGACACTGCTTCTTCTTCTTCGGGGTTTAACGGCAGCTGACATCCTTGTACATGCAGTGCTGCCATCTTCTGTTTCAGTCCGTTATTACACTCTTAAATCCTACTACTTATTGCCACGTTTTTGGGATCTTACAAAGCTTCAAACGACGCGTCGACTATTAAATTAGTCGTCGACGATTTTGATAGTTGACATAATCATGACTAGTCAACTAATTGTAGCAGCCCTAGTGTCCACCCATTTTTTTTTTTTTTTCCCAGTAGCTAAATAATCCGGTATCATTGATAAAAGAGATTATCAGCAAATATTCACCCACAAAATATTCATTTTTAAGTATTAGTTGTTTCAGTTTAGTTGGAGCAGACCTTTTCAGCAGCACCTATTTTTGGCTTAGCACAGGTTTTACTGATCACATTAACTACGCCTGCGTACATAAATAGAACCGATTCTCTGCAGGTCTCATCAGTAACACCTGTGTTTTTGCACCATTTCAAATGAAAAGCGTTTGTATTCAGATGCCATGAAAATGGTTTCTTTTTAGTAATAACATATTATTTAAGCATTAACTGCTGACTGTGTGGAGAGGACTTTGAAACCACATTAAGGCCTTAATGCCAGGAAATGATTTATAAATATAAAAGTTACATTAACATTTAAAGAGATAAGGAGATAAGGCGTGTTTGGACTGTGATACCCTAAAAAATTGTACTTTCTATGTCTTTAGTAATTATTTTAAGTATTTCTTAACAAAAGATTGGCTCAGGTTCAATCCAAACCATTCAGTACCTGACTTTTATTTTATTTTAGTGCTATTAGTGGTGTAGATGTGTCACAACCACATTAATTCTCAAAAGAAAAATGAACTTCCATGAATTTAAATCCATGTTTCTAATAATTCTCCTGTTATTTTAGCTATTTAGCTGTTTTGTCTTTCTCTGGAGAATAAATAAGCAGAGTGAGAAAGAGAGGTAGCAAGGAAATGGAGGGTGCTGATCCCCCATCCCCCTCCCCCGATCCCTGCTACCGCCCCGCACTAACAAAAAAAAAAAAAAAAAAAAAATCACGGAGAGCGCTCATCCAAGATGAGTGGACAGCCAGTCAGCCAATCAGCTTCTTGCACATTGGCTCTGTCATCAGGCTTGGATATTGAGGAAGGATCCACTGCTCTGCTGCTGCCTCTGCTGCTCTCGCTGTTGTATATGTGTGTGTGTGTGCGAGGAAGCCTGATGAAATGAAATGCCAGGATTGGGCTACCTCCAGGGAGAGCCGCTCCATCCTATAACGTGAGCCAGCCAGCAGCACTCTGGGATCGGGGAGAAGCTGCATCCATCAAGCGACGGGCCTCCGGAGGACCAGGCGTGATCCAACGGGAGGGGAGATTTTTTTTTTTTAATCATTCTTCTCTGCTGTGGAGAGAAGGGATTGTTGTCACCCCCCACATCCATCCTTTTTTTTAAATCTGGGGCCCCCTCCTTCCTCGTCCGCCTACACTCTTTTTGTTTTTTACCCCCTCGTTCTTCTAGAGGCGCTCACTGGAATATCAAACCTCCATGTATGACAATTTGTACCTGCATGGATTTGAAGACTCGGAGGCGGTGAGTGTTTGGATGGGTGTGTGTGTGAGTCTGCTTTTGTGCTCTCAGCTGTGTGTTTTTTGATGGAAGTAGCTCACTGCACACACACACATATATATACACACATATGAGGCCTTCGATGGGTAAGCCAACGGTACAGTGTAGCGTGATCGTGGGTTATGCTTGACTAGGAGGGGGTTGGGTGTGGGTGGGTGTTTGGCAGATGGCTTCTGATGTGTGACATTCACACTGTTGTGCGTGTTTTGCTTTATCTGCATGTGTAGTTGTGCATGTGATGGCAATCTGCCTATAAAGCTGTAAGATTGGACGTCAGGAAACCATCGGATCCAGAAGGAGCCATTTAGTGCTCATCACACTCATGAGGTGAACCAAGCCCAGATTCAAAGATTCAAAGATGCTAATCACTCGTTTCTCCACTCTGATAGATCCTCATTCCCACATTTGACTTTCTCAGAAATTGTCGAGCTGAGTGTTTTTTTTGTTTTGTTTTTTTAATCTGATCGTGCCACTGTGTGCTGTAAGGGCTCTGACGAGGCTTGGCGAAACATGCATCGTGATGTCATGAAGTGGATTCTGATGCTGATGAGTCACATGCTGAAGCTACTCCATTGGATAATAGCTCAAGTGCTACAGTGCACCCTCAAATCTTCCGCACAGATACATGAGATTGAGTTGAGCAGTGATGCAAAAATCACATCGGGGGGAAAAAGACGTTTTATATAAAATTGGTGGACTTGTGAAAACCAGATTATGAGACACATGGTCAAGATTAAAAACTGCAGAGACTTATGTGTTCTGACTTGTAATCTAACATTTAGACATTGCGCCCAATGAACTGCATCCTTATAATGCAACTCTGTCATTATTTGCTCCTTTCTTTCTGACTTGATACCCTGAAACTGAAGCTCAGGCCTCCTGTTCTAAATTAGCACTTCGCCTCCAAGTTAAAACTGAGATAACCCAAATTATATCATTATGACATCAGCAGGGTTATTTTCCCCCAGACCTGACAAAACTCCCTTTAGAGCCACAGATAACACCATGTAACAGCTCTCACAGGCTGAGGGTGAATAAACTGTACAGATGGACTATGTGTTTGATACAGCTGAAAAACAGCCAGCAGGAACATAGTGATGTGTTTGTTCCTCTGTAATCTTTTTGTTCTTGGAAGTCCTACAAAAACACCCAGTTAGTCTGGGATGGGATGCTTACATTTCAAATGAGCAGCGTGCTGAAGTCAGGCCTTGCCACTGCTGGCTTGTAAAAAAAACAGCAAAAAAACAAAACAAAACAGAAAGTGCTTAGCTGTGATGACTAAATTGATTGATCTTCTTGGGAGTAATGGTCTTCCTTAATTGAATCATCATTAGTGGCTGATTGTTTAGATTAAAACAGCAGAAGGAAGCACTTGATCCAGTCGTGTTTGAGCAAAAAATGTTGCACTGAAGGAATTCCTACTGGGTGGCTGGATGAACTGCTGCAAGCCTGGCGTTTTTTTTGAGGCTGTAAGTGAAAGAAAAAATCCTGACAGGTTGCAAAAAAATGGACCATCGATATCCTGTATCAGATGTAAGGGATACGCAAGCAGGTGCCAAAATTTGTAAATTAAATGTACACGAATAGCATGCTAATAAGAAATTTCAGCATAACCGGTATAAAAATGTTCAAATATCATCCAACAAAGTGACAAAAGCTCCTTTTCTCTGTCAGCAAACTACCTAATTAAGTACTTGAAGAAGATGACGACTTCTTATGCGCTGGCGATTGACATGCTAACATTAGCTACAGGTCCTTTGGCAAATTTGGCTTTTAACCTATCAAATATTCTCCACTTATCAGCTTTTAGAGATATCATTATTTTGTGTTTAACCAGGTGTTTCCGACAGGTTAGATGTATTGCCCTGACCAGCTTTGCATTTTGCACTACAAATGCTGCCGAGAGCATAGAGTCTGCATCGAGTTTTGTTACAACACCTGCTTTCAGCTTGGCACTGCCACCATTACCTTGCATTTGTTCTTCAACACATCTCAGGGGTCACGTCGCGTGGCCTCGCTCCGATTCTTCTTCTCTAACTCAGATCTGCTCTGTTGGTGTATAGGGGGGAAAAAAGTCAGGACAGTATAGTATTGCAGTAGTTGCACAGACACCACATATTGATATTTTAATAAATACATTAAAATGCACTGACAATACCATTAACCAGAGATCTCTTATCCACCATTGTCCTGAGATAACATTAGCCAAGCAAACTGAAATTAGATTGGTTCAACTGAAAAAAAACCCATCCAACAGTGGACACATTTAGCTGAACAAAGCTACCTTCTAATTTGGAGCAAGCCAACGGCTCAGTCACACGAGTAAAAACATGACAGCAACTGCTTTACATCTAAAATAATAACAGATGGCTGTCTGATTGTATTGAATTTTGTTTTACATATAGTAGAAGGAGGGTAGAAGAGGACTTTACTGCTGGTTACCAGCTGGTTGTATCCTGGTTGTATATCTTAAATGTCAATTTCTGTATATGTAGATAGCAACAAATATGTAATAAAAAAAAAGGTTTATGACGGTGAATTGCTGCATATGTTTGAAGTATTTTCTGTAGCTATGTAGACTGTAGTTTGACTAATACAGTTTCATGATTGTATGGGATGATTGTTTCAGATGAGTAAAAAACAACTAGAAGACATCTCTCACTCTCTGAGAACAGAGAATCATCTTCATCAATTAAATGTATGAAGACATGCAAACTGCTGACAGCACAAGAATAGAAATTCACTTTGTCTGAGATGCTCCTGCAGCCTACTCTTTTTTTTTTTTTTAATATAAATATATATATATCGTTGATTTTACCTGTTCTGCATTCAGTGTGCCAAGCCACCACTCAGTATTTGGCACTGTGATTGTAAGCTGATGCGCATTGAATTCCAAAACTTCAGCAAGTGATCCCATAAACAATTTATCTTTATGGTGCTTAGCAGCTCAGATGCTTTCAGATAAAGCTAAAGCACATCCTTGTTTTGAAACGTGTCCTCTATCACCATGTGACTGAATGAACCTCAGAGCCTTTGTGCTTTTTTTTTTGTCTTTTCAGAGAGAAAATTCAGGTCATTTGGGTGCATCTGTCCACACTGTTCTAACTTTTTCTTTAAAGTCCTTGATATTGGGACAGTGTTTCACTGTGCAGAGATGTTTTTTTTATGTTAGAGGCCTTGAGTGTAGTTTTCATTTTCTTTAATAACCCTATCAGGAACAGAGTGCTAATATTAGTTTGGATTAGCCATAACTTGATAACAAATTTAAAGCACTATTTAAAGCTATTTCCTGTTCTTGTTGGGCAGCAACTCTTGCTCTAGAATAATTTTGCCATGCTTAAAGACAACATACTCCCAACATACACCCATCAGGCATAACTTTATGACCGCCTGCCTAATATTGTGTTAGTCTCCTTTTTGCCAACAAAACAGGTGTGCTGTGGTATCTGACACCAAGATGTTAGCAACAGATCCTTTAAGTTCTGTAAGTTGGTTCCTTCTTCCCATAGTGCATCCTGGTGCCAGATATTCCCCAGGTAAGCGACTTGGTCCTCCACATGATGTAAAAGAAAATGTGACTCACTAGACCAGTCTACCTTCTTCCAGTGCTCCATGGTCCAGGTCTGATACAGGCGTGCCCATTGTTGGTACTTTGAGCAGTGGACAGGAGTCAGCATGGGCATCCTGACTGGTCTACAGCTATGCAGCTCCATATGCAACAAACTGCGATGCAGGGTGTATTCTGACACCTTTCTGTCAGAACCAGCATTACATTTTTTCGCAGTTTGTTTTACAGCAACTTGTCTGCCTGATCACATGGGCCAGCCCTCTGTACCCAATCATCAGTGACTCTTGGTCACCACTGTTCCTTCCTTGGTCCATTTTTGATAGATACTGACCACTGCAGACTGGGAACACCCCACAAAAGCTGGAGTTTTGAAGATGCTCCTACTCAGTTGTTTAGCCATCACAATTTGTCCCTTGTCAAATTTGCTCATATCCTCATGCTTGAATATTTTTTTCTGACTCAAACTCATCAACTTTGAGAACAAAATGTTCACTTGCTCCCTGATATATCCCACTAACAGGTGACCTATCAGTGGCCATAATGTTATGCCTGATTGGTGCACTTATCAAAAGATGTATCCAGTCTGTATAGTTTCAGTCATCTCTGTGATTTCTTTTCGTAGGGATCAGCTGATTCATACACTAGCAGACCATCAGACTCAGATGTCTCTCTCGAGGAGGAGCGGGAGGTGCAGGCTCAGGTCCAGAGCCAGAGCCCAAGCCAGAGTCAAGGACCGGGACAGAGCCGACAGGAGAGGGAACAGCAGGCTGCCGTTCAACTGGAAAGAGCCAAGGTAGACAGGCTGTGACAATGTTCATGCTAGTTTATCTTTATTATGGATTTTTTCCCAGATCAATAAAAAGTCTTCAAGTCCGTTAGAGTAAGAAGTTTTTAATCATTTTAAATATACTTTTCTGATCCTCACTGAGCTTGTGTTTCCGTCCTTCAGAGTAAACCTGTGGCATTTGCTGTAAGGACCAACGTCAGCTATTGTGGCGCACTGGATGAAGATGTTCCAGTGCCAGCCACAGCCATCTCCTTTGACGCCAAGGACTTCCTGCACATAAAAGAGGTTAATGAGTACTTTGTATTAAAACATCATAACTACGGCATATATGTGATGATACAAAATTCAATTTGATCTGATCCCTTTTCATGTTTGCATCTTCAGAAGTTCAACAATGACTGGTGGATCGGTCGGTTAGTGAAAGAGGGTTGCGAGATCGGCTTCATTCCCAGCCCTCTGAAGCTGGAAAACATTCGACTCCAGCAGGAGCAAAAGAGAGGACGAGTCCAAGGGTAAGTAGCACAAAACCACAGTCGTCGTCTCATTGTTTTTCTCACGTAAATCAAACCTTACTTGATCACACAAACGTTAACGTAAGCACAAAAACCTGGCGTCTAATGCGTTGAGTAACAATAAGACAAGGATCATTTAAAGTCAACTTTGCACCAAAATTGTGGCATTTTGATCGTAAGAAGCAAACATTATTCAGATAAACCAGAATTTTGTAGATTTTGTAGCTTCCACTGAGCGCACTACTTCTACGTGTTCTACTTGCCACATTTTTTTAAAGCAAAGTATTTAAAATCTCATGAATCTAGCTAGATGACATTTTATTTAAATGCATATATTGCTAGGAATGAGAATGAGGTAGCATGGAAATAGATGTCGTCAGTAATTTTAGATCACCTTTGGACAAATCATGGTTATAAACAGGTAGAATTGCCCAAACAAACACACAAAAAAGACCAATTAAGCTGAGAGTTTTACAGTACAGTACATTTTGGTAATAATTTAATTAACCTTTCCTGTGTGAGGTTTCGTTGTTTTTCTTTGCTTGACAGTGAACTTGCTATCTTTGTGTTTAGGATTGTGTTAATGGGACACAACAAGACATTTAAGCAATTCAACTTTTATATGGAACTACTGTGGACATGTTTTCAATTTTATCAACATAACTTTTGTTCAGCTAATGAGATAATCAAATTGCTCAAGAAAATCCTGTAATTAGTTGGGGGAGTAGGAAGGGAAGGGGTGCCGTGGGAATTTTGACTTGTCTTAGCGATGGAAATGGCGATTGATTGCGATCCAAAATGCCAGTTTATATTAACAACCTGAATTGATTCCTTTATCAGCTTCACACCTTTGAATATTTTGATGCAATACTCTTGACACAGCCCCTGAGACTGCTGTTTAACCAATACAGAAGTTAAAATAAATTCATCCTATATAAAAGCATGCAACTTCTCCATAAAAGCCTTGTCATCTGTTTGACTGTGTTGGTGTCTCACTGTGTGTTTTTTTTTTATTTTTTATTTTTTTATTTACTCCTTAAAGTTTCCTTTGACTCTTTCGTGACTCATGCCCATTTACTCCGTCCTCTCCACTCGTGTCGACTGTACCAGTCCAGCGGTTTCAATAGCTGTAATTAGCACACCTATCAGCCTTCGAGTTTCCTTGTGTGTGTGTATAATGTGTCTTGAATGTTCTGTCATCCAGAGTTTGTACAATAACTCACAGGCAGTTCCCCGAGCCTTGCTGCTGAGTTTAATACTAATCCTACTCGACTGGAATGCTGAAGCTTCACTTAACAGCGTGGCTTCTGTGGCTTTTTGTCATCGAACCTCACAGACAGGAAGAGACATTCGAACCCCCGTTAAACAGGACTACTCTGTGTAACTGAAAATTAGGACCACTATGTTAGAGATTGCTTGCTTCGGCAAGCGCGTACGCTAAATTGGATACGATACAGAGAAGATTAGCATGGCCCCTGCGCAAGGATGACACGCAAATTCGTCAGTAGCAATACTTAGGCAGGCTGGGGCATTTACATAATGATCACTTGGTACAAAAGGAAACACACTGTGCCAGGAAAATATCCCCCAATCCATTACACAACCACAACGCCAAGTTCTAACCAAATGCCAAACCAGAAATCATCAGAGCAGGCAACATTTTTCAAATCTTCTATTGTCCAATTTTGATGAATCGTAGTTTCCTATTCTTACCTGACAGGAGTAGTGTCTGGTATGGTCTTTGGGTGCTATAGTCCTCCTGCTTCAAATTTTGCCATGTTGTCCATTCAGAGATGCTCTTCTGCAGACCTTGGTTGTAATGAGTGGTTGTTTAAGTTACTGTTGTTCCTTATCATTTCTGAGCAGTCTAGCCATTCTCCCCTGACCTCTGGCATTTTCACCAAGAAAGAAGATGCTTACTGGCCCTTTGAACATGAACAGTCACATTTAAAATCACACACAATAAAGAGTCTTTGAAAAGGTGTACCTAATAAAGTGTCTGCTGAGTGTATAATAGCTGAATAACAATGGGCCTCATACTCTTTTAAAAATGGACATCTGTAACAAAAAGCCATCTAAGGTGAATTCCCAAGTTTCATGAAAATTATTTTAGTTCTAAAAGAAGATGCAACTTTCACTCAGTTTCTGTTCAAATTATTCACTGTATATTTAAAAAAAGAAAGAAAGTAACTT
This sequence comes from Mchenga conophoros, assembly GCF_057382185.1. Classification (NCBI taxonomy): domain Eukaryota; kingdom Metazoa; phylum Chordata; class Actinopteri; order Cichliformes; family Cichlidae; genus Mchenga; species Mchenga conophoros. Next base: position 41,070,764 of record NC_140547.1, on the reverse strand, counting down.
GAAAAAAGTCTTGAATTAATAATTGTTAATGCTGTGATTAGTTTTGCCATACTTAAGATGATGTAAATATTTGAGGAAGATGTGAAGTTTTATGGGGAAAAATTCAGCAGTGGACTTAAGTGATGACAGAAGGGGGAAATTCCAACTTGGGCAACAAGCAGACACGAGAGGAGACTCAGGAGAAGTAGGTAAAAAGATATGCGAACTAAATGCACACCAGGGAGAAGGGCAACAAGAGATGAACTCAATCAGAGAGTAATAAGGGCAGGAAAAGAACAAAAGCAGGAAGTATAAACGCAGTCACATAAATTTCAAAATAAAACTGGAATTAACTATGCTAAACACAAAGAGTAAAGCCAAACAGACAATCAGGAAGACACAGGAAGGAACACAAAGAGAAAATGAAAATACTTACAGTAGAAACTATTAGAAAAATTAAAAAATATGGGAAACTACAGAGACTTGTGTTACGGTGTTCTGATGTTTAAGGTGGTTTAGCTGACCAATATTAAATTAATTAAATGTTCATTATTATTAGTTTTAGTTTTTATTTCAGTCTTAGCATACTATAGATTTTTTATTTTTTTTTTTAGGTTTCAGTCCTTTTCTGAATTAATACTGTGGGTTTTTTTCTGTCTTTCTTTTTCCCATTGTCTTTTCCAGTAAGTCTGGAGGGAACTCTTCTTCCAGTGTGGAGGATGAGGTTTCTGCCTCTATCCGACCACTCATATCCTCAGCAGGTGAGAACATCGGACAGGGGGAGAGGGCTTTTAATAGCCAGCTGCCAGCTTAGAGCCAAGCTTCTCGGCCACAACAACATAGAGAAAATAAGACTCTAAAACCTTCCCATGTCTCTGCGTAGAGCATAAGTTCAGAGTTGTTGGTACATTTTCCCATGATCCTCCTCTTCCTCCAGTTGAGGACTGCAGGCGCTCTGAGACTGGGGCTTACCACAGTGTGAACCCAACGACAAGACTATGACCCCCCCTCTGAACTGCACTCATGTGACTTTGTGAATATAACCTTAGGACAATAGAACTGCTTTTTTTTTCTATTTTTCATATTATAGTTATCCTTGGTAGGTTTCATTTGTTATGGCTTATAATGGAAAGTTGCATATGTGAAGCATGTTGGAGTGTTTCTGAAATATTCTGGTGACTCCTCCTGTGGCAGCAGCTACTGACATCACTGTCGCTGTCTTCTCTTTCCTCCTACAGGAAAGCAGAAACAGAAAGTGGTAAGTTGGTGACGGTAAAACACACTCATATACTATTCACTCAATTCTTGTTGTTGTGACAGGAACGGGTAGCATTTAGAGGAAGTTACAGTAACAGCGTACAATACTTCAGATCTACTGAAATATCCAACAACAAGTTATAATGATTCCTGTGACGCCATAATGCCATCACTGCGCAACATAATACATTATGATAGGTACTTTACAATAAAAAAAAACTGTCTCTGCTGTGTGGATTAATATATAAATTTTTTATAGCACTTTTTTGGGCGTGGTCGATTTGTGGCTCTAGGTCCGATAGTGTATGCATTTTTCTAGGACCCTCCAGGGGTTAAATATGAAGCCACATGTGGTTACCTAGTCTTACTGTTGCATAAAGGAGAGGAAAATGGGGGAAAATGGTTGACCTGGCTATACTAACCCCCCCCCCCCCAAAAAAAGCCAGTAACATCTTATGTCTAAGTTTATTATATTCACATTTTTCAGTTTGTAAGGGAATATGACATAGATCAGTACATATATAACAAGCATGAGAATTTATGCATCAGGCCATTTTTGCAGAAATATGTTGACTGAGTGCCAAAAAACCCAATCAAACCAAAGGCCAAGGAGTTCAAAACCAAGTAATCTAATCTAATCTAATTGAATCTAATCTAATTGAATCTAATCTAATCTTGTAAATTATACAAAAGTTGGGATCCAAAAAAACTTACCTGAAACATTTCTCATTATGAACATTGTTTACTGTCAGCTGATATACTTAGAGAGAGACAGTGCAATAGATCATTATAAATTGAATTAATATCTGAATTTTGTAGGCAAGTGCATATGCTATTTGGAAATTCAACCACCCCTGAATGCTTAATGTGAATCAGTCTCAGCCATTTACATAATTTTAAGTTGTGCAGTTGAAAGACCTTGGTTTGATTCCAGAGAAAGTTAAGCAGTGATGTTAAAAGACTATGCCATGTCACCAAAAGTATTATTAATATTTACTTTGTCCTAAACTTCAATGTTTTTATTCACCACAAAATATACCCCGATCTGATATTGTTATTACCTTGTAATACACAGTTTTTGTTTAATAAAATGCAGCTTTTAACTGTGTGAACTATCTACACATGAAATGTGTTGGCTTACATAACTAAATGATACCAAGTGTTTGCTGTTTTGAGTTGTACTGTGTCGTGGTGGTACCTTTATTGTGAAATTGGGTTCAACTGTAGTATTGTGAGTGTTTGGGCAAAATCTGTGTACAGTGGTCGTTTATGTAGCAAATGATAAACACCGGTGCATTAACCACATTTTGTAAGCGAACATGTTAAATTAACGTTTATTTGAGATAATGTGTTAGATTTTTTTTGTAAAGTTGGGACAATCTAAAAGTATTCTTAATATTCTTATTTTTTTTTCTTTTTGCTTCAATTGTGACAAATTAACTTACCATTTGCTACATGCCCTGACATGGCAGTAAACCAGCTTCCCATTTACTACGTGTGGTTGTGTGTTGAGCTGACTCTGCAGTCCAGAAACCCGTTTCTAGGCAGACGTTTTGCCTCGTCACTGTAATGAAAGCATAGGTATAATAATGACTGCTTAGCTTTATTTAGTGTTGCAGTGACTCATGATAGTGAACCAGCATCAGCAAAAGCAGGTCCTGCCCTTAATGCAGCCATCATTATCACACCTGTGCTTCTCCTGCTGTGGCGGAGCCACGGCGTCTGCTATGAAAAAGGTTTATCGCAGCTGTCTGCTTTGCTTTTTCGTCAGTCTGTTGTCTCTTGTGGTTTTATTTTTGTCAGCCTGAGTGTACCGCTGCTTCTTTGTGTTAACAGACGGAGCACATCCCCCCGTATGATGTGGTTCCCTCCATGAGGCCTGTAGTTCTGGTGGGACCCTCACTCAAGGGCTACGAGGTAAGCTGCCTGCCTCTACAGCCGAATGAACAATCGGACGTTCTCACATTAAAAACAAACAAACATGAATAATCTCAATTTAATTACAAATAGGACAAGAAATGAGATGACTCCTGTACATTTTTCACTGAGTCCCCCAAAATAGCCTTCTGTTGGCACTGTTAATTATGAACGTGTCATCGCCCACGTAACATCCAGATTGCAGCCAGACTAGCAAGGAGACGAAGAGTTCAGATAAGAATATGTTGAGTAATTGGCAGATTTTTTCTTGTTGCTTCCAATACTGCTGATAATCGTGGCTTGTAGAAAAGCAGAATACTAGAACTGCTTTGAGGTACATGCAGTGCCAGGTATGGGACTGCGAATACTCCTCAATGATCACCAGCTTGTAGCTAGCTGTGTCCGTTTAGTGCTGGGAAGTCTAGACTGTTCTCAACTGTGAGCTGTGAGAGCCAATCAAAACCTTTCAAAGTAAAACCTAAAAGCTAGGAGTGTCTGAATGCTGACTTGTGGAAAGGTTGTTATTCAACAATGGTTTTATGTTCTAAAGTATATTTGTACAGACAAATTATGTTCAGTTATTACAGTGGTGCAGGGTGCATGCCTTTTACCATGTTTCCTGTTTTAAAATACCAATTATAACAACAAATATCATAGGTAAATGAAAAGAAAAAACTTTATACATAAACAACAGTACATTTCATTGATTTATGCTGCATTTGGTCACATGGTAACTATCTAAGCTGATGATGTCATTTCCATATTGCTCGCTCAGATGGGGCATCCGACATCATTATGTTTTTTTAGCAGCAGTAAAGTGCCATCTGTCTTGTTGTCCTGAATTTGCCTGATGGATGGTGGCTTATTCATACTGAGGATCACAAAGCACACAAAGCCATATTCCGAGATTAAGTCCCTGACCAATTTTTCATTTTTGCTTCGCAGGTAACAGACATGATGCAGAAAGCACTATTTGACTTCCTCAAGCACAGATTTGATGGCAGGTAAAGACAAATTAAATGCACACTTCTTAGGAAGAACTATAGAACTATTTTAATTCTAACATAGTCTTTATTCACTCCCAATAAATGGTAAGTAAAATATAAAGTTACTTGCAAGAAGAAAAAAATATGGAGAGTAATTCTTATTGGTCCTTTTTCTTCTCTGTGCAGTCTTCAAAATCGAGTCAGTGCCCTGGTTAAAAAAATTATGTCTTCTTTATTACAGGATAACTATCACACGAGTCACAGCAGATATATCGCTGGCCAAAAGGTCTGTTCTTAACAACCCCAGTAAGAGGGCCATCATAGAAAGATCCAACACTCGCTCCAGTTTAGGTGAGCTTCACGTATATGTTGACTGAGCTATAGTCTGAAACTGTGAAGTTTAATTGTAAGTAGTGAGAATCATGCAAATGTCTAATGTCTGTCTTTGTCCCCTTAGCTGAGGTGCAAAGTGAGATTGAAAGGATCTTCGAGTTGGCCCGCTCCCTGCAGCTGGTGGTTCTGGATGCCGACACCATCAACCACCCTGCCCAGCTTCTCAAGACCTCCCTGGCCCCCATCATCGTCCATGTTAAAGTCTCCTCACCAAAGGTACTCGGATCATAGGCAGACCTTCAAAGAGGGAGATTTTTGTCGCACTAAGAAACATTTTTACTCTCTCTGATGGGTTTATTATCAATCAGGCCATGGGTTACAAGGTTATCAAGTCAAAGCTGGATAAAACAGGAAATTAAGCATATGTGATCTTCACAGTGACTGTCCAACAGAGTCATTCAGTTGGAGACAAACATCGAGAACAAAGGTAATGGTCTCTCTGTTAGACTCATGTTGTTTATCCACGGGTGTTACAGCTCATCACAAGCACAGTGTTACCTCAAAACTAGCATGAAGTCCTGTACTTTTAAAGCCTCTGATGAACACACGTGTGTGTGTTGGGGGGATATAAATCTGCACTTTGGCACTTTTGCATGGGAGAGTATGTCTTCTTCACCTCATCCCTCAGCACTGGGACTACAACAGTAACCACTTTGATCAACTGTCTGTCTTTAGGATTAAGTTTAATCAGACTGAGAATCTGCTGTTTACTGTTTGCACGTGTTTTACAAGACATCTTCCTAGCATGCTTTTCTACTGTTGACCAGTAAAACTGACCAGTGTACAGACAAACCAGGAAGAAGCAGCAATATTAGGCGTATAGCATCACTGCATTACTGAGGTCATGAGTCCTCCAACATGTTTGGACTGTTTATTTATTTCAACCAATAATTGTTACTTGTTTTCATCACATTTTGGTCATAAACGTTCTGGCTTAATGGTGATCATAAATAAATATTTTGAGGCAGTTTAACCCCATTGGATATAATATTTATTTGTAGATGTAAACATTATTAAAAATCCCAAATTCTCAGAAGAAGGTGCAGATGATATGAGCAGACAGTTCACCCAAAACTGAGATACTTTTGGTTTCTTTGTGTGCGTTTCTGCTCTTTCATCCAGGTTCTGCAGAGGCTAGTCAAGTCCAGAGGGAAGTCCCAGAGCAAACACCTGAACGTCCAGCTCGTGGCAGCAGACAAACTAGCCCAGTGTCCACCGGTAAGCCAACTTTCTCCTCCTGTGCTGGCTTGTGTGGCCCGTTGTTCTCATACTTTTACAGTTTCTGTATTTAAAAAGATGCCCATAAACTTTGTTTCTGCACTCCCAAACAAATGCATCTTAAGGTCAAACGAGAGTCAGGGAGATTTTTATGTCTTGGAGAGCAAAAACTGGAAGCACTTGTATTTATTGAAGCCGTTGATATGATGTTTATTATCATTAGTCCTTGTGCTAATGTACATTCATAGCTGAGCCTCACATACAGTGTAAGAGTGGACATAATGTATTTCACGTGTCCTCTGCTGCTAACAGGAAATGTTTGACATCATCCTGGATGAAAACCAGCTGGAGGACGCCTGTGAGCATCTCGCCGAGTATCTTGAGGCATACTGGAAAGCGACCCACACCTCGATGGCGACGCCCCTGAACCCCCTGCTGGGACGCAACCTGGGCCCCACCACACTCACACCCTACCCCACCAGCATCTCTGGACTGCAGGTACACATCCACCTGTACCAAAATGATTTTCTTTGACCTTGATGGGTGTGGTTCAGATAATAAAAGTAAAAAGAGTAAACCCAGCCTATTGCAAATCATTTTTATTCATTCTCCTCTTCATTCATGTTATTTCAAAAGAGTTATACCTTCCAAATTTGTAGCATTTGTTTTTTGAAATAAATTGTTGTCTAGTCACAACAGTTGGAGTTGTGGCATTTTGTTCTCTGGGAAATAACAGTTTGTCCATTAAATCTACACCAGAGTGTTGGCACTGTAGCATCCTGCGTAATCCAGCTGTTTTATTATCAGCTTAAAGAAAGATCCCTGATTTAATGTGTCAACAAAGAAACCATTGATGCTTCCCTCTGATAACCTTGCTGATATGGAGTGAGCTGTTCTTCGTGTGTCTTCAGTGAAGAACCATGAAATGTTAAATATTTTCAGTGGTGCCAGAGCCTAAATTTCTGTCACGCTCAAAAAAAAATACAGACGACTCTGCGTCAATGCAAAAGTCATGTACACATTTAATCCATGTATGTTGACTCAGTGTGGACAGTAAGGGACAAGGATAAGCATGTTTATCAAAACTTGCAAAAGTATTTTTACATTATACTTACTGTCATTGTCGCTGTGATCTTTCTTCTTCTCCCTGCGTCATCAGCAACTCAGCACAGTCCCACATATCAGAGAAAGTTAAACCTACACAAGTGTGTCGTTACATTAATACATTTGGTCAAACATTTTTGCTTTGCCATGTGTTTGCATGTTATTACTGTCATCTGTTTGCCTAACTGCGCAAATCCGACAGTGCATGTTTGATTCGACCTAAATTCTATCTCTGGCTCCTCCTCTTTTTGAACAGATTTTCACGATGTCCATGCTAAGCAAGTCATAATCCTATTTGCTGCAGGCAGTGAAATCTACACCCACTGATAACTCCCCATTAGAAATTGAAAGCAAACACGTGTGTGCATTTGTGTGGATACTGTGTTATTAGGTCTCTTCCATTCCCTCCTGAGCCTTATCTATGTCCTTGGTATGTTCGTGTGATTAGCAGAGCCAAAGAATGCGACAGAGTAACCACACAGGAGACCACTCGACCCCAAATGAACGTCGCAACCTGATGACATCAGATGAAAACTACCACAACGAGCGGGCACATAAGGGACGCAACCGCATGTCCTCTGGCTCCCAGCATAGCCGAGAGCAGCAGGACGCCTACCAGGACTACCAGGATCCCTATCAGGATGCATACAAGCCACATCGCAATCGCAGTTCACCGGGCAGCTATAGCCATGACTCCCGGCACCGGCTCTGAAAACACTCCTCTCGCCACAGTGGCCCACGCGGCCCAAAATTCCACCCAAAATAAACGCTGCAATAGAGCCAAGATGGTCCCAAATTGTACCTTTTTCCCCCCCCCCCCTTTCTTTTTGATCTACTTGGCTATTTTTCCTCTTTCAAAGTAAAAAAGAATCACATTCAGGTATTTTCGTTTTAATCAAGCTGTCAGGGCAAACCCCCATCAGTCAACAGTGTGAGTAGTGAGGAGGTTCAGGCCAACATTAACAAAACTTGTAAAATTTCTTTAAGTTTCTGGGACCTTTTTGGGATTTTACTAACATAATGCTCAGCAGATGTGCAACACAGTGCTTGTTGCCGGTGTCAGCAGTCTAATTATGGATAGTAGTCAGATGGTGATGATGTACTGTATGGGCTTCTGAGTGCCTGAAGCGTCACACCAGGTCAGATGGAAGCCCTCTGCACACAAACTGCTGAAAGGCTGCTGCCCCCTATCCTGGGCCATGTATAAATCCTCTCTTCATTTAGCTTATTGCATGCTTGTAGTTGATCAAGCTCCGCATCCACTTCACTGATATTTTACTCTGGATTCGCCCATGATGAGGTGTAGATATGGAGGTCCAATTTTCACCTCGTTGTGGATAGGCGCTCGGTGGTGGGTTTGTGGGTTGGTTATGCAGATGATATCTGGCTGCTAGTTTTGAAAACTGGTGCTTCACATTCCCAAACTATTTTGCTATTTGAAAGTCACTTTGAGCAAGGCCAGCTTTTGTGTAGCATAGCTTCAGGATTTTATTTGGGTGAAGACCCTGACCGTCATAAGCAGAACAGACTCTGATGGTGCTGGGGATCATACCTCTGTTACACTGTAGAGGAAGGCAATACTGCTGCTGTTCTAAACAGCTAGCACTTAGAGAGTTAGACAAGGCAATAGCCGAGACTGTGTGATATTGTAGTGGATTACAATAGCAAAATTCTACTTGAGATGCAGTTGATACTGTTGAAATATGGACTGGCATTAAAACCAATGCAGGAGGAGCCTCTTTAGCTGGCTGGGATGTTCTTTCTTGACATTTTTGCCCCTGCCAGCGTCTTGTTTTTCTTCTGTTTGTTTGCTTGTTTGATGTGAAGTTCCATCTGCTGCTGAAGCTACAAATTATTTTGCATTTGTTAGCAGTAAAATCACAGTTACGTAGAGGTAAAACACACATATGGATGTCGGTTAGCATTAAGTCAAGTCACTGGTTAAACTCTGTCAAAGTTCCTTTTGTTGGCTTTAAGGGGTTGAAATGATATAAATGTTACACGGCAGGATTGGTTGCACCATGTTCGTTCCCTGTGTAGCTGGCATGTTTTCCTGACTGCAGAGCATGTTCCCTCCAAAGGTAAAAAAAAAAAAAAGCCCACTGTAATCAAGTTGGTGTTTGTACAAGTATGAGGCACGTTTCTCCAAAAATAGAAAAAAAAGAAAAGAAAATGTCCCAAACTGCAGACGAATGATATCTCTGGATCCTTGAGGGTAATCGCTCATTCAGTACACTGAAACGACACAAGCAAATATTTTGATAATTTAGAAAATGTTAAAGTGGCCTGCATGGTATAAAAGTGAAGCCATCTCACTGATAAGTTTCTGTTAGACCAGAAATATGTTATATATTAGAAAGTGCACTGAAACAACTGTCACAGGCTGAACCCTCACAAAAAAAGGGCAGTTTGCCCACATGGTGCTTTGTATGGAGCATGAGAGCTGCTGTGTTTGCTAATGATGATCTTAAGTTTTGTTAACAGAATTTGCTGTACATATCCCATTCTTTTAAGAGATAGTATTATCTTGTGATTCTGACTTAATCATCTTACTATTTCGATATAATAAATGGTACCATTGGACCAACTTTAAGGTTTTCTATTAAAACAAAGTACTTTAAAAGGTATATTAGGTAACATTCAAGTGTCCTATTATAGTTTATGCAAATAAGAGAAAGTCATGAGGATAAAGTAAGGAATCACGTTGCGTGTTATCAGAAGATAATAAGATGAGTAAGTCGTCATGTTGACTAGAAAAACTGCTGGAACATTCTTTATTATCTTGGAAATTTGTGCTTCTTTCGATAAAAACTATTGTAAATTTGACAGTTTTTTGGCTTCCATATTTCTCCAGGACCAAAAACACAAAGAACAACCTAAATGCCTGTTTTTGCAGTGTACCTCACAACTTCCTGTATGTGATATGATACATACAGGAAGTGAGTGACACGGCTACATCACAAGGATTCAAATGTTTTCTTTCACTGTATGGAGGACCAAACGTGCCATGTAATTAAATACTAAATTTAAACCATGTTTACTGAGAAATGAATTAAAGCATTAAATATAAAGTATTTATTCCCCCAAGAAAATCAATCAATCAATCAATAACACTGAAAAACTGAGTAATAACAATCTACTGTAATAACACAGTACAGTTACTTTTAACTAGTTTGCTTTAAAAATCTATTTATTTTTTTAATAAGCTTAGTTTGGTCCCAATCATGGCAAAATCTGAGCTTGGCACACCTGGAGAAATGTGATTTTTAGGAAAATTACCATATGTACAGTAAGAATTAGAATGTGTGTCAAAAGAGTTTTCTTTGGCATGTTAAACAAATACATCTATTCTAAATGTTAGTTCCCTTATGACAGAAACGATGTACAGTACTGACTGCTGCAGCACCAAATTAGATTGGTGCCTTATAAATAGCAAATTACTATTATTGTTTTGTCCGAGATCTATACAGAGTGTTCTCATAAATGTTTAATAGGAAGTGGGAGCTGTTTTTAGGCTGATTTTTATTATATTTTTGTTAGTTAACCATGTTCAATTACGAATAAGTACAATTTGTTCACAAGATTTTTCAAATTTGATTCTGGTATGGTGTTCTTATAAATGACATCAGATGGTGATGTAGCTACAGCACAAATAAGGATAAGCATGCTGCAGCCACTAGGTGGCAGCATGAGCAGGCCTAATAAAGTCTGTGTTGAAGCTGTAAAAGAAAATTAGCACTGAAAATCTTTGGTTGCTTGTGAGGTGCAGAGTTGTCCAACATAGGACATTAGCTTTACTAAATCTTGATGATATGCCCTTCAGCCGGTCAGGAGGAACTTCTTCAAACTGTAGCATCTTTATTCTTTATTTGAATATTCAAAATCTAGACATGAACCACGACCGATATTTAACAGTCCCCAACAGTTCTACAGCCTGAAACAGTTTTGAGCTGTTGGGAGGCTTGATTAGATCATTTGGGTTTTTTTTTTTTTAGAAAAGGAGGCTGACGTGACATAATTTGACTTTCCCTGATTTTAAGCAGCTCTTATATATTGATTTAAATGTAAAAGAAGGTGCAGTGGATCACTTTGCATAGATCTGGATAAAAGTGCAGAAATAAATAATTTATGAAACAAATTGAATAGCACAAATGAGTAAGCAAAAACTACAGTGGTTATTGAGCAGCTGTTCCTACAATGTGAATCTGGGATAAAGGCACAGATTGTTTGTTTGCCTTGGTTTCCTGGTTATTTCCATGTTATCTAAATGGGAAAAGAGTGCATAAAACTACTGTTTACAAGCAGCTTATCTGTCTCATTGTGCCCCATAGCATAAAATCCATTGGTTGATTGAATAGCGAGACATTTACCATTCAAAATCAAACCAACCAATGCTGAGCTGGGCTGCTTGAGACAATCAGAAGGGATTTCCTGACCAGCGTCCCACCATTGCTCTCTTTATGAAGAGAAATGTAAGAATGAAATAATGCCACTTTCACTCACAGACCTCCAGACCTGCTTTTATTTGTTCCTTCTGACTTTATGTGTCAGCAAAAGTTTCTCTGCAAGCAAAATTCATCTTTGATTGATTTTTTTTTCTCTGACTAAATCTCCAGGTGACCACAAAACACAGGACGTGTAGAGAAGATTTTCTTTGGTATAATATAAAACACAAAAAAGAGCGAGAAAGTAAAAGAATAAACATTTATTCCAGTAGAAAAATAATACATGAATATTTGCTGTCAATTATTTTTATAAGAGATAAATGTACATAATGTCTTTGAGATGCGATTTGCTGTATACATGTGCTGAAATAAGACGAAGTCAACCCGTGTGGGACAACAGCAAGGTCCAGTATACAAAGTTTCAGTAATGTGCAATACAAGACGGCATGCTGTTTTAAAATGAGGAACTTCATGTACTGTACTATGCAACCGCAAACTGTGTACATCGCTTCATGCTGTGGCTTCTCCAAACACCCTTTTCCAAGCAGCTTCATCTGGACTTTTAGCGGATTTTTGTGTTTCTCTCTGTTTTTTTTTTCTGTGGAAGAAGAAAATCTAAGCGGCTAATGCGGTATTGCATGCATAATAAACCACTCTAATTTATAAAAAGGAGTTCAAGAAAAATACATGGAACTGGAGGTGACTGTGTTTCAGCCAGAGCTTCAAGTGACTTAAAAATATTTCTTTTTCAAAATAAAAGAGTCGTTCTAAAGTCGTGTGCTTTAAATTCTTTAAGCAACGTTTCACACAAAAGATAAAAAAAAACCCCAAACATTATTTGTCATCCTGTTAGAAGTAGCAATCAGAAAACGAGTACACTGTACACTCCCTAATTTCCTTCGGGATTAATAAAGTATTCTGATTCTGATTCTGTAGTGCTGAAGGGATGGATGTGGTCAGCAACAGTACCCTGGTAGGTTGCAGCATTCAAATGAAGCTCAGTTGGTATCAAGGAGCCCAAAGTGTTGAAATTGTTTCACACCATTATACCAACAACAGTATGATACATTTTAGTCCATAGGTGTCAAACTCTGGCCCGCGGGCCATACCAAATTACTATTAGAGCTGGCCTACTGGTATTATACAGCTAATATATATATTGTTTAGTATTAAGCTTTGCTTGTTCCATATTCAGTTTTCCAGCAAAACTTATTTGTTTCCATAAGAAAAGATTCATTCTTAAATCTGGAGGAAGATTTTTTTCCAATAAATATTAACGTTAGCCCGCGACTTTGTTCCAGTTTTGAATTTTGGCCCACTGTGTATTTGAGTTTGACACCCCTGTTTTAGTCCATATTCGTAGTTGATCCACACTTTCATGTCGTTTACACCTAAATCTGACCCTACTATCTGAATATCACTGCAAACATCAGGACCAGTCAACATTTTTCCACTTTACTGTTTTTGTGTGTGAATAGGTGAATGAGCCATGTTGTATAAATTGCTACGAGTGCTCAAGTACAGTAGAAAAAACCCCCAGTCCATTTACCTGAGCTGGATTGACTAGGTAATCTCTCATGAAAAAACTGAAAAACTGCAGATGAATTAAACTACATGCGAAAAGGTAATAGCACTTAAAAAAAACACAACCTTACAGGTATTGAAATTTTACAAAACATAGTTTTCGCAAATGTTAAGTAAATAGTTACAATGCTAATATTTTACCGCTATGTCTGTTTCACATTTTCATCACCTAATTATAACATCTAATCTTGCCTCTGGTATTTTATAAAGAGAGAAAATTTATAGAGAGTAGTGTTGAGTTTGGCTTACTGAGTTTATTCAGCCTCTACGGAAAATTAATCTCACACCATGATGCGTAGTTATACTACACTGAACAAAAATATAAATGCAACACTTTTGTTTTTGCTCCCATTTTTCATGAGCTGAAACATTTTCTACATACACAAAGGACCCATCAAATATTGTTCACAAATCTGTCTTAATCTGTGTTAGTGAGAACTTCTTGTTTGCCATGAACATCCATGCCACCTCACAGGTGTGGCTTGTCAAGGTGCTGATTAGACAGCATGAATATGGCACAGGTGTATGGGGTGCCGTTTGTAAAGTGAAACATGCTGAAATTAATGGCAACATTTTTCCACATCTAGCTCAAAACCTTACAAAAACATGTTTTTTCAAGTCATTTTTTACAATATTTAGTAAAATGTTTGTAACTTTTCAAATTTAACCACAATTTTACATGTTAAATCTAAATGTTAAATCTAAATAATATATTTAAATCTAAATCTAAATGTTAAATCTAAATGTTAAATCTAAATAATATATTTAAATCTAAATCTAAATGTTAAATGTTAAATCTAAATGTTAAATGTTAAATCTAAATGTTACAGGAAACTAAATATTTAGCTAACATGCAAATTAATTGTACGGATCAACGGAAATGCCAAAATGAAAGCTTTACGAAAACCTCCGGTGCAAAAGTGTGCTGGTAGTAGTCAGATTGTGTCTGCTCTCCCCGGATGGTCACTTCTCACCGCCATGAGCGGCTTCACTTCTTGCCTACCAGCCCTTGCAGGTTTTCGTAAAGCTTTCATTTTGGTATTTCCATTGATCCGTACAATTAATTTGCATGTTAGCTAAATATTTAGTTTCCTGTAACATTTAGATTTAACATTTAGATTTAAATATAATATTTAGATTTAACATTTAACATTTAGGTTTAACATTTAACATTTAGATTTAATATTTTACATTTAGATTTAAATATAATATTTAGGTTTAACATTTACATTTAGATTTCAATTTAATATTTAGATTTAACATTTAACATTTAGATTTAAATATAATATTTAGATTTAACATTTACATTTAGATTTAAATATAATATTTAGATTTAGCATTTACATTTAGATTTAAATATAATATTTAGATTTAGCATTTAGATTTAACATTTAGATTTAACGTTTAACATTTAGATTTAACGTTTAACATTTAGATTTAACATTTAAAATTGTGTTTTAAATATGAAAAATAACAAATATTTTACCCCATGCTGTAAAAAAATGAATCGAAAAAACAAACATGTTTTTGCAAAGTTTTGAGCTAAATGTGGAAAAATGTTGCCGTTAATTTCAGCATGTTTCACTTTACAAACGGCGCCCCATACAGGTGTGCCTTAGACCAGCGGTCCCCAACCCAGCGGTCCCTGAGTCGTTTGGTACCGGGCCGCGAGAGTTGAGACTCAGGTGTGAAATGTATGGTTTTCAGGGTTTTTATCGGTTTTCAGCGTTATTGTGTTATCGTTTTTATCGTTAACTCGGTTTTCCTGGGTCTTTTCACGTGTGTTATGAATAAATTTTCTTTTTTTCGGTACCGGTACTAGTTTTATTTTGTTGTATTTATCCGTGACACCTTAAAGGCCGGTCCGTGAAAATAATGTATGTGGCACGGCCTCTCTGTGTGAGGATCTAAACGTATTCTACGCTAGATTTGACACAGCGAACACCATGAGACCGGACAGTGTGCTCACCGCGGATGACGTCAGTGCGCACACTGTGTCTGAGGAGGATGTGCGGAAGTGCTTCAGGAAGGTGAACGCACGCAAAGCTACTGGTCCGGACGGGATTCCCGGCCGCGTCCTCAAGTCATGCGCGGCTCAGCTGGCTGGAGTGTTCACGCACATCTTCAACCTTTCCCTCTCTCTGTCTGTAGTCCTAGCCTGCTTCAAAATGGCCACCGTCGTCCCTGTACCCAAATCCTCCACCATCTCCTCACTGAACGACTGGCGACCTGTAGCCCTGACCCCCATCATAAGCAAATGCTTCGAGAAGCTGGTCAGGGACTTCATCCGCTCTGCACTACCCGACTCACTGGACCCTCTACAGTTCACATACCGCCACAACAGGTCCACTGATGATGCCATAGCCCTGACACTACACACTGCCCTGTCACACCTGGAGAAGAGAGACACGTATGTGAGAATGCTGTTTGTAGATTACAGCTCAGCATTCAATACCATCGTTCCCTCGAAGCTGGACAGGAAACTGCAGGATCTAGGACTAAGCAGCTCCCTCTGCAGCTGGATCCTTAGCTTCCTGTCTGACAGACGCCAAGTGGTCAGACTGGGCAGCATCACCTCATCCCCCGTCACACTGAACACTGGTGCTCCACAGGGGTGTGTACTGAGCCCTCTCCTGTACTCACTCTACACCTACGACTGCACGGCCACTGACAACTCCAACATCATTGTGAAGTTTGCGGACGACACTACAGTGGTGGGTCTTATCACCAACAGTGATGAGACGGCTTACAGGGAGGAGGTCAGCGCCCTGACCCACTGGTGTCAAGACAACCATCTCACCCTCAACGTCGCAAAGACAAAGGAGTTGATAGTGGACTTCCGGAGGTGCAGAGAAGTACACACCCCCATCACCATCAACGGCGCTGCTGTGGAGAGTGAGCAGCTTCCGGTTCCTTGGTGTACACCTGGCTGAGGATCTTACGTGGTCAGTACACATAAACAAAACAGTGAAGAAGGCGCAGCAGCGCCTCTTCTTTCTCAGGAGACTGAAAAGATTCGGCATGAGCCCCCGCATCCTCAGGACCTTCTATCGCTGTGCCATTGAGAGCATCCTCACTGGATGCATCACCACCTGGTATGGCAACAGCACCGCCTACAACTGCAAAGCTCTCCAGCGAGTAGTGCAGTGCTCTGAACGGATAATTGGAGGCGAGCTTCCCTCCCTCCAAGACATCTACAGGAAGCGGTGCCTGAGGAAAGCGGGGAGGATCATCAAGGACTCCAGTCACCCCAGCCATAAACTGTTCAGACTACTTCCATCAGGAAGGAGGTTCTGCAGCATCCGGTCCCGTACCAGCAGACTGAGAGACAGCTTCTTCCATCAGGCCATCAGACTGCTGAACACGTCATAGACACCTCAGCTTCACTACTGGAACTTTAACATTATGCACTCCATACTGTACAGTAACGCCACTGTTTGCACATGTCTCAACTCTGTATATTTTATTTTATATATTTTATTTATTGTTTATTTAATTTGTAAAATATGTGTACACACACACACACACACACACACACACACACACACACACACACACACACACACACGTAGAAAAATATTTAGTATACACATCCAGAAATGCATACACTATTATATATTGTACATATATTTATTAGTTTCAGATGTAGCCATTCTTGTATTTTGCTTGTTTACATTATTGTATTTTGCACATCTCTGTTGCTTGTGAAGCTCGCACACAAGAATTTCACTCACATGTGCTGTACCAATGTACCTGCACATGTGATGTGACAATAAAAGTGATTTGATTTGATTTGATAAACCGGTCCGTGGTGCAAAAAAGGTTGGGGACCGCTGCCTTAGACTGCCCACAATAAAAGGCCACTCTGAAATATGCAGTTTGATCACACAGCACAATGCTGCAGATGTCGCAAAACCAGTCAGTATCTGGTGTGACCACCATTTGCCTCACAAGGTGCAACACATCTAATGGAGATGTGTTGCACCTTGTGAGGTAAATGGTGTGCAATGGGCATAGAGTTGATCAGGTTGTTGATTGTGTGCTGTGGAACGTAGGTCCACTCCTCTTCAATACTTGTGCAAAGTTGCTGAATATTGGGAGGAACTGGAACACACTGTCATATACGCCGAGCGTCCCAAACATGCTCAATGGGTGACATGTCTGGTGAGTATGCTGGCCATGCAAGTATGGGATGTTTTCAGCTTCCAAGGAATTGTGTGCATATTCTTGCAATATGGGGCCATGCATTATCATGCTGTAACGTGAGGTTATGGTCATGGATAAATGGCACAACAATGGTCTCAAGGATCTCGACACGGTATCTCTGTGCATTCAAAATGCCAACAATAAAATGCACTCATGTTCATTGTCCATAACCCCATCACCACCATGGGCCACTATTTTCCATGGCTGTATAAGAACAAGCATCTAGCCATGCAGTCTGCCTGTGCAACATTCTGCTTACCCAGTCAGAAATACTGTCATTGCATCCATTCAAATATTATTTTAAATGTCATTTCTGTCAGTGTCAAACCTTTAAAACGGTATAATTGTTGATTGTAACAGAACTTAAGCATACGGGAAGTATGCTTAAGTTCTGTTCAGTTTGTTTCTCTCCTCACCCATGACAGGCTGTTCCTGCAGGTGAACTCCCAGGTGGAGATGTAGATTGGGCAGGTGTTACCTCTGGCTGCACACAAACATTTTACAGTTCTTGTTATTATTAAAATAGATACATAAACACATAAATCACTTAAAAGATACAACAGAGTAAATAAAAGCCTACATTCAGTGTTTCCCCCCATGATGTAGAGTGCCTTAAGCTTTTTTGGCAAGGAAGGGTCCAACTGCACTGTGACAGCCAGGTTAGTGAGGGGGGCAGTGGCTACGAGGATCACCTGAAGGCAGAAGACAGAGTTGTGTTGATAACTGGTGTGCTCTTGTTATTTATGACATAATTATAACATTATAACATATGCATCTTCTTTTTTTAAATAAAAATGTGTTGAGACAATTTTTCAGTCGGAGAAATTTGTGCTTTACTAAGATGAAAGTTTATATAGAATTTTTCGTGTGCATATGTAAAGAGGAAGCAAATGTACCATCAATGAAGGCAGCTTACTATTGGTCAGGTGATGTGATTTCATGTGTTAGAGTTCAATTAATTTGAACGCCACATCACCATTACACCATTTTAAGAAAATGGAAACGTCGAGGCACCTCTATTGACACAATGTTGTCACTGAACCAAGCCACAAAACATTTACAGAATATGAGTCTGATAGATGCATTTAGATAATAAAGCCATTCCACTTCCCCAGACAGGTTTGACAAAGCCATCTAACAGCAGATCCAAGCCTAGAGCATCTGGATCCGGGACATCCCCCAGCCCGTCTTTCCCATGGTAATCACCCGCATGCTGTTTGCGGGCCAGCAGAGGCTTTGAGCAGCCACGATACACTGGAATCTGTATTGTAGGTTGCATTTAATAGCAGGTCATCCAGCATGCAACCATGCAGTCAGATCTGTCACCATATCCATGTATAAGGCTCTCCCACACTCTGCTCAAAACTTACATCCAGCCTATTGCAGATTTTCAGGACACGCAGCGTGTTCTTGAGGACGTTCTCCAGGGGTGTATTGCCATGGCAGCAGGTGATCCCCAAAATCTCCACATCAGGGTTGGCGAGGGCCACCATGATGGCCATTGCGTCATCCACCCCAGTGTCCACATCAATGATGAGTTTCTTCTTCATCCTGTGTTTTTCTTTTCACATTGTCATAAGCTTTTACTTGTAGAACAACCTTATGTTTATAGTAATTCCAAAATATGAACATGAAAAACCAATGAAAGACTCCTTCAACGGGTTTTACGGCCAAGGTACGAGAATATACTTTAGATCCCTTTTACAGCTTTGCCTTTAGGCTAGTTTTCAGTGCTATAATGTATGCACTATTCAGTGTTCAGAATTGCATTCTAATGTTACTCTAAGTTGACCTGAAGTAACAATAAAATGTATAATGCTCACCTGGTGAATGGATTCTGACAGATGTTTACAGCTTACTGATATGAGCCACTGCAGCTGAATGCTGTGATCTGAAGAGTGGATAGAATTACTTAGAGAGAGGCTGCATTAGCTTTTGGCTAACTCTGCCCAGTGGGAGGTGGGAATTCCTTCATAACCTCTGCGGTGTAGAGCCCTTAAATTGTAATTCCGCTTCTCATGAGAAGGAAGAAAAAACTTGAAGATCATAATTGATGTATCTGTGCTTGCCAAGTATTTGGGAAGCCAATTACTCTCACTTTATAGAAACTTGTGTCTTGACTCTAGAATAATGTTTAACTCACCGACTGTAAGATACTCAGGTCCTGTGGCTGCAAAATAAGCGAAGGTCATTACCCCTCTATCACCATTCTTGACTGTTGACATGAGTTATTTGTGCTGATATGTTTGGATTGTTTTTTATTTGACTCTGTGCATAATGGCCAAACGTCTCCAATCTGGTTCCATCTGTGCAGAGCACATTGTTCAAGAAGAAACGTAAGCTATGCTGCCATGCTCTTTTTAGAGAAAAGTTTTTTTTTCTCGTAATCCTTCTATAAAAGACAATTGTTTGGTTGTTTTCTAATTATACTGTCATGAAGTTTAACATTCAACATACTAACTGAGGCCTGTAGAATCTGAGATGTAGCTCCTGGCGCTTAACAGTGTTTTTGAGGATTGCACAGTTTGACCAAAATCTTTTACATCTTGTGAGACAGGTTTGGGCTTGGTGACGCTAGCCCTGACCCGAGCCTAATTCACAGCATTCAGGAGGTCTATGGAGTTAAGAGCAACAATGTTAGCAGCAGCTAACATCTGCTTCTGGCACTCCTCTTTTAGTGATATTATGGAGTTCTGCTGGGCCAGTCACATCTTATTGATCAGCTCTGCTAAATCCCTGATGAGTGGTCTCTTTGTGCCCTCAATCTAAGATGGAGAGGAAAGAAGATCAGATCATGTGAAGCAAACTGAACAAATTATGAAGAGTGAAAAGGTGATCAAGTATGTTTATATATGGTGAAATTATATCCAAGCCCTTTTATAAAAAACTTTATATATGAAGTTTCTTATAATACTAATGAGGTCGATATTTAGATATAGAGCGATTAAAAGAAATAAAAGAAACACTTTGAAAACACGTCAGATTTCATTGGCCAAAGGTAATCCAGGACCGCACATGTGCCGCCCAGGTGGGGAGGTAGGTGGGAATGGTTGAATTTGGCGCCTCTACCCCCCACTCATCTCTCCTTAACCAGACTCACCAGAGAATTGGTTTTAGCTTCTTTCCACGCTTTAAGAAGGTTAAGGTGATATATTTGGGTGGCTCCTCCCCTGTCCGACCGTACCACTTCATAGTCTACGTCCCCCACTCACCCTGTGACCATGAAGGGTTCTTGCCACTTTGCAAGTAACTTTGCGCTGAAAAAAAGTTAGCAATACAAGCATCTTCCGGTGAAAATTGTCTATGAATAGCACCTCTGTTGTGCTGCTGTCATTCCTGGGCCTGGAGCAAATTCTCTCGTGATTACCTCCCCAACATGTGCAGCTTTGCTGTCAGGCCCAGAACCTATTGAATCTAATTATTAGGTGGGCTC
Organism: Mchenga conophoros; assembly: GCF_057382185.1. Lineage (NCBI taxonomy): Eukaryota > Metazoa > Chordata > Actinopteri > Cichliformes > Cichlidae > Mchenga > Mchenga conophoros. The sequence continues at coordinate 41,050,242 of NC_140547.1, read as the reverse complement.
AGACCTTCCTCCCAGTTTTCTTTATTCAAGTCCAACAAGCCTCGTGGCTTCCTGTTGAACAACAACTCAAAGTGAGAAAATTCCGTGGAGGCATGGGGCACCTCCTACACTGCAAACAACAGAGGGTCTAACCAGAGATCCCAATTGTGTTCATCCTCATGAGTGGAGGACTGGACTTTAAAGTCTTATTCAGCCGCTCCACCAATCCATCAATCTCAAGGTGGTAGATGCTGGTCTGAACAGATTAATGCCCAGTAATTTGTATAGCTCTTTCAGTGTGTGGGACATGAATAAAGTTCTCCGGTCAGTCAGTATATCTTTCAGGATGCCGATGTGGGAGATGACCTGAAAAGTGCCTGCGCCGCACTCTTTGCAGAAATGGTGCGCAGCAGCACTGCCTCTGGATATCCGCATAATATGCCGCATAATCGACTAGAACAAATACAAAGTGATATCCTTGTGCACTCTGATAAAATGGCCCGATAAGGTCCATGTCAGTGAACTCAAACGGGACCTCCATTAACAGCAATAGGCATAAAGGCACTTTTGGAATGGCTGGCTGGTTCAACAGCTCACACCACAGACACATAAGCCATGAAAACTGGACCATTATTCACCGTGGGGTTATAGTGAGCGACCTGGAAAATCAATTCCCAGCAGCTTTTAGGCACCAGCAACTTGGTGTGCTCTTTTTCAAAGAGAAAAAAATCAGTTTTTATTTCTTGTTATGAACCAAACTCACGCATTCAGCATGCATAGAAACATTCTATTTGAGTGCATTGGTCAACATTTTCTTTAACTTTTCCAAGTCAACTTTCTTCATGATGATGGCCTTATGGTCTTTCTTCAGCTTCTGGATGTAGTCCACCACCATCATGCCTCGGGTGTAGGTCCCCTCTAACTCCACTGCCACCGCAACCTGAAGGAGAAACACAAGAAACTGTTAAACAATACTTGAAATTTTACTTAACCTGATAAAAATCAGGAGTTGCTTACCTCTTCGCTCTCAGTTATCAATGTATCATCGATGGCAGCAGCTAAGGCATAGACGTCACAGGAATTGAAACCAGTTCCTGCAGTAATCTCCTTCTTATAGTCAGCTGATTGGGCTTTCTGTCAAATCAGTACATCAGAGGTATTTAGACACTTTGTGATTATCAGTGTAGGGACTAGGGATGGGTATCGAAACCCGGTTCTTGTTGAGAACCGGTTCAAACTGTTTCAATTCCTTGGAATTGTTTGCCATTTTTGCAAACGATTCCCTTATCGATTCCAGTCGCCCCGAATGACGTCACCACGTTGCGGAGCGTCATTTACCTGGCAGAAAACATGGCGCCTAAGCGGCTCAAACGCTCAAAAGTTTGGTCATACTTTACGAGAACGGATGACAACAGGGCAACTTGCAATACTTGTAAAGTAGAATTTCATTTAAGGGAGGAAACACTACGAATATGCAAAAGCATTTGCTCACAAAACACGCGATGACCTTAAATGAATGTCGTGTTTTTAATTCCGCTCCGGACTCGTGAATCTCAACCCAGCAGCAGCGGTAACATTTCCACGTCCTCTCCCGTTAATGCGGCAGGTAAATAATCAACTACCAGTGCATATTATGTTAGCACGATCTGCCTTATTACAAAACCTGCCATTACTGTGGTGGCTCAGATGCTGGCAGTTCTCACTGCAGTCTACCGGTAGCGTCTCCTTTCAGGCCAGGATAGACGAATGTCACCGAGCAGTGACTAAGTTTGTGGTAAAAGGCTTGCACCCATTTGCCACAGCAGATGCCCCCGATTTTTGGTAAGTGAATGTGTTTAATTGTAGGCAGGAACATTACTGGGAATTCTTGTGTAATTGCTACAGAATAATTTGTTATACTTTGTTATTGCTACAGAAGAATATTTATTTTATTATTTTACATTTACAATTTTTTTTCCTGGGGACCCTGTGACACCCCATGGAAGAGCCATAGGCTGTGGATCTCTTAAGATCTCACTGTTGGGTTTGTAAGGCCATGTTACTCCTAAATTTCTATCTTGTTCAAAGAGAAGATATAAAACAAAGTTCTAAGCTAATCGACCTTAGTGTTCTCCTTTTTTAAAAAATAAGAATCGATTAGAGAATCGATAAAGAATCGAATCGTTAAACAGAATTGAAAATGGAATCGGAATGGTGAAAATCTTATCAACACCCATCCCTAGTAGGGACTAACACGTTATTAAGTAACGCGTTACAGTAACTACGTTATTATTGTGGTAACGAGCATGGTAACTAGTTATTATGCCAAAATCAGGAACGCGTTAATCGTTACTGGGATTTAGATAGGGTCGTTATTCGTTACTTCTTGCGGTGGCTATCGTGGAGCTTCAACAGATTCAGTAACATTAGCAAGTGGTGGAGGCCAGCAGGTGGTTGAGGGAAAGGGGAGGCAAGAGGAGCAGAGACCCGAGGTGGCCGCCGGTCCGAGTGTCAGGTGAAATGACCTTCAGGTAAGAAGTTATGACCTGCAGTCTATCTGGGTCAGATATAAACCAAGTTAAGGTGGAGTTTATTTTAGTTATGCTGACTTTTTTGTACTGGGTACTAGCTAGCATGACGGAGTTTCTATACAGCTGGGGGGTGCTATGATGTTGATGTTGAACTTTATTTTGTTCATAAGGTTAATTATTAGAGTTTCCACCCGTCCCTAGTAGGCTAGAATCATGGCGGCGGTCAACGACGGTCCAGGCGTGGGATTTCTCTCGTGGAAATATGCACATTATTTTTTCCTTTCTATTGGTACGTGGCACAGTGCACTTGTGGCAAGTAAGCAAGCTAGAGGACTGACAATCTTGCTGGGTATCCAGTTACGGAAGCAACACATTAACAAGAGAATTCTGAGTAAAACCAAAGTTACTTTCCCTAGTAACTAGTTACTTTGAAAGTAACGAGTAACTTGAAGTAACTGAGTTACTTTTGAACTAGTAATGTAACTAAGTTACTAATTTAAAGTAACTTACCCAACACTGGTGATTATCTGTAAGCCAGTGGAGGACCTAGGTCTAAACAAAAAAAGTTGCCACTAGAGGGCTTCAACCAACACCTGTAGACTCCTCTTTTCACACTCTGTGGTTACCCTTGTATAGTTGAGAGACCTTGGGGAGTATAATGCAAAACCTTTGGTCTTGTTAGCTTATTAACACCATTTAAATGTCAGTTTAGAATTTGGAAGTGGACGTCCTGGCACGTCAATCTGGCTATGTGCCACAAGCCAGTAGAGTAACCCAGATTTCTTGGAGTCACTGGTTGGGTTGAAGAGTGTTACATCTAGGGACTTAATTGCTCTGCTGGGGGATTTAACCACTTATTTGGAGAGCAGTGTGACCTGGATGGGTGGAAGGCTGTACCAGCCAGGAGTGCATGGAAGATAAAAATTGAATGAGAATTTTGGTCAGGTTCAAAGCGAACCATCAGACAACTCAAGAGGGGTAAGTTGTGCTCTTCTCACACTGTATACAATGGTAGTTTGGTTTCCTATGGTGTTGATCAATGTTCCCTCTAAGCTGCGTGCGTGCGCAATTGCGCACTGCTGGCACAGTCTCTGCGCACAGAAAATCTGTGTTGCACACAGAAAAAAAATCTAACCTGAATTGAAATTAAAATTAATACTTTAACATTTCTGTTTTGCAGGGTTAGTCAGTAAGTGACTGGCTGCTCCCGTATGGGATTAGAACGATGCCACCTTATCCCATAGTCCAGCCAATAATGCCATTCACATTCGTATATACGCAGCTAATCAACGTGGTTGACAGGCTTATACGTGTCAACCATAAGCCTGTGGTTGCGTCATTATGCGCGTCCTTATGCGCCAACACCGGTGCTTTAGCTAGCAAAGAGGCGTGGCTGATGTGGAGGGAAGCCACGTTAATGACAACGTGTACAACCATTGGAGATGTGAGCAGGACAGACAGAACAATTGACGGAAAAAGTGTGGACTTTATACCAGTTTTTAAATTGTGTTGATCGGCCACGTAAAACCAGAGTTATGATAAAAAAATATATGTAATGTTTGGTTTTCTTCCTGAATACTGTCGTTGTTTATATTTACTGCGGGAAGAAACGGTGTTTTATAAGGAAAACGCTGGAAAGCCTGTGAGCAAAAACAAAACCAAAAACCCACCACCCTTTCCTATTGGTGGAAAAATGTACCATGTCAACCAATCAAAAAATTATATGGCAACAGATGTTTAGGAAGGGGGGAGGTTTTAGGAGTGACGTGTTTTGAGATGTGAGAGATTTGCGATGTTTAGGGCAAATCTTGTATAGTTAGTGTGTAGTGTAGTCAGTAGTTTTGTTGTGTGTGTCAGAACAATGAGGCGACTGCTGAATGTTACAGGTGTTACAGGAGTGATACATCTCCTGTTGTCAGGCCTGCAGGTATCAGGCTGTTGTTCTCGTTTATCTCATAGTGGACAGAGATAATTTTTTGGAGTGGCACACTAATTTGTGTGGCATCAGATTTGATGCAGAACAGCTGATTGTTCTGTAAATAGTTTGAAATGTATATTTAAAAAAAAACGCCCTGGCTGCATTTTTAGGTAAACAGCTGCAAAAAACTTTGTTGTTTGCATAATCCAGTAACTATTTTGAAGAAGTAACTATATAATTAATTGCCCAACGTTGGTCATTATATACTGTATTTTGCAGACAGAGAGTTACAGGACTCTCTCCCAGACCACAGACTCATACTCATAATACAAGTCAGAGCTTTAAAAAAAAATCATAAAATAGAAAGTTGTGTTTTCAAAATTGGAGTTCAAGTTCTTTTTACTTCCAACAGTGTTAACATGCTACACAAGTCATGAACAAGATTCTTTTTTAATTTTCATTGTAAGTGGGTTAAAGCACTTAATTAAAAGTAGTCTAACATAAATGTAAATGCTGTAATTTGATTATTTTAATAAACCATGTAATTTGGATGGATTCGATGCTGGCGTGACCACAGTGCACACGTCTGCTGTTGCTCACAGTGGTCCAAGGGACGCTCAGGAGGTTTGTGTGTTCGCTCAGACACGTGAAAAATTAGAGGGAACATTGGTGGTGATCGTAGGAAAATCTATGCTTCTCTGTTCAGGCTTCTGCCCCACAACCTGAATCAGGAGAGTGACCTTTCTGATGTGAGAATTACACCACTCCCTGTGAGAAAAGCTGCAATCATTCAATCATTTTATCAGTGCGACAGTTTTTGTTTCTTATGTATTATGCTTCTCCCCCCTTTCAGCAAATTATAAATTAAAGAACAAGGATGTGTAACGACATGTATGTAAGTGTCATAACATTCTTTTGGCAGCACAGTGTGTTGAAGCCTGGCATTATTGTGTCACAGCACTAAGATCCTGCTTAGACAAGTTAATCTGGGAGGAGTGGCAGTTTAGCTCACTGGGCTGAGCTGGTGAACACATGACACGATACCAGTCTGAGGTTTAGTTTGATCCGAGGCTCTCTTGGCCTGTCTTCCCCCACTCTCTTTCTGCTGTTCTGTCTCATTTTTCCCATGGCCTATCTAATAAAGGTGAAAAAACTTCAAAATTGTTTAACAGAAATTCCTCATCATTCGCAGCACCTGGGGATCCAGTGCTTCTTGCAACATATTTTCTTGCAAAAATGTATTAAGATATAAATTTGTCACACTTTCTGGGGATGGGATTCTAATTATTGTAATAATATCATTTGCACACTCTTACCATCCTTGAAAGACTTGAAATCTTTTTCATGAAGTCTGCTTTCTGTGTAGATTCGGCAAGCCAGGTGTCACAGAAAGACTACAGGAGGAAAAATTGAGGGTGCAAATTTAAATCACTGTGAAATTATCAGTCAAGCCAAAAACAGCATTATTACAAATATTCAAATATTATTCTAAATGTAATTTCAGTTAGTGTAAAGCCATACAGCTTGCTGTACAACTTGTCTGTTTCCTTACCCACGGAAGGCTGTTCCTGCAGGTGAACTCCCATGTAGCCATGTAGGTTGGGCAGGTGTAGCGGTCCAACACGATGTAAGCCGCCTCTGGGTCGGCTACAAAGTTAAACTCTCCACACACTGTGGTGTTACCTCTGGCTGCACACAGACATTATTAATGCAATTCTTGTTATTATTAATATAGAAAAAAAAATCATAAATCAGAGAATAAGTACATCAGAGTAAATAAAAGCCTACATTCAGTGTTTCCCCCCATGATGTAGAGCGCCTTCAGCTTTTTTGGCAAGGAAGGGTCCAACTGCACTGCGACAGCCAAATTAGTGAGGGGGGCAGTGGCTACGAGGATCACCTGAAGGCAGAAGACTAATTTGTGTTGATGACTGGAGTGCTCTTGTTATTCATAACATAGCTTTGGGATGAACAAAACCCCTACAAATAAAGGTTTTTTATCTAGAAATTTACTTTTTTAGTGAAATTCAATAGATCATTTACATAGAGTAAACCTTTATGTTTACCTTTTTTTTAAAATAAATAAACCATTTCAAGAAAATCCCAAATTCAAGGCACATGTAGTGAAACAATGTTGTCATTGAGTTGTGTTTTAGATACATAAAACTTAATAACAACTGAACTGAAATGAGCAAATCCGCTCTAGAAACTAAGCCGAACTAAACTGAATTAAAAACAAAAATTAAAATAAATAAAGAGAATCCAAAAACTATAATAATTCTGGTATGCATAGAACACATGCATACACAGAAAAATTTTGCTCTTAAATTTTATTTACAGTACATTAGCAACATGTTTAACAAAGCACTCACCTCTCCAGCATTGTCTTTCACAAGCTTGATCATGGCCTGCACAGCTTTCTTCTTCTGCAGCAGATCCAAGCCTGGAGCATCTGGATCCGGGACATCCCCCAGCCCGTCTTTCCCGTGGTAATCACCCGCATGCTGTTTGCGGGCCAGCAGAGGCTTTGAGCAGCCACGATACACTGGAATCTGTATTGTAGGTTGCATTTAATAGCAGGTCATCCAGCATGCAACCATGCAGTCAGATCTGTCACCATATCCATGTATAAGACTCTCCCACACTCTGCTCAAAACTTACATCCAGCCTATTGCAGACTTTCAGGACACGCAGCGTGTTCTTGAGGACGTTCTCCAGGGGTGTATTGCCATGGCAGCAGGTGATCCCCAAAATCTCCACATCAGGGTTGGCGAGGGCCACCATGATGGCCATAGCGTCATCCACCCCAGTGTCCACATCAATGATGAGCTTCTTCTTCATCCTGTGTTCAACCACAGCATTAAAAACCTGAAGAGATATTGTTTCTAATAATGCAAACTTCATTCCTCTAATATGATCTGGAACCACGTATCCCTCCATTTTTTTTAACGGCTTTTCTAACTGGAGCCTATCTGAGCTGTCAGAGGGAGGGAAACAGGGTACACTCTGCACGGACCACCAGTCTATCTATCACACAGAGAGAGAGAAAACTACAAAAATGAAAAAAAAATGAAACACAGCGTTTTTTTTTATTGATATTTAGATACTTTTTACAGCATCACCTTTAGGAGGGTTTCCAATGTTTAAATGCATATGCAGTAATTAGTGTTCAGAATTAAATTCTTATGGTATTCTAAGGTTCATTCTAAAGTAAAATTACTTAAATGTAAAATACTCACCTGGTGAATGGATTCTGTTTACAGCTTAATGATATAAGCGTCCGCAGCTGAATGCGTAAACTGAACATTGGGCAGAATTATATAGGGAGGTGTTGCATAAACACATAGCTAACTCCACCTCAGGGGATTTTCTCTAGGTGTTATAAATCTACCCCAAACTTGGGTTTGTCCGCCTTTTTGTTGTCTTTTGTAAAATGAAATAACTGCATGCTTTTTTTGGAAAGAACAACATTTAATAATAATATAGAGGGGACGGGGGTTCAAACTGTGTAATAACTAGAATTGTCTGACATTGTTAAAATAATATTGTTCAGCTACAGGTGTCTAGAATTAAAGGGGCTACTGAAGGCTTTTCAGTTAAAACAAATACACTTTAAAAAAGAAAAACAAACCATTCAGTTTCTCTATCTTAAGATAAACTCTTGATCTAGAAAGTGGACAATAGAAATAATTAATTACATAATTACATTCTTGAAGGATTTTCATTAAACCCAAATATGGTAGAAATGTATTGAAAAGAAGGAATTTTATAGCCATCTTAAAACAGCTACTCTAGAGAAACCTGCATCCAGCCAGTGCACAGATTTTTAATGTGTAACCTGTATCCAGTGCCGTCAAATAATGGATGTCTTTATCCTCTGTAAGAAGACTTTTATTTTGAAAGAAACACCTTTAGTGCATGTGTTCATTTTCTCATATGATTTGTGACTAAACAATTTGCATCTAATGTAATTCACGTTTCTGCAGACGTGCTTGCAGCATGGTTAATTTAAATAAGACATTTCTTTTATAAAGTCTGCATACAGTTTACACGTGAAGACGGTAGAATTTTATAAAGAGGATAAGCTGGATAAGCTCTTGGCTAACTCCGAAATTCCTTTATAACCTCTCCGCTATAGAGTTTAAGGGTATTCGTGACTTCACAAAGCCTCTTTAAGGCTTCACTTGCTTAAAAAGCAAATTTCTTTCCTCTCATGAGAAAGAAAAGTGAAACGAAATCAGATTTGATGTGTCTGCTTGGCAAGCCTGTGACATTACCTTTGTGGAAACTTGTGTTAAAGACGAATCTGCTGCAGGGCTGAAACATTGGTTGTGAAAAGATCTATTATCTTATGATTAAAGGGTATGTCAAAGCTCTGCATTCTTAACAATTGACTTAATCAGGTAGCATATATCACCTCTGTACTGTGTTTGCAACATACCTTGCTGTTATTGTAGTCGGCTTAACTAGTTTAATGAAACTATTAAGTCAGAAATTCTACATATGTGGTGTGAGATGTGTTGATCATGCAAACATGTGTTAAACTTTTTGACTGCATGATGATAACCTCAGTTTTTACTGGCTTGCAGAAGTTGGTATCAAAGCCTTATTTCCCTTGGAAATGACAATAGACATTCATGAAAGTTTTCACGTCACTCTGTTTGACTTTATCTGTCTCTCACATTATTGCAGAGGAATTTTGGTCCACTGCTATGTACAGCATTGCTTTATTTCATTTATGTTTGCAGGCATTTGTGTTGAGGTCTGTACTTTCACTTTAACACTGTAAAAACCTTGACTGTTCTCTGTTTTCAGCCATTCTGTGGTAGATTTGCTGCAATGCATGGGATCACTGTTGAATGACCCAGCTTTAAGCCAAACTTCAGCTGTTGGACAGATCTAGAATACTTTGATATACAGAAGAGTTCATGTTTAACTCAGTGACTGAAAAACACCAAGGTCCTGCGGCTGCAAAGCAAAGTCCCAATCATTACCCCTACACCACAGTACTTGACAGTTGGTATGAGGTGTTTGGGGTGATTTGGCTTGACTGGTTTCTGTAAAACATTTTGTTGTGCATTATGGTCAGACCCTCTCCGTGAATCACTACCTTATTGTGGTGGAGGAGTTTGTGTGTCCCAGGGATCCCAGGGGCTATGTTGTCTGGGGGCTTTAGCCCACTGGTAGGGTCTCCCATGGCAAATTGGTCCTGGGTGAGGGACCAGACAAAGAGCGATTCAGAAGACCCTTATGAAGAGAACATCGAGGGAACAGTTTACCCTGCCTGGGATAGGATTACCGGGGCCGGGTGCTGGAGCCAGGCCCGGGGAGGGTGCCCGAGGGCGAGCGTCTGGTGGCCGGGCCTTAGTTCATTGGGCCCGACCGGGCACAGCCCGAAGAGGAGACATGGGCCCATCGTCCCGCAGGCCCACCACCCGCAGGAGGCGCCATAGGGGTCGGGTGCATTGTGTGCCGGGTGGCGGCCAGGAGCGGAGGCCCTTGCGGACTGATCCCTGGCTGCCAAGACTGGCAATAGGGACATGGAATGTTGGAATGCTGGAAGGTGCTCTGTTGTCCTGCTGGGAGACTTCAATGCTCACGTGGGTAACGACAGCGAGACCTGGAGGGGCGTGATTAGGAGGAACGGCCTCCCTGATCTGAACCTGAGCGGTGTTTTGTTATTGGACTTCTGTGCAAATCACAGTTTGGCCATAATGAACACCTTGTTCGAACATAAGAGTGTCCATAAGTGCACGTGGCACCAGGACGCTCTAGGCCGCAGGTCGATGATCGATTTTGTAATCGTACCACCAGACCTGCGACCATATGTTCTGGACACTCGGGTAAAGAGAGGGGCTGAGCTGTCAACTGATCACCACCTGGTGGTGAGTTGGATCAGATGGTGGGGGAGGACGCTGGACAGACCCAGTGCACCTAAATGCGTAGTGAGGGTGTGCTGGGAACGTCTAGCAGAGGCCCCAGTCCGCGAGATCTTCAACGCACACCTCCGGCAGAGCTTCAACAGCATTCCGAGGGAGACTGGGGACATTGAGTCCAAATGGACCATGTTCAGCGTCTCCATTGCCGAAGCTGCTGCATTGAGCTTCGGCCGCAAGGTGGTTGGTGCCTGCCGTGGTAGTAATCCCCGAACCAAATGGTGGACACCAGAGGTGAAGGGAGCCACCAGGCTGAAGAAGGAGTCCTATCGGGCTTGGTTAGCCTGTGGGACTCCGGAGGCAGCCGACAGGTATCGACAGGCCAAGCGGAATGTGGCTCGGGCAGTGGCTGAAGCAAAAACTCGGGTGTGGGAGGAGTTCGGAGAGGCCATGGAAAAAGACTTTTAGACTGCCTCGAAGAGATTCTGGCAAACCGTCAGGCGTCTCAGGAGGGGAAAGCGGTGCTCTAACTGCACTGTGTACAGTGCTGGCGGAGCGCTGCTGACGTCGACTGAGAAAATTGTCGGGCGGTAGAAGGAATACTTCGAGGACCTCCTTAATCCCACTGACACATCTTCCGAGGAGGAAGCAGAGTCTGGGGATGAGGGGAATGACCCGCCAATTTCCGGGGGCGAGGTCACTGAGGCAGTTAAACAACTCCTTGGTGGCAGAGCCCCTGGTGTTGATGAGGTCCGCCCCGAGTTCCTGAAGGCTCTGGACGTTGTAGGGCTGTCCTGGTTGGCATGCCTCTACAATGTTGCGTGGAGATCAGGGGCAGTACCCGTGGACTGGCAGACCTGGGTGGTGGTCCCCATCTTTAAGAAGGCAGACCGGAGGGTGTGTTCCAACTACAGGGGGATCACACTCCTCAGCCTCCCTGGAAAGGTCTATGCCAGGGTGCTGGAAAGGAGACTTCGTCCGCTAGTCAAACCTCGGATACAGGAGGAACAATGCAGTTTTCGTCCTGGTTGCGGAACACTGGACCAGCTCTTTATCCTCTCAAGGATACTTGAGGGTGCATGGGAGTTTGCCCAACCAGTCTACATGTGTTTTGTGGACTTGGAGAAGGCATTCGACCGTGTCCTTCGTGGGTGTCCTGGGTGTGGTGTTCCGGGCATGTCCCACCAGGAGGAGGCCCCGGGGCAGACCCAGGACACGCTGGAGAGATTACATCTCTCGGCTGGCCTGGGAACGCCTTGGTGTTCCCCCGGATAAGCTGGAGGAGGTGGCTCAGGAGAGGGAGGTCTGGGCCTCTCTGCTTAGGCTGCTGCCCCCGCGACCCGGCCTCGGATAAAGCGGATGAAGCTGGATGGATGGATGGATTATGGTCAGACATCTCCACTTTGGTCTCTTCTGTTTAAAGGATATTGTTCCAGAGAGTTGTAACTTGTTCAGATGAAACTTTACAAACCTGACATTTTCTTTTCCTGGCAGCCTTTCCACCAACAAGATAATTATGGCAACACTTGGCTGCTTCTTAGCCTCTGAGTTACTGTGGGATAAGCTTAGTTTTTCACAAATCAGATTCCTGTGAAAACCTTCTTTTTCAAAAGTCCGTGTAAAGACATTGTTAATTCTGGTCAGAGGTTTATATACACTCATCATGGCCACCAGTGTAATTTTAAGCTTTTAATGATTTCTTTGAACTGTTCTTTTTCCAGTGTGTAATGATTGTACAGCCATGTCTTTATATAAATAAATCAAATATATACAGAAAACCCCACCACTAATATTTGATTGTCCCTAAGCAAAAGCTTCCAAAAGCATCTAACCAAAATCTTTTGGTAGCCATCTACAAGTTCCTGGCATAATTCTGCCTTCAAGAATTTGGTAGTAGTTCTCCTTCTTCATTATTCTGTCCACTTACAAATGTAACAGTACCACTGGGAGCAAAACTCCCACAAAGCATGATGCTACCACCACCATGCTTGACACCTGGGACAGTGTTCTTATGTTTGAAAGCCTCACCTTTACTACCCCAAAACATACCTCTTGTAAATGTGTCAAAACAGCTCAATCTTTGACTGGTCTGACCATAAAGCTTTTCTCCAGAAGGTATTTGGCTTGTCCATCTGGTAAACTGGAAATTGCAGCTGAGCTCAAAGGTGTTGATTTGGAGCAGGAGCTTCTTTCTTTATTGGCACCCTCTCAGTCAATAATGTTGCAAAACACTGTGGACAGTGCTGCTAGTGTTCCAGCAATTTCCAATTCATGGCAGGTTTGAGCCTTAGTGGTCCCTGGGCAGACCTAACGAATTTCCTGAGGGTGATGGTTTGGGACTTCCTCCAGACCTTGGCAAATTGGTCAAACTTGTGGAAATCTACATATCTGGGACTCTGATAATTGTTCAGTCCAGTGAATTTTGTGTAATAAATCATTTTTTATGCTAGCAAGAGTCAGGATAACTAAGGCAAGTTAAGAAAAGTTAATAGGCCTTGGACTTGTCAAGTTAATAAAACTTGACAAGTACAAAATTTCAGCACTACTTATTAAAAGATTTGGATGAGTGCGTGTCAGCCTACAAAAAAGTAAGGAAATTTGTCTATTATCTCTAAGTTGTAATGATGCTTCTTGGCATTAAATCTTATACCACTGAAAAGCCCCAATTTCCCCTATAGTGGTACCAAGTTTGTCTAGGAAATGTATTTTGGGGTTGAGTAGAGTTGAATATGTGGGTTACACCTAATAAAAACTCTGAAAGGTTCTCACTACTGAAAACCAAGCTGTTTCAGGTGAAAAGGAAGCCGTTTAAACTGAATAGGAAGGTGTTTTGGGTGAACAGGACAGTGACCAGTGAGAACACATTTCAAAATACAGATAACATTACATTAATGTCTGCTCAACAGCCTGAAAGTGAAATATATTAGTCTTAAAAGAGACCATCAGAACTCTTTAAAATGTGACAGCCATGGAGCATCAACCTGCTGTAAGTATAAGTGTGGATGTGCTGAATAGTCACACTTTGGCATCTGGACATCAGACACCAGAAACAAGAAATCCCAATAGAGTTTGTGTATAATCATCTAGCACTCCCTCTTGTCTAAAATTGTCTGGATTTTTGTTTTGAAAGACTCAATACATTGCAGGGCACAAGTGAAACATTTTTACGACATCCTCTTCATTGCCTCTTATCTCAAAGAATGCATGTGAAAAATTCAGGGTATCAGATAAAATTTCATTGTAGTTGAGGTACCGTCACACAGTCCTCTTTTCAGATTGTAGGTGCAGCTAGCATGGTGCAACTTAGCATGGCCAGGAGGTCTAGACTTGTTGCTATCCTACAACAGTGTTCGGATGGTCACTACCAAGGCCAAAAAATTGTTCTCTTATGCTGCTAACAAGCTGTTGAGTAGACATCAGCGTGGTTTTCGCGGTATTGAAATGTACTGTTTGTTTTTCTCAACTTCCTGTTCAACTGAAATCTTCTCAGTTTTCATTAGTGTGTGTGTGTGTGTGTGTGTGAAAGTGTTTTAGTAATGTGTGTGAAATATTCAGTAGAGTGTGTGAGAGCGTTTCAGTAACAACGTCCCTAAAGCCCACTCATAAAATCTTCCCTGTCAATGCCAAACAGCTTGTTCTGCTATCGACACCTGTTTCGTGTCATTTGTTGGATTTCACGATTAAAGTCTGGAGAAACAACACATATTAACATTTTAACAATTTATTCACATTACAAACAGGAAAAATAAAAAGTTTTAAACTGTTTTGTCAAAAACAGTATTTCTAGTTGGCCACTTTCCTTAGAAGCAACAATATAGTCTTCTTTTTTCTTTACTGTGAACGACTGTGAATAAATGCAGTTCAAGTCTGTACAGCCCACCCAAGGCTGCCCGAGGTTGTCATTGCACAATAACAGCTATGCAAATTACCTGCTAGAGAGTTTACCCCACAGCCATTTAACAGGACTGATGTTAAAAGTACAATATTCAAGGGTGTGCTGATGGCTTGCTGCGGTAACCACATGAGCACATGAACAAACTTTAGTACATCATTTCAGTGTAGTTTTTTACCTTTCAGATGTATTGTTGTCAAACTGCTGGGCGGGTAGCCAGCGTGGACAAGCAAGTTTGTGACTGGGATAACTCCAGAACGAGGCGATGTAGGTTTTTCAAATTGATACCAAAATTTAAATAAAATAAAATTTTTTGAATGACTTCAAACTGAAGTGATCTGGACCTAAAGATCAAGGTCACAGGTGTGAATGCAATAACTTGAGAACAAAGCAACATAGAATTTTTACATTAATACCACAGGTGTATCATGTATCATTAATTTATATCATAAAATGACCACTGCAACACAGAAAGGTCATAATTTTTAATAGTAAAAATATAGAATAAACACTACAAATATTATTAATACATTCAGCGTTTCAGTTCAGTTGTTTAAGCGCATATACAAATACAGTATGACATCTTTCATTAGCTGATACACCCCTGTCCCCTCGGGACAGAGCTGCACCATAAGGACATAGCCTCCACATGTCCTCAAGAAAAGAACTGATCCTTTCATAACTAAAGCCAAATTTCAAGTTCGTTTGATCAGCAGGGAACCTATGTGTCTTCCCCAGAATCTTCTTCATCTTCTGAGTCATGTTTAGGCTTGGCAAGGTTGGCCCTGACTCGAGCCTGGTCCACAGCATCCAGGAGGTTTTTGGAGTCAAGAGCAAGAGTGTGAGCAGCAGCTAACATCTGCTTCTGGCACTCCTCCTTTAGTGATGTTATGGAGTTCTGCTGGGCCAGTCGCATCTTATTGATCAGCTCTGCCAAATCCTTGTTCAGCAGTTTCTTCGTGCCCTCAATCTAGGATGGACCAGAAGGAAGATCAGATCATACAGACAACAGGAGGTAAAAAAAAGTATAAAGACTGAAAAGATGATCTAGTATGCTTATATATGGCATAAAGTGTCAAATGGTAATAATCTCTATATTGACACACATAGAAGCCAAAAAGCCTTTTTGCACTGAGTATTTAACGTTGTTTCACAACATAACTTCTGTTTATGTGAATCTTCAAAGAAAATCCCTCTGCATCTGGTCTGCTGGCTGATATGCATACACTGTCACAAAACATAAGGCAGACAATATTTGAAACCTACCTCTGAGGTGACAGAGGAGTGCAGAGAGGGCAGGATCTCATCAACACTTTGAATCAGGGTCCGGAGAGAGATACCCACTGCCTGCAGGTGGATGATGGAGAAAAGCGAAGATGAATGGAGTGAGAGATGTGGAAGTAAGGACGAGGAAGGATAAAATGATCAATTACTCAAATACAAACAGTCTTCCTTGTTTTAAAAGCTGGAACTCATGTTTAGTTGTGTAAACTCTCCATTACGTGATAGTGAGCTTTATGTGTGCATGAGCTAAAACAACAGCGCCCTCTACTGTCAGTGGCTCAAACTATTCCTGAAAAAAGGTCCGTGTATCGTACAGTTACAGCACTAATGATGGACATGATGAGTTTGGGAGTTGTCTCCAATGTTCCCTCTAATTTTTCACGTGTCTGAGCGAACACACAAACGCCCTGAGCGGTCCCTTGGACAGCAGCAGACGTTTGCACTGTGGTCACACCAGCATCGAATCCATCCAAGTTACATGGTTTATTAAAATAATCAAATTACAGCATTTACATTTATGTTAGACCACTTTAAATTAACTGCTTTAGCCCACTTACAATGAAAATTAAAAAGACTTAAAAATTAAAATAAGTTAAACTTTGTTTTTATTTTCTGTAAAGCTCTGACTTGTATTATGAGTCTGAGTCTGTGGTCTGGGAGAGAGTCCTGTAACTCTCTGTCTGCAAAATACAGTATATAATGACCAACGTTGGGCAATTAATTATATAGTTACTTCTTCAAAAAAGTTACTGGATTATGCAAAAAACTAAGTTTTTTGCAGCTGTTTACCTAAAAATGAAGCCAAGGTAGAGCTGGGCGATATATCGAGTTTTTAAAAAATATCGATATATTTTTATACGAGATATAAGATGTGACCATATCCTTTATATCGATATAGTCTATGTTACGTTATAATTATACTTGCGGAGCCGCAAGTTTGCCTTTCTTTCGTCCACTTTCGTCTTTACGCAACGTTACTCGGCCTCGCCTCTCCTTCACTGAACACAACTCCCCCTCCTCCCCCATCGCTTCACCTGCAGGAAGCGACAAGATGGACACGGCAAATCTCCGTTAACGAGTTACTGCGCATCGCCCCGTGCGTGGGGCTGGACGGCGTCAACGTGTTAGCTAGCTAACCACGCTAACGAGCTAACCACGCTAACGCCATGCAGCCCAGAGGTGCTGCACAGCCTAAAATCCTTTCATTTTCTCAAAAGTTGACAGCGCGCCTTATGTATGAATTCTGGTTGTGCTTGATGGCCGCGAACCGATTTTATGTGGAACACGGCGCTCAGCAATCTGTCAAAAAATGTTTTAGTACGACTTTGGTAAGCTACGGAGCTGCACCGCTTGATGGATTGTCGGAGCATTACGGCTGAGCCTCGCGGAGTGATACGTACTGTGCTTCAACGTAATATTACCTTACTGTGTATAAGGACCATAAATGGCACCTGTTAAGAGACGTGGTTGCGAAGCGGATTACAAACTCCAGGCTGTCAGTCACGCAGTACAAGTTGGGAACAGAGCAGCTGTGAAATCTGTCTTTGTTATAGTGCTCGTCTTTTACTTTACATTTTGACTGCACATTTGTGAGCTTTTTGTTATGCACAAAAACAACATTGTTTTCTTTTATTTATGGAGCATTATTATTTAATAAATGCTCATAATTTATTTTTGAGTAAATTTTATGTACATCTGCTCTATGTTAATAAAAGTGCCTGTGTGACATCTGGGACACAGCTTTGACTAAGAACTCTCTTTTTGTTCTTACTTTATGGCTTTAAAAAAAGATATATCGAGATATATATCTTATATCGCCATCCAGCTAAAAAATATCGAGATATGAATTTTGGGTCATATCGCCCAGCCCTAAGCCAAGGTGTTTTTTTTAAATATACATTTCAAACTATTTACAGAACAATCAGCTGTTCTGCATCAAATCTGATGTCACAAAAATTATTTGTGCCACTCCAAAAAATAATTTCTGTCCACTATGAGATAAAGGAGAACAACAGCCTGATACCTGCAGGCCTGACAGCAGGAGATGTATCACTCCTGTAACACCTGTAATATTCAGCAGTCGCCTCATTGTTCTGACACACACAACAAAACTACTCACTACACTACACACTAACTACACAAGATTTGCGCTAAATGTCGCAAATCTCTCACATCTCAAAACACCGCCGTCACTCCTAAAACTTCCCCGTTCCTAAACATCTGTTACCATATATAGTTTTTTGATTGGTCGACATGGTACATTTTTCCACCAATAGGAAGGGGGGGGGGGGGGGGGGGTTGGTGTTGTTTTTGCTGATAGGCGGAGAGTGACGCACTCTCGCAGTTTTTACTGTTTCTTCCCGCTAGTGATGGGATTTCCGGCTCTTTTTAGAGAACCGGCTCTTTCGGCTCCGAACAGGCTCTTCAGGTTGTTTTGTTGCTTTAATTAATTTATTATTAACAATAATATAAAATTATGCACAAAAGGAATTTATTTATATATGTATATATATAAATATATGCGGTGGCCCCTAGAGACAAAGCACGTACAAACTCCAAAACACACTAGCATTAACTGAACTTCCAAAACAGAGCTACTTAGATCACTTAAATTACACAATTGAAAGCATATGTGTATTGTTTGTGTATTTATACACAAGCACTCATATATATTTAAATAATTTTAAAAAATGTTCATTTACCTGTTACTACCACACACCAAATCTGGTCTTTGGTACTTGCTGGCTTGTGTAGCCTCTAGGTAACAAAAGTTCAACACTGCCCCTAGCATCCTGGAGCACTTCTGTTGTATTTTGTACGTGTTTTGAGTTTTTACGTGTTTTGCAGTTTTTATGCGAGAGAGAGGGTGAGAGAAAGAAAAAAAACCCCACGGCTCGCGTCGTTCACATCAAAGATCCGGCTCTAAGAGCCGACCGACACATCACTACTTCCCGCAGTAAATATAAACAACGACAGTATTCAGGAAGAAAACCAAACATTGCATATATTTTTATCATAACTCTGGTTTTACGTGGCCGATCAACACAATTTAAAAACTGGTATAAAGTCCACACTTTTTCCGTCAATTGTTCCGTCTGTCCTGCTCACATCTCCAATGGTTGTACACGTTGTCATTAACGTGGCTTCACTCCACATCAGCCCGCTTTGCTAGCTAAAACACCGGTGTCGGCGCATAAGGACACTGTCATAGCCTGTCAACGACGTTGATTTACTGCGTGTATACGAATGTGAATCGCATCATTGGCTGGACTATGGGATAAGGTGGCATCGTTCTATTCCCATACGGGAGCAGCCAGTCACTTACTGACTAACACTGAAAAACAGGAATGTTAAAGTTTTAGTTTTAATTTCAATTCAGGTTAGATTTTTTTGTGCGCAACACAGATTTTCTGTGCGCAGAGACCATGCCAGCAGTGCGCAATTGCGCACGCGCGCAGCTTAGAGGGAACATTGGTTGTCTCATTGTTGCCCCTCTAGTGCACCTGTTGTTAATTTTAATAACACTACAAATGTCCCATGTTTTAAATGCTGGAACTTATGTTTAGTTGTATAAACTCTCCTACACCTGATAGAAAGCTTTATGTCTGCTTGAGCTAAACCAATGGCGCCCTCTGCTGTCAGTACTGTGTGCTCTGAAAAAAGGTGATCCTCAGTGTATCATAGATACTAACATAGACCTACCTTGACAGCATTGGGATACTCAGAAGCCGGCAGTGTGTTGACATCATTCTTCAGCTGGACCACCTGTTTCACCATCGCCATGACGCTGGTGTAAACCTGATCACCTGATCGGTCCAGCTCAGCTGTGGGACGAGGCTGCAGCAGTACAAGAAAGCTCTTACTGACACGTAGCTTCATTTAAGCTTTAAAATGTCCACATTTTCAACCCTTTCTTAACTATTTTCGATGAAAACTTTATTGTGCACTTTTACCTGTGCAGCTGGCATTGGAGGTTTCTGTGGAGGACCTGAAACACAGAAGAGAATCTAATAAATCAAAGCCATGTATCAGACTAGTAATGCCAACAGCACAGGATTTTGCACACTCCATGAACAGCTGATGCTTAACAGTTTAAAAAAAAAAGGATTATAAATGTTGGAGTAAATTTGAAAGGTACTAATTAGTTAATTAATTAATTAATTTTGTACGTTACACTGCAGTTAAGAAAAGTGTATGTACGCTGAAGACACCTAAAAATTTAAAGTGGACTCACCGTTTTTTGAGCTGTTGTGAGGAAGCTGCAAATAACAGAGAAACAGTGACACAGATACTCTTTATCAACTTAACAGAGTACGGTTAGCCAGCAGCATTTAAATAATCTTTGGAAACTAATATGTTTAAACCAATCACCCTCCCAACCCCCACACCATTACCACATTTTTGAGTAAATCAACTTCCTCATTAAGCTAACCACATGAGTTATTTAAGGGACAACAAGGTTTGTGTCTTAAAAGTTTAAACTCTGTTGATGAAAACAAGTCACCACTGAATTTTTGTCAGCTCGAACTGTAGATGGAAGATCAATTTAACATTTATAGTTTTACACTATATGGACAAAAGACCAACGTGTTTCGACTTGTGACCACGATGAAAGCCATAAGCTGAAACACGCTGGTCAACCAATAAAGTTGTTCCTTAATGCTTCATGTGTTGCTGAAGCATTAAGGAAGATCTGTCACCAGATCTCTGTCCTTCTCCTCGCACCTTGGAAGTAAGTTCATGAAATTTCTTCCCACCTAGATATTTCACGATCAAATGTTGGCAGTATTCCAGAAAATCTGAAGCATTTAGGAATCATGGTAACTCCGCCAGGAAGTGGGAAATCACTTAAAGTTGCACAGTGGGTTTACTCACTGCTGAGGTGGTTGCATAGCTATAGCTAGTACTGTAATGACTCAAACACTGCAGAGCTCCAAATCTCCTCTGGTATTAACATCAGCACAAAAACTGTGCATCAGGAGCTTCACGGCATGGGTTTGCATGGCCGAGCAGCTGTATTTTCAACTGGGTTTCTGCCTCGCGCTGATCAAAGCATGATTTGCACAAGAGGAAAAGAAGAAGAAAGTACCTCGATCTGTGTATCTCGTCCCACAACAGGACCCTACAGGAAAACACATTTAAAAAGAAGCTTTATTGCTTTATGTGTAATCAATTATAGTCCCATGAAATAATATCAGACATGTATCACTTCATTTTGTTACACTGCTAAACTCCTGTGGTTCAAACCTGGCTGCATTATGTGTGTGTTTGTGTGTGTGATCTCTCACCAGATGTTTCTCTTCCTGCTCCAGCCACTTTTTGTCCATCATCATTTCTCTTCTTTGTCTTTCCAAAGTTTCTTCCACTCTCTCTTTCTCCCATGCTGGGATGCTATCCTTTGGAGGTACCTACACATGCACAAACACACACACAGACACACACACGTCCTTGACATGTTACTAATTTTATTATACAGCGCAGATAGCTATTTAAAACCTCATGTGTTTTTTGTAACTTTTTCTCAGTTGCTTATGTAAAACAGTTTTTCCCCTTCAATGATTTTGTCACGTGTTCTGTTTCCTCCACTATATCCTCCAGTCATCCAATTTTAACCCCTTTAGCAGAAGCGCTTCCACCGACGAACGTGACTCTAAGCAATATGAAAAGATCAATAATGCAATTGCTGATAAGAAGCGGTTTTGTGAAGGTAAAATTTCAAAACTGTATTAACATTCACTGAATATGTGTTTCCTGGGTAAGGGGACGCGCGCAACTGAATCTGAATTTAGACACTAATATACATGTATGTGTACACTATTGTATATCTGTGTGTGTAAGTGTGTTTAGATACCTGTATGTGTGAGCCTTGGGGAAGGGTGCTGCCTGCTGATCTGGAAGGCTAAGAGAAAGAAAGAGGACAATATGTAGGTTAAAACATTTACATAATTCATTCTGCACATAACTTTAAACTGCATACACATGAAAAAAGACATTTTAAAAATCACAATAAGCGTATAGAAAAGATAAATGGTTGAAAATTGCTTGTGAAAAAGAAAGTGATCTGTGTGAGTTAATGAAAGACTGGATTTTCCCCATTTACTTCCACACTATCTCCAGCTTTCTAGGAACCTGAATATGAAGGAACTAGCATGTAGCATCTGCAGATGCAGCTTCATTTATGAGACCAAAGTGAAAAGTTTGACACATTTAATAAGCAGAAATTCTGGTGTATTTCACTTTCAAGATGCGTTGTAACGCAACAAAAATATATGTGTGTGCAGTGCTGTGCAAGTCTTGAGCCACCTTTGGTACCTTTGGTGGAGGCTCCGTGTGGTTGGGATCAAATGCTATCGAGTTGGACCGTGGTTTGTTTCGCCTCTCATCTTTCTCCAGCTCCACCTCCATTCTGTGGACGTCACTATTAAACACAGGCATCATCAGTTTATATAACTTTGAATAGTGGGATCAGTTCTTCTGCATGTACTGGGGGTCATGTGTTCAGTTAGGTGAGTGTGCACCTGAGGGAGCAGGCAAGCTGGCCAAAGCTGGGACGGCCACTGGGCTCATAGGCCCAGCAGCGGGTAAGCAGCGAGTAGATGATGGGCGGGCAGAGCTGCGGTTTGTGGAGTCGAACGCCCGCTTCCAGCTGGGTGATCACCTGCCCGTTCTCCAACCAGAAGAACGGCTGCTGGGCCATTGAGAAGATCTCCCACACACAAACAGCTGGTTGAACACACACACACACACACACACACACACACACACACACACACACACGATTAGCTATATTAAAAATAATCTATGTTTATCTATTCACACTGAGACTGGCACTTACACTTTCATCACGCAAATGCGGTTTATAAATACATCAGCAGATTTGTCTCTAAGATGATTCCCAACTAAACTATTATTTCAGACATGAAACTTGATTTAAGCTTGAACATCAGATTTTAGAGAGACACACTCATGATGTTTAGACACTTTTAATTTTGTTTCAAATCAAACAAGGTGATTTGAAACAAAATTAATAATTTTGTATCATGCTTTTTCCTGTGACCTGACTGTAAAAAATGGGAAAAACAATTTAATTTCTATAGTAGATATTTTAAAAACAGGAGCGTTATTGTCATCATTTATCTGCTACTTAATTACTTTGGTGCAGTATAAATTTCAGTGGCAGGGAGGGGTCTTTATTAATCAGAAAAGCTGTAAAATTTATGAAAATGCATGTGAAAATTTATGCATTCTGTCACATTTTTCAAGCTGTCCATTGGCCCAGATTGGAGTCTTTGCCCAACCAAATCTGGTGCCCGCGTATGTTTGACATCTCTGCATCACATGAACAAAAGTACTGAGCATGTCTTCAGTCCCATAGGTGTGGGGCTGCAATTATTCACTGAGAGACTTGATTACTAAAAAAATCCCTACTTACTGTGATGCTTTGTTAAACCACGACTATGCAGCACTCAGCTGCCACTGACCACTGCACAGTTGTGAGCCTTTCACCTAAATTTGTGACTAAAACCAGTACAAATGTATTTAGGAGCACGCGTGTGAATAAAATGTCTTACACCATTAAGCTCAAGCAGCCCCTACTTATCTCAACAAAAAGACTCATGAGAAACAACAGCAGCAGTGAAGATGACGCTGTAATAGAATAAAGAGGAGTCTGTCTACGCACACTGTTACCGGAGCTGTAGCTGTTACTGGCAAGCTCAGGAAATGTCCAAAACTGCAGCGCTTGTTACTAGTAACATGCTATGGGGCGCCGTTTGTAAAGTGAAACATGCTGAAATTAACGGCAACATTTTTCCACATTTAGCTCAAAACGAGTCCTTTTTTACAACATTTAGTAAAATATTTGTAACTTTTCATAGTTAAAACACAATTTTAAATGTTAAATCTAAATGTTAAGTCGAAATATTATATTTAAATCTAAATCTAAATGTTAATTCTAAATGTTAAATGCTAAATCTAAATGTTAAATGTTAAATCTAAATGTTTAGGCTAACATGCAAATTTAACATTTAGATTGAAATATAATATTTAAATTTAACATTTAACATTTAGATTTAACATTTAACATTTAGATTTAAATATAATATTTAGATTTAACATTTAACATTTAGATTTAACATTTAACATTTAGATTTAACATTTAACATTTAACATTTAGATTTAAATATAATATTTAGATTTAATATTTAACATTTGATGAAAAGTTACAAACATTTTACTAAATGTTGTAAAAAATTACTTGAAAAAACATGTTTTTGTAAGGTTTTGAGCTAAATGTGAAAAAATGTTGACGTTAATTTCAGCATGTTTCACTTTAAAAACGGCGCCCCATAATATGCAGCATGCATACTAAATTATATTCAATTCTAGGCTTTAGTAACATTAGTTTACAGCAAACATACGGTCCGGGGCCAGAATGTGGGACATTGGACAGCTTTGGAAAATGTGAAGAAGTGCATAGATTTTTACCTTTAAGTTTTACAGCTTTTCTTCTTACTGATTGATTTGTATTATTGTACGGTCTTTATGTCCCATATAAAGCACCTCAATCTACATCTATTTAATTAATTGGTAGATAAACGATGAAAAACACATTCCTATTTTGACACCATCTACTACAGGAATTACAGTTTTTTTTAACAAGGAGCATTTTCTTTTTTTGGTGATTTTACGATTCATAACGTAGTTTCAGTGGTCTGGTATGGCCCACTTATGGGCTTTTTGTAGCCCACAATGTAAAATGATGATGGCTGGTTCACTTGTTTCACTGATTTACAAATGATTAATATAAAACATTCTTCCCGTTAGCTCGAAGCTAACGGGAGGTCGAGATCTACTACAGCCGGGAGGAACACCGCTTTCCCGGCACATCGTGCCTCGACCTCCCGGTCAGCTTCGAGCCAGCGTCCGAAGAATGCGGCTAAAAGTTTTGCGAGATCTCGCAAAACTTTTGCGAGATCCCGAGATAGTTTTGCGAGATCTCGCAAAAGTCCGTCTTAATTTTTTTTCTCCCATGTCCCCTGCGGGGCTCCGTAGTATTGTATTGTATTGATAATATTTTAATATTTTAAAAAAATATTTTTCAAAAATGTGTACATGTTCCAGGAAAGTCTGAGCCTCTGACTTGGGTTTTTTAGGTGGGTCACTTAAATATTATTAACAATAATTACTGACAGCTGCAAACACCAGCACGCCTGTTTTCGGCAGCAGGAAGCGTTGCATCAAAGTGCTCACTTCTGAGGAAGTTGATATGCTCACTTTTCTTCATTGTAGCTGCCACATGCTCTTTCAAAGGCTTACAGACAAACATACTCAATCACATTTTCACACTTGCTCATATGCACACACACGCACACAGACACACATACTTAAGCTGGGCATACACTGTGCGATTTTTTCAGTCGCGCGATTCCGCTCCTGCTCAAACTGGGTCTGCAGGGTCTCACACTATACCGCCCGATGCTCTGATGCGACCTGAGTGCTCACACTGTGCGTCCATAAAAATGAAGGTTATAACAGAAAATCTGTCGCTCACTCACCCTCTCTGTCTTTCACTCACACAGACACACACACACCACCATCAACTTTGCTAAATTGCTAACGAAAAACATTGATCAAGCAGCTGTGATTGAGCAGCAGTGTAAATCCAACTATTGTCACGGTTGTTGTGGTTGTGATGATTTTGTGAGGCCACATCGAAAAGGTTCGGATGAGCTTTCCAAAGTTCTACAAGTGCCTCCATCGCTTGTGTCCAGATCACATGCTGCACTGCCGTGCTCACCGACGTTTATGTGTTTGCGCGTGCGCAGTGTGAGCAGCTGCGGTGACACCCTCCTCCCGACCAAGCGATTGATGATTGGGAGCTGGTCGTGAGGTGTTAATCGCTTCTCGTTACCCCACGTATACTACATGATGCACGACGTACGATGAAGGCCAAAATCGGGCCGATCACCAAAACGGTCGCACGACTGGAAAATCGGCTCAAAATGGGCCAAAAATCGCACAGTGTAAGCCTAGCATAAGAAAGCCTTCTCAGAGGACTTAAACCCATTTAATTTATGACTTATTTTAGGTTGGAAACCTATGAGCTGTTTTTAAAGACCTGCCTCTTTCTCTTTTGAATACTTGGTTTTAGTAGTTAATAAGACATAAGTATTTGTTGGGTATTACTCGATTAATTAATGGAATAATCGGTAGAACACTTGATCACTAAAATCGATAGCTGTAGCCCAACATAGGTGTGTAAAATCAGGCACAGTCTGCTTTTACAGAAATCAATCTGCATCTTTATGAACTCAGTTCATGAAATTTCTTCCCCCCTCGATATTTCATGACCAGCTGTAAGAGGTATTACTGCAAAGAGAAAGCATTTGGGAACCACAGTAACTCAGGCATGAAGCGGCAGACCACATTATGTTGCACAGATGGGTCGCTGAGTGCTGAGGTGGGTTATCTTTAAAAACTCCCAACGTTTGGCTGACTCACTAGCTGCAGAGCCTCACATGCCTCAAGATGCCAAAACAACAGCTCCTGTGAAACGGCTGTTGTTGTGATTTGGCTCTAAATTAAAAAAAAAAATTGAAGTGGACTCCTCAAGCATTAACATCAGCCCAAAAACTGTGTGCTATGAGAGATGGAAGGACTAAATAACATGGTTCACATCAGTCTACAGCCTGAGGAATTACAAATCAACTGAGTGAAAACCTCAAGCTGTACCGCGGTGAAACTAACTTTAAGCACTACTTGTTTCTGTTCCTGGTTTAATAAAAGCCTGTATTGTGTTCAGACGGAGTAAAGACCTACATGTGTAACTGAGAGAATGAATTTTTTTGTTGTTGTTTTTTCTCACCGAACATCCAGACATCACTGGCTGTGGTGAAACGTCTAAAGTTGATGGATTCTGGCGCCATCCATTTGATTGGTAAACGACTCACTGAAGCTGCACACAGAGGAGAAATTGAGATTCAATAAGTTAATGGGTGCAGTTAAACGGGCAAAGCAAAAACATGACATTTATTTTGACTTCTACAAACATTCGAAACTTGTCGATGTGTGCACCTTTATAATACTCTTGGTCGTCTACGTAGCGAGAGAGGCCGAAGTCACCAAGTTTGACGCATTCTGGAGACGCCACCAAGATGTTTCTCACCGCTATGTCTCTATGGCCCGCAGACAGACAGACAGAGAAAATAGAAACCACAAGATGACGCGAAGAATAAAGAAACATCACACCAAAAGAAATCAGCATGCAAACCATTTTCACTTAATATCTGCACAACATGCAGAGAGGCTTTAAAGTTTCTGCAAAATAAAAATGTTTTTATTCAGTCCTGCTGAGCTTCTTTCTTAAAATACACTGCAGGTAATGAAAGCACACTACTTGTGGAAAATGTGCTACCTGTGCACCATGTTGAGACCTTCTAGGTAAGCCAAAGCTTTGCATATCTGTAGACAGTAGAGGACAAGCGTCGCTGTGCTCAGGCTGTACTGGTTCTCTATGAGGTAGTTCCCCAACTGTGAGCGAAACAAGGCACAGTTGCAAGTCACGGTTTAGGTTGTGATACTTTAGGTTTACCATTAGAATAAAAACACAAAAACATACCTCTCCGTGTTCATAGAGCTCCATGACAATCCAGACAGGATCGGCCTCAATGACTCCAATCAGACGCACGATGTGGGGGTGATCCAGATTTTTCATCAAGTCTTTAACAGAGAGAATTCAGACTTTATTAATGTAGAGACAGACAGAGATTACATGCAGCAATGGTTCTTGGTTATATTATGGCTTTTTGTTTATAGATAACAAAAACCATACTAGCCCCAAAGTCCTGCTTACATTTTTTTTAGCATTACTCCAGCCTAGGCAGACAGACAACTACACAGATTAACCTAAACCTACTGACTGCATGGCTTCAGAGAGAACACCGGAAGCATGCGATCTCCTCACAGAAAGGCCCCAGGCAGGTGGTGGATTCAAACCCAGGACCTCCCCACTATGAGGCAATGGTGCTAACCATCACACCACTGTGCCTAACCTAAGCTCTTTATCTAAAAATACATTTGACTTCTGCTTTTCGTGCAAGTCTTGTTCATACTTTATGAGGAAGATTATAATTATTTTCTTCAGAAGCAAAATCGATAGTTCTCCCCTCTCTTTTCTAAGCCCCTCCTATCAGATGAGCACGGGCAATTGCTCATGTTTGATAGGCTTAAAAATAAAACATGTTCAACTTTACTTTACAGAGGAGAGCCATCATGTGGCATCCCCTAAAAGACCCCACAGCTCTTTAATTGAATGTTATTATATATTTTACTGTCATACAGTTTTCACCCAAAAGTGCATGTTTGATTAACTCTAAAAACCTGATTCCAGAGGAGTTTCTGTTGCTCATTTTGTTTTAACACCCACTGCATGCCCAGCAAAGAAACGTGCGGCTAGCTGGTGAATTTGCAGCTAGTGAAGCGTGATGAGTGCAACAGGACAAGGTTGAGACCAAAACGAGTGCTACATAGAAATGCAAATGTGAATGCTGGATTAAACAAAGAAAATAAGAAGAGTGTTGCTGATGATCATGGAAGAAGAAGCAGGGCATTTCTGGGGGAAAAGCGTAACAAAAATGTCGGCTATTTCGTCCTGTGACCATGAAATTTCAAAATGTAACGCTTGATTTAAACAGTTTAACCATCAGCAAAGGTCCGGACCTCAGGAATGTTTTGTCTATCTCAGAACAGAAAACATCAAAGTTTGTTACGTCTCAAGCTTTAATGTTTTTGCAATGGATGATAAAACCTGCGGCTTCCAGACTCCCACATTTAGCCGTCGGAGTTATTACATGAAACCACAAGCAGACAACAGGAAGTTCACTACATCAGCCTCGTTACTGGTGCAAAAACCTTCAAATGATCTAAACTAGCACATTTCACTCTTGGCTTGTCACACTTTACTCATTACTTCTTTAAGCAAAAATTAGCCAACACTTTCATTTTCAAGTGTATAAGAACCCACCCATATAAGACCCAACTTGGCCCTAAAGTGCTTTTTTTGTATAAATTCCTACGTGCTGCAGTTGCGTCACAAACCCCTGCACATGCTGGCTGACATGTGTAGTGCAAAAGAAAAGGAAACAATCACTGCAGCTGCAATGCACTCACCGGCTTCACTGAGAAACTTTTCCTTTACATCAGCCGAACAGTCCTTACATGTTTTGATGGCCACTCGGATCCTCTCCCCTGTCTGCAGACAAACACACACGCACAGTGGTTTACATTTGCAAACCTTTTTCATATTTTCAGCTTTGGGTTTGATGGATATTTGTGGGATGTTCTTATCAAGCATGTCTGAGCCTTAGCATGAGGCTAGTTAGTCAACACAACAGATGGACTCACTGGGCTTTTATAAACTCCATCGTGAACCTCTCCAAAGAATCCCTCGCCCAGGATCCGTCCCACAACGAAATCCTCCTTGGAGATCTTGTGCCTTTCTGCACACAGAAACAAAGGCACAGGTTGAGAAAACTCCACGTTTCCCTCTTTTAAAAGGTAGGTGATATGCTGTAAATGTAAAGCTGTTCAAACAAGACAAGACAACAAAACAAAAAAACAAAAAGAAAAGCCTACACACAACAGGATGTGTGGTTTGCCACTATTTGTACTTCCTTCCTTTACATGTTACTGGGACACGTTTACATCCTCTGTGTCACACTTTGCAGCAGTATGTTCATTTTCTGAGTCATATAAAGTGAAACTACAATGTGAGCTGTGATAACAGCTAATGCATATAATTTGATGTAAATATTAATAATAATAACCTTAATTTAATTGCAAAATTTTCTCCAACCCAGGCACTTTTTGTTACTTACCCACATCTCCTGGATATTTAAAGGAACATAGCAAGCAAGTATAAAAGAAAAAAAAAGGAAAAGCTACCTTTGTTTTTAGTAGTGCACCAAGAAAACAAGTAAATAAGATCTAAATGCCCTAAATTATTTATCAGTCAATGTACTTCTATAAATATATAAAGCCCTGATATCTGTGTTTAATAGTGACATCCAAAGTATGGAGGTGGAACTGGACATGGATAAGAGGTGAAACAGACCATGTTACAACTCGAAAGTATTTGACACCAGCCACAGAGAGCCTGCACCAAAGGTACCGCATACACACCACTACAAGTACCCAGAAGGTGTAAACTCCTCACTGCAGCTGTCATCTAATAAACTCCCTGCGTAGGTGTAAACCAAAATAAATATACAGTACTATGTAAAAGTCTTGCCAAAAATATACCACCAGGAAAATAGGTGCAGCTATTTATTGAAACATCTGCGCACCTATATAAAAATACTGTAAGTCAAAAACAGAGTTTGTACAATTCCAATTCAATATTTGGTATGACCACCTTTATTCTTCATCATAGTCTAAAGGCAGCTTTACAATTGGCAGTGTGTTTGAGATCACTGACATGCTGAAAAATGAAGCAGTTGTCGACCAGTTGCTTTTCAGATAGTATTTCATAGTGGATCAAAATTTGATGGTACTTGTTGACACCAGCTGGCCATTGAACCAAGACCATTTCTGATGAGGCTCCAGCGAACACATCGATCAACCCATCAATAGCCAGATGCATCTCCCACACCTGCCATTTATTCTTTTTATCCTCCATTTGTCCAGTTTCTTCAGATTTTTTAAGGACATGCTGCACACAATGTTGAGAAATCCCAAACTTTCATCTTACAGCTCTTTGGGGATCACCTCACTGGTTCATAAATATTATTTGTATGTCTGCCATCCATCCATCCATCCATCCATCCATCCATCCATCCATCCATCCATCTATCCATCTTCATCCGCTTTATCCGAGGCCGGGTCGCGGGGGCAGCAGCCTAAGCAAAGAGGCCCAGACCTCCCTCTCCCCAGCCACCTCCTCCAGCTTATCCGGGGGAATACCAAGGCGTTCCCAGGCCAGCCGAGAGATATCATCTCTCCAGCGTGTCCTGGGTCTGCCCCGGGGCCTCCTCCCGGTGGGACATACCTGGAACACCTCACCCAGGAGGCGCCCAGGGGGCATCCTTGCCAGATGCCCGAACCACCTCAGCTGGCTCCTTTCGATGTGGAGCAGCAGCTGCTCTACTCTGAGCCCCTCCCGGTGCCTGTCTGCCAAACTGTGTTATCTAAATAATTTTTAATAGATTCAACTAAAGAAATTGGTTCTTTGCCAAGTTATTATGTGAAAACAGAACACTGGCTCATCCCTTGAGTTAGGTGCCTTTTTATGTTTGAATGATTCATAAGTTTGAAGTACCTTAACAACAAAGAAGCAAACAAAAACCCCAAACCAAGTTATAGAACTGGTATAGAGCAGTCAATGTCCAAGGAAAAACATTAAAAGACTTTCAGGAAGCTCAAGGTTACGTTAAAAAAGCCTTAAAAAAAAACAAAACTAGATTCAGTCTTTTTGGAAGGGAAATATACAGAAATGAGGGCGGCTCAAGACTTTTGCACAGTACTGTATAATTTTGGTTAAACCCGGGGAAGTTTTTACATGTACATTTTTAACTTTCCACTTACTCACTTTGAATACTCCAGCTTTTCTTAGTTTGCTGTTTTGCAACAGTGTTTTAACATTTTCATTCTTTCTCAATAAGGAAGAGAGCAGCAGGGGATTATATAACAAAATCCCCACAACTGGCCATCGCAATAACACAAACACCTTAACTGACAGATGGTTTTGGCTCATTGGTAGCGATACAATCTGCGTGAGCTTCAGGATAAATTTTGATTTAAAGTAAAATGCTACTCACCACTAATGTCAGCTCCGTCTTCAGGGATTTCAGCATAAATATCAGAATCTAAAGTTAAACGAATAAAAGAAAAACACATTATTAGTATACATACATACATTGCTTTTAAAGTTAAAAGTAAAATTCTAGAGGCTGGATTAGTACTTACTGAAACCTTTACTGTGAGCACTGGAACCAGCACTGGAAGAAGAAGAGAGAAAAATGTTTCTTTCTTTCTGTAACATTTTGTATACAAGCAAACGTTTCAGCAAACATCTGTGACATATCAGCTGTGAGCGGTAGACATATGAAAAAATGAACAAAGAGGAGGAAGATCTTAAAATAAACTACACCCACATACGTTATGCTTCTACTAAATTATCCCCACCGAGGGAAAACAATGTGTCACCTTTAATAACATTTAAAAAAAACCCACAACTTTCCAAATTGACTCATCACGCTCACCATTTTGGGATGTCAGGAAGTTTCATTCGCGTATCTCTCCCTGTAAGAGTCAGATATCTGGTTAAGGCATAGGTGGCAGGAATAGGCAATTAAAGGTTCTTTCCACAGTCTCATGCTCTGTTATACTAAACCTTACTGCAATAAGTGGGAAAAACATGGCTTAATTTTATTTTTTAATGTCAAATATAATATCAAATTCATGGAAAGTGAGAGCCAAGAGGCCAAAAGTAAGTGCCAGGATTAAGCAGGATGAGTGGGTTACATGGAAATGTCACATGTTATCATGTAAAAAAAAAAGAAAAAAAGAGTGCAATAGACTGGCACTCTGTCCAAACTATACCCGACCTGTCAATCTATGATAGCTTGGACGTACTTGAGCCCTCCCACAACTCTTAGCTAGATAAGTGGTTAAGAAGATGGGTGGAAAGGCATTCCTTCCCCCTGGAATGAGCTGCAGAATGAATATCTCGTAAAGTCTCCAGTATGCATGTGATACCAGCTTATGCAACTCCATTATACAGCTGTTTTTCTGGCCAGGGCACGCTTGTAAAAGACATTTTTTAATCTCAAGACCCTTACTTTTTGCATGGATGGACATTACTTTTACCTTTGTTGGGGCTGACAATAAGTGAACGTTCAGCGCCTTCCAGTCGGCAGTAGCCATCAATCAGGTCAGCCAGGTTTTCTGCTACTGCCAGGGAGGAGGTGTTCACTGACAGCGGCTGGAGGGTGGAAGATACATGATATTTAATCTGCACTAAGAACTAAAAAACACTGGGTGCATTAAGATATAGTTAATGCGACTTCTACAACACAACTACTGCTTGTAAAAGCAGTGTGATTTAAAAAAAAAAAAAATCCAGATCATAAACCCTATCACTCTCCCCCGGTGATGGGGACAATGATACCGATACCTACTGTACTTCAAAATTTCATCAGTTCTTTTTCATTACTTCCCTGGAAGTCTTTGACGATTTGACGCCTCCAGGGAAGTGATGAAAAAGGTAGAAATGAAACAAAACACAGCAGTTAAACAAATCAGGAAGTTCAGTGCTACCTGTTTGGCTCCCTCAATGTGCGCTTTGAGCAGAGCTCGCCCATCACTCTCTGCAGTACAGGAGATGCTGCGGACCTGAGAGAACTTGGCCAAACAGATGGGCTGAAAAGATTTAAAAGATTTAGACAATATATTTATATATAAATAGACACACACACACACACACACACACACACACACACACACACACACACACACACCATGACAGATTTGTTTTAAGAGATCAAACAAAAATTAATAGAAGTAAGAGAAAGTTCAAACTCACCGTTGAGTTCTCAGTGTGCTGACTAATCCCATCAGGGTCAATAACTAAGTCTATTGTTAAGCTCCAGCCTTGCTACAGAGACACAAAGCACACACATTAATAATTTTGAAACCTCTCTGAGAAGAGAAGAGATCCCATTTTTGTGAACACAAAGAAATGAAAAACATAAATATATAAAGCACTGCACTGCGTTTTATCTTCAAACAAAACAAGTTTTTACTGTTAGAATTCAGTCACCACTTGTTTTATTCAGTGCCAGTATACGTGACAACCAGTGCACACATCAAATACACACCACTAGTTGGCAGGCGAAGCTTTCCTGTGTGAAGCACCAGCACTGAGACAGAGTGGTGAAGAACTTCGCCATGCACTGGTCCTGATTCAGAGCCGAGTAGCCCTGAAATGTCTGCTGGATCATGCGACGCAGCTGCTTGGGCTGATACACAGATGCAGATGGAGACAATCAGGCACATTTTATTTCATCCTGTAACTTTAGGCAGAAATTGTATCGAAATGTTCTGGCTCCATACCTTCATGCTGTCAATGAGCTCTTTGGGGAAGAAGAGGTCGAGTCCTATCTCCTTCCTAATGGAGGAATAAAGGGAAGTCAGACAGCTATAATGAAACAAAAACTTGATGCAACCCCGCATCTCTCTAGTTTAGAACAATATGTAATGTGAAACTTTCACTTTTAGAAATATGCACTTTATGTAGCTTTTTGTGTTAACCGGAGACTGCATCTGGTCATTTTTACTCTTCCTTTTCATCCACCTTTCACCACATATCCACATATCATTTCTCAGAAATAGAAAGCCCTTCTATTTCTGAGAAATGCTGATTAAATAGGTGGCGCAGGCCTATTTAAAAAAAAACAACTAACAAAAACAATAAAGTGGTACACACGCATGTACCACAAAGGCATGAAAGGCCTGAGGTAAAAGGTAAACAGGCAGTAGCATGAGAAGTAGGAAGGTTATGCATGCTAAACTTACTCCAGAAATTCAAAGTTTGACTTTTTCTCCAATCCGTTTGGATTCATGTCTTTGCAGAACCTCCTGTAAGTAGTAACAGTACCATTCATCAGTTTTCCATGAAAGTATGCACAATTATTGCCCAGTTTTTCTTTTGTCCATGAGATGTTACCTGATTTCCAGACAGCCAAGCTGTAGAGCCATTCCATCGCTTACTTTTGAGGCATACTGCTGCATATAATCACTTCGTACCTGAGGGTAAACGTGTAAACCTAAATTAAACCGCTAAGACGAAGGTGCAAAAACACTGACAATTTTACTGACCTGCTGGTAAAAGTAGAGCATGGTGGTTCTGTCATCTTGGAATTTTTTCATAAAGTCTGATGGGATGTATCTGATCCTCAAGTCATATCTGAATAAATAAAGATCACAGTTCACGGTCATAAACTTTATATTATTTTTGAGATATCACAAATAGCAATAATGTCAGCTGGTTATTTGTGAGAGATCAGATTCCTGGCTTAGTATCGATACTTTTGTTAGATTTAGATAGACAGAGTACACTTTATTTGAATATTTTCAGTGTGGGATGCTTAGCTCAGTGGGTGCACAGGCGACCAAATGCTGTATGGCTGGAGAGGCCTGCCTTCAAGTCTGACCTGTGGACTTTTGCCACTTGTCTTCCCCTCTCTCTCTCCCCACTTTCCTGTCTCTCTAAGCTGTCCCTATCCAAAAAAGGCTAAAAAAAAATATCTTTACTGTATTTTAAGATTGTACATACCAAGCACATTTCTTTAATGATTAATCATATGAATAAATAAAGTTTTGATTTTATACATTTCAGCTGCATTTTACTCAAAAATATCGCTTCATGTTTGCCGAAGAATCCTTTTTTTGTGTTTTTGAGTGTACCGCCCAGTCAAAACCAGTCAAAACAAAATATTCAGCGATGTGACAGGTTTACCAACCTCCACTCAGCTTCTAGGTGCTGTTGCTCGTAGCGGTGGGTGAGCTCAGCCACAGTGAGATCAGGGTGCAGCCAGTGTATCTCTGAGGATTTGAGGTGTTTGAGAAGGAGGCCGTAGCATTGGGTGTATTTTATCTCTGGACCAACGCAGCCGCTGGACAGCACCGTGCTGATCAGATTCTGGGATTGAAATAATTACAGAGAAGCATATTGAATTTTAGCTTTCCAGTATAAGCTTGATATCAACTTTACAACGCGTGCTGTGTCATGTGAATAAATTCCGTTCTGATGTAGGTTTAGAGAACTCAAGCGAAGGCTAAATGCCAGCGCAAGGCTTGTTTATCAGTGTGTGCATCCTGTTATCAGAAATCCAAAACAGACTTCCTTGTTGTCTTAGAAGAAGGTATGAAGAATACATCTGAGTGCAGTGATGCCAATAAAGTCAGGAAAACTTAGAGAAGAGTAGCTGAAAGCAGGGCGGCAGAACATTATTAAAGCATTTCAGTCTATCTGATAAGCACAGCAGAGTAAAGCTTTTATAGTTTTAGAGTAGAGTATGAAGTAAGAGTAAAAAAAGGTCTACCTTGACAGTCCATCCCTCCTCACAGCGGATGAGTTTGAAGTTCTTGCCCAGGTTGGGGCTGTTGCTGAGGAAACACACTTTGATGATCTTCACCTGGGAGAGGACATCCCTGTGGACACCCGCTGTTGGAGACAGGTCCGAGGAATCTGACTGGCTGGTCAGAGACATGCTCCTCCAGGAAAGGGTGCTGGTGTCTCCTGACATCACGCACTCACTCGACACACACACAGACACACAAACAGCTACTGCACTTAGACATCCATGACTGTCCAAGTTTTCAGTCTGCTGCTTCTTTCTCCCTCACACAGAAAACAGGTAGGGGCGCATTGAAGCTGGGGACATGTAAGAGATCACCGTGTTGTTAGACTTAAAGAGCTTTCATGTGTCAGTAAATGGCTTAAATTCTGCTGCGATGTCTCTGTACTCACCAGTCTTGCACAAGCTTCACGTACGGCTCAATGTTCATGCGGCCTTTGAAAAACGAAGACTATTCAAACCCAGCGACAGAGCGCACACCTATTACTTTGTAAAGCAAAGGTTTGTGTTGTTTGTGTTCTTCTGGAGATTAAAAGAGCAGACCTATAAGAAGTTGTCTGCTGAACAAGAATCATATCAGTTCGCGAAAGAGGAAACAGCACTGACGAGCCAATGAGGAAGTTGAAGTGCAGCTACAGAAAAACTGACAGGACTGATGAAACCGCGGTGTCACCCCCCATCTTACATGCAATGGCACAGTCCACAACCGCAAGTCACTGCTGTGCAAAAGTGGCATAGCCCACGGGACATTTGCTTCCTCTTCAAAAAGTCAGCAAAAGTACCTCGCAGGTGAAATTGGAAAGTGTGGCCTGATTACTAAACAGGCGATATGTAAAAGGAACAACTTGCATGAATTTTAAATCTAGACACATATGTAGATATGGCTACCAATTCTTTTTTCCTCCACTTGTTAAGCAAGCTAAAAATAGAAAAAGCATCTATCTCAAGGGATAAATCAGCAAAAGAACCATTTTCAATTGTTTTTTTAGGAACTTTTCTGGTGACAGCCTGTCACAAAAACACATAACTCCTTCCCATTTCTTTGGTTGAATATATGAAAAGATACAAAGATACAAAAAAGATGATCCCCACATATCTTAGCATGGTGTGCAGTGTATCCTTGAAAAATGTGAGGAAACTGGACAAGTGGAGGACAAAAGAAGAAATGGCAGGCTTAAATACTCTATTCAGCAGATCAACAGTATCTGAAAGTCGTGTCCTTAAGAAACGGGAAAAAGTCAGACAAAGACCTGACAAAGAAGCACATAGCAAAGCACAGAGTGGAACACTATCAGTCGCAGATTGGTCTCCCCAGAGTCTGTGACTCAACATTGAAGCAATGTGGGATTATCTTGATAGAGAACAGAAGATAAGCAGCCAACATCCAAAGAAGAGCTTGGGATGTCCTTCAAGAAGCCTGGATAACTATTCCTGAAGACTACTTAAAGCAATGTCAGATTAGACTATGCTGAAGAATAAAGGTGGTTGTACAAACAGTCTTTTTGCCTTATATATTGTACTTCCATATATGTTTTCACATATTTTAATAAATAGGGGCACCAACTTTTGATTTTTCTGCAAAATATAAAGAAATTAAATATAGCTCAAGACTTTTGCACAGCCCTGTATGTAGAAGTGCTCACAGCCCCAGCTGTATTTTGGGGCTACAAAAAGGGCCAGTGTAAGATAAATAAGGATTTTATTTTTTTTAACTATGAATCATTCAAAGCTACTGTAATAGAATCAGTGTTAGAATGAACAGAATACGTCCCTTTAAACTGCTTAAATCACCAGCTTGACTTTAGGGACAAAAAAACTTGGATAACCGTGATGGTGTCTTAATGTTTTATCTAGCACCATCAAAAGGTCATCATTTCTGTGAGCAGTAATTAAGCTTAAACTGCACTATGTTTAGTGTCAGCATATCTGAACCTGCTGTAAGTCACCATTTTAGCATAGGTTTTTATTGAACTTCTAACTTACTGTGGAGTACACTAAGAGCTGTCCACCTTAAAATGACCAAAAGTACATCTGACAGTTTTGTATATCTCATCCTGTTATAAGAGGTTCAGCTTATCTATGGAGTTCTCTTGTTTTACATAACAAAAATGTTTGTCCTAAATAGAGGATTTATTTAAAGATGCAACTGGACAGTTTGCAAATGTGTTTAGAGGCAAGGCGTACCCTGTGGTGGCCATGATGGAAAATTCTTTAGCCTCCTGGTTTCAGGTTCTACCTCAGTGGTTTTGCTTTACCTCTGTTGACTTTGAGAATGAATTAGGTGGTTCTCTAAATGAGTATATGGACGTGTGTGGGTTGGATCACATATGCATATGGAATATGTACATGCAAGTACGAGTGTAACCTTTTTGCATTTTCTAGCAGACGCCAACACAAAGTACACAAAGTACACAAGAAAATGTACATTTGTCTGACATTGTCTTATAATACTTCTTGAAAAGCTACATAAAGTGCATATTTCTGCCCGATGTTGACTGGTTGACATTAACTATTTGCCTATCTATTGGTATCTACATTTACAGCAGTTGAAAAAAGATAACGTGTTATGAGTGTTGACTTTGCATAGTTTATTCACCAACTTCTCTTTTGGCAGTGTTACAAAAACAACAAGCAGCTGCTTATCCAAGCAGAGTTGGACAGAGCGGATGAGGTAATAAATAATAAAGTGATAAGTTTGAGTGATACCTCGGGAACACTTAAGAAATTTGGCACGGTGAATTTACTATAACTCCAAGCAGTGTCTTAAGTAGGCCCAGGTCAGACTGCTGACATTTGTGTTTGCTCTTGATTCTAAGTGATATCTTAGATAGCGGATACACTCAATATGGTCATCTCAAGCACAGAAGCCCCGCCCACCTGCTGTTTAAGCCTTCTGTTTGCCAGAGACAGCCAATCAGCTTAAAGGCAGAGTAGGCGGTGCTAGTTCTACAGTTTTTTGATGTGAAATCATCTCCACAGTGAACTGCACAACAACCTGAAAATCACACCCAACCGATTGGAGAGATGGATCTGTGGATGTAGACAACATCTTCCAAAAGATATCAGTTGGCGTTTTGTTGGTGATGAAGCTCGCCATGTTGTACCAGGTTAACCTTTATCAGGTGATTTTTATGATATTCCAACTATTCAACTTGCATTTGTTTCCCTACTTGTTTGATTTTGATTTTCTTCTTTAGTCTGTTAATTACTTAATCAGTAGAAATGCCTTCTATCTGTACAGCAGCCAAGCCAAAGGAATATGCCAAGTGGAATTTGACTGTAGGCCAGCAGCTTTAAGAACATCATGCACTGAATAGTCTCACAATATGGAGTAATTTACATAATCTACATTTTTAAATTATGTATTTGAACATAATTTATAACATATTTATAAAAATAGGGGGATGGAAGATGGAAGATTCTGTTACTTTTTTCAGACTGGGTGTGTCGTGCTCAGCATCTGTGCCTGTGTTTTCTCCTCTGCAGACTCAGAAGCAGTAAGTCAGCATGCTGACTATCAGCTCTGGCCTGGCTGGTCACTGAGATCTGGGGTTTACTTTATGGAGGATGGTAGCTAGTGGCATTCTGCTCAGACCCTGCGTGGGACTCATAATAACAGATGAAATGAAGGCTTGTGCAGCAACAAAATAAAATTCAAATGAATCGAAGACATGCGAGTTGTAAATATCATCAGCTACTGGCAGCGGCAGAAAAAAGTCACACATTGAAGCAACTTAAAGCTTTTGGAATATATAAATTCTTAGTGTGACATCCTGTTTAGCGTGATCTGTCAATTTTCTTTTTCACACCCAACATGACCCAGCCCAGTTTGCTTTGAAGTCTAAGATCAGTGCATTTGTGTCACACTTTTCTAGAGGTGCAGTCATTTAACATTTTACACTTTATTTGAAACAATTAGTTATCGATCATTAAACTACAAGATGCTGTTTTTGCAGATGAAAACGCAGAGATGCAGTCAGATAAAGTTGTGGGATATTAATCTGGCTTTGGTGTTAATGAAACTAACAAGAGGTGCACTAGAAGGGCAACAATGAGACAACCCTCAAAACAGGAATGGTTTTACAGATATTTTTTCCCTCCACATCTTTTCTGACTGTTTTTTCCACTAGTTTTTTATCTGACTAAGGCCAGTGTCACTACTGGTAGCATGAGGTGATGTGGTAGAGCAGGTCATCTACAGGTTTTAGCCCTGGCTGTTCCAGCCTGTATGTCAAATATCCTTGGTCAAGATACTAACCTCAAGTTCCTCTCTGAACACTTAAGCAAAGAAAAAAGTGCTTGTATGAATGGGTGAATGAAGCATGTTATATAAAGCCTTTTGAGTGCTCAGTTAAAAGAGAAAAGCACTATAAGAACCAGTCATTTACCATTTACCTGGTCCCAACAGAGGTTGCACAGGTAGTCCAACTCCTCTAGGATGGCACATCAATATGTCCCATTGCCACAAGGTTTGCTATGTCTCCAAGAAAATAGAGGAGTTTCCAGGAGACAGTTACTGTGGGAGAGCTAACCAGGGCCGTAGAAGGTCATGAACCCATCAGCAGGACCGGTATCTGCTCCTTTGTGCAAGGAGGAACAGGACGAGCACTGCCAGAGCTACAAAATGACCTCCAGCAGGACGTTGGCGTGAATGTCTCTGACCAAACAATCAGACTTCATGAGTGTGGCCTGAGGGCCTGGTGTTCTCTAGTAGGCTTTGTGCTCCCAGCCCAGCACCGTGGAGCCCGACTGGGACTTACCATCGAATACCAGAACTGGAAGGACCACCACTGGTGCCCTGTGATTCACCCTAAGCACATCTGACAGACGTGAAAGGATCTGAAGAAGCTGTGGAGAATGTTACGCTGTCTGTAACATCATTCAGCATGACCAGTTTGGTGGTAAGTCAGTGATGGTCTGTGGGGGGCATATCCATATAGCGACATAACTAAATCCAACAGAACACCTCTGGGACATTATGTTTCCATCCAATCGTCCAGGAAACCATCAGTCATCTCATTAAGAGCAGGCTCTGATGTTAGCAGGGAGGCATACAAGCATGTGGGGGCCATACAAACTACTGCGTGCCTTGTGCAAATGTTCCTTTAATTGCTATGAGCCGTGTACGTTTGGCGTTTGTAATGTGTATGTGTGACCCAGGTTGAAAGCAGCTTTCACTTTGTCTAACGTTATGTTTGGGATTATATTTACCAAAAGTTTAGGCGTTTGTTTATTAGTGCTGTTTGTAGGTGAGTCTCCTGAAAATTTCATGGAGTTGCTATGCATATGCAACATTTCCAAATGGATTTTTCCTGTAGTAATTTGTATTGTGTTCATAA
The DNA here is from genome assembly GCF_057382185.1 of Mchenga conophoros. Classification (NCBI taxonomy): domain Eukaryota; kingdom Metazoa; phylum Chordata; class Actinopteri; order Cichliformes; family Cichlidae; genus Mchenga; species Mchenga conophoros. Next base: position 41,009,306 of record NC_140547.1, on the reverse strand, counting down.
TTAATCTAAAGTGAACACTTGTTACTTAATTATGCTATGAATCAATTTTCTTCTGTATATTATTTTTATCTATCTTATCTAATAGCCTCTCTGGGCTTAAAGTAGAATAGGGTTTGGACACAGCGGTCCTTCCTGGTTTGCAACACGGGGTCATTTGTAATGAGGAGGCACTGAGGTTGAAAATGAAGCTATTGTAAAACTTTTAAACTTTAAATACAAATGCAAACAGTTTAGCACAATTAGCTGTCAAACGTTTGACAGCTTTCTGTTTGAGTTTTACAAGATACTCATTAATTCATGCATAATTCCTCCAAAGAGTCAGATAGCTATGTGACAATATAATTACATTTTCCTATGCCATTGTGTTTTAAAGCCACCGTGTAGCTGCTGTTATTGCAGGAATTTAGATTCTATTGTTTATTTATAAACAAACAGCAGTTAGGAATCAGAAATAACCCATGAACCATGCTGTCCGGCAGGAGGCGACAGAGTCCAGTTTAGCGCAGTTAATGGGAAAGGGTTTTCCCAGTCGAGTTATGGTTCATTACTGACTGATGAGCATTAAGTGCATTTCCTTAACTGCTAACTGATGACAGTCAAGCCTCTTACAAAATTGTCGCTGTAAAAGCCAGCTAGTCATTTAAGGCCATACAATGAAGACACAATATTTTATGAGTACGTTACCGCGTGGATAAATCACCACATCTGCACGTATCTGTCAACAACGCGGGGAATCTGCTCTGTGTGCTTTAATTAGCTTGTTAGTCATCAATGGGACGGTCCTGTGACGTGCAGCTGTCAAAACACTGGAGGAGGGTAAAGGTTAAAACGGAAGTCAGGAGAGTTTACCTTCAAAATAAAGGGTACACCAAGAAAAAAAATAATTAAAAAATTTCTGTCTAGCAGGTAAATTAAGACAGCTTGGCCCTTAACATCAGTGATTAAAATAGATTTATTTCCACTTTCTGATTTGTTTACTAAAACAAAATGACAGCATTTATGACATCTTTTTGGGTGTAAATATAAAGAAAATATAAAGTAAATTTACACCCATCCTTTATGTATTCTGTCTTAGTCCATCCATCCATTTTCTTCCACTTATCCGGGGCCCGGTCGCGGGGGCAGCACCCTAAGCAGAGAAGCCCAGGCCTCCCTCTCCCCAGCCACCTCCTCCAGCTTGTCCGGGGGAACACCACGGCGTTCCCAGGCCAGCTGAGAGATATAATCTCTCTAGCGTGTCCTGGGTCTGCCTCCTCCCAGTCGGACATGCCTGGAAAACCTCGCCCAGGAGGCGCCCAGGAGGCATCCTTGCCAGATGCCCAAACCACCTCAACTGGCTCCTTTTGATGTGGAGGAGCAGTGGCTCTACTCTGAGCCCCTCCCGAATGGCCGAACTTCTCACCCTATCTCTAAGGGAGAGGCCAGCCACCCTTCAGAGGAAGCCCATTTCTGCCGCTTGTATTCGCGATCTTGTTCTTTCGGTCACTACCCACAGCTCGCAACCATAGGTGAGGGTAGGGGCGTAGATCGACTGGTAAATTGAGAGCTTCGCTTTTACACTCAGCTCGCTCTTCACCACAACAGACTGGTATAGCGTCCGCGTCACTGCGGCTGCTGCACCAATCGTGAAAAAGACCCCGAGATACTTAAACTCATCCACTTGGGGCAGGGTCTCGTGCCCTGAGTGGGCAAGTTCAAGTTCAAGTTCAAGTTCAAATTTTATTCGCCACATGCAGGTTGCCCTGCAGTGGAATGAACCCGCCCCCTGACCTTACACACACGACACAGACATCACATGGGGATACAAGTCAGTGAACGGTTGCATTACAGAAAACCACTGAAATATACACTACAATGGGAAAGTACAAGAGGAAAAAAGAGACCTCTACTCATGCTGGGCTCCTATGGGAGGACACCATGAGAACAGGAAACAAAAACTCCTCTGCACAGAAAGCACATAAATGTCCACAGTATAACATTATGGAGCACGTGACCAGCAACAGGGTTGGTAGGGGGTGAGGAGTAATCCTAGACAAACACAGCAGCCATCCTGCCCAACACGTTCTCACTCCCAAAGCGTAACATTTTACGCTAGGTGACAAATCGTCAACATATTACGTTTTCGGCTACCCACCACGTTCCTAAATGACGACCTCGGAAAAAAAGAGGAAATATGAGAACCCTCTGGACTCCATCTACACATGTTCGCTCTTTTTCTTCAAATCGCTTAGAAACACGCTATTTAACATCATTATAGTCCTGGTTAAGATCAGGAATAAGGTTAGGTTTAGGGCTGGAAAACAGGGCTGGAACGTCTATTACCGCGGGAGCGTCATTGCACTGGATTCCAGCCATAACCCGCCGCGTACCATAAGAACGCCGAAGGTCTCCTTTCGCGTTCCTCAGGAACGCAGCGGGACATGACAAAACGTCGACATGTTATGCCTCGGGAGTGAGAACGGGCTGTCATGCCACTGCGCCGTCTCTCCAGCCGGTTCCGCTTTCTTAATTCTTCGATAAGCCAGGGCCAAGCCAGCTCCAATCAGCAAGAACCCTGTTATCATGGTTCCAAATAGGTAGATATCTTCAGCGTCCTTGATCGACAGTCCCGCCAGGCACACGATCCTCCATTTCTGCCACCCGTCCATCGTGTACGTCCAGGGTAAGTACCTCCAGGGCACTCGGGCTCTCCCGAGCCCAGAGTTCTCGTTGAGAAAAGGGTGTCAATAGCATTCAGAGACCAGTTGATCAAATCCATAATTCTCTTTAGGTTTTAGAGAACAGACTGTGAGAGAGTGTTCCAGGGAAAAGTAATACAAAAAACACAAGACAAGACAAGGACACAAGAAGCTAAGCAGGGAAGATAAGGGAAAGGAGGAGAGGAGAAACGTGCGGCCGCCTTTGCCAAGAACCAAACGAAAAGTCACTCCACCATGGAAAAGACCATGGCCTCATTCTGTCTTAGTGCTTTCTCTAATTAAACAACAGACTTGACACTTTACTGTGTCCTCTAAACTGAATTTTCAGTGGTACTATACAGAAATGCTGCTTTAGCAATACCACATGCACACTATTATGTCAGCCAGCTCAGCCTGTGTCTTGTTGCCAAATATCGACAGTAAATTAAATTTTGTAAATAAAAAAGTATAAATCAAACATGAATTCTAAAAAAAATGTTTGAATTCTTTTGTGTTGACTGTCAATTGTATTTTTTTATTACCTATAGAATTTTTAAACAACAGATACTGACCCTAAGTGCAAAGAGTCCAGCTTTCCCCCAAAAATTGATTCCTCGAAAAGTTATGAAACACTGAGCTCCCCTAAATAAGCTGCTTTTATAGATTAAAAGTATCGGGATCAGTATCGGTATAAGCAATACTGGCCCTGTAGTTACTTTGTATCAGATTCATTTTGTTGTTGTTGCGTTAGACTTTTAATTTGTAAACCATTAAAGGAAGTTGCTTCTTGGAGCAGCTGGTTTGACAATAATGCCGCTGCTACAGTTGTGTTTGAGCAAAGGTGATGCCAACATCCGCTGAGGGAGAGCCAGAGCGCAGACAATGAGGGGCTGTTAGAGGAAGGAAAAGCGGTATTTCTCACTTCCACCTTATTTTTTCTATAGCAGGAAAAAACAGCGCAGAGGATCCAGCCAGTGCGCGCTGATTGTAGTGTTCAAAACAAGGCGGGGCTGACGCCGCCGTCTGATTTTGGACAAACCACAAGTAGGTTAGCGCAGACACTAACAGGGGAGAGTGCTGCTGCTACCCCCCGCCGCTGCTTTTGTTGTTTTTTATGACATCTGAAAGTCAAGCATGAATTCAGCCGAACAGACGGTAACGTGGCTCATAACGCTCGGAGTCCTGGAGTCTCCCAAGAAAAGCATCTCGGATCCAGAGGCTTTCCTCCAGGCGTCCCTGCAGGATGGAGCGGTGCTGTGCAGGCTGCTGGAGCGACTCAGACCCGGGACGGTGGACAAAGTAAGTAAATGCAAGGGGAGAAAGAGGTACAACTGACTAATAATAACCCAGTGAAATCGATATAATATGGGGAAGCAAAAGAAAGGAAAACTGTGTTAAAAGTGTTCATGATAAGAGCTTCATGATAAATATTACATGAGACCAATTAAGCTTCATCCTGCGGAATTAAATATCCCTGGATGTGTAGGGTTTAAAAATAACAATCTTAAAAAACAAAAACAAAAAAACCCCACCCCAATCACTTTGCAGAATATAAGATTTTTTTCTCTTACATTTTTTTTTAGTTGATTGTGAGGAAAATCTAAAATCAGTTCTTGCTACTTGAAAATACGACAATTTGATACTCACCACTGCAGTACAGGCTTCTTTTTTCCCCTCAAGTGTTATTTTCATTTCACAATTAAAAAAATATTCATGTCTATGGGAATATAAAAGCAGGAGGCAGCTTGTGAAGTTATATGTAAATGTGACCCGACTTCTGCATTAATAATATAATATTTTACTGAAACGCACCTAATACCAGCAGAAATACTTCTAACTGCCAATTATACTTAATGCACGCTACTTATATCATCATTATTCAACTATGACACTACATGTGTTTTGCTTCATAGGAAGTCAGAGCCAGTTCTAGAGTTTAGGAAGCTTACTGCTTTAATGTACAGGCTTATCAGCTCATCACACACACACACACACACACACACACACACACACACACACACACACACACACACAGTGGACCATGAACCAGTCAACGTCATATCCTACTTATCCAACCAAAGTAACCTGCGCACAGGGAGGGAGTCGTCCTATCAAAATAAAGGCACGAACCATGTCATTATCTACGGCTTGTTGCTCATTAGAATTATTATTATTATTTTTCTTATTTAGGAGGATAGCTCATAGCTAGTTGTCTTCGGTGAAGACTATGCGCTTATTTTAAGTTAGAATGTTGTTTTTTTTATTTCTGTTAAGCACATTTTGTGATAAGTAGTGTATGATGATAACATTAAAACCCGATGAACTAGCTGAAAAATTACATTATAGTACAAGCTCTGTGTATTTGTTGGCTACTTTCTTATTATTGTTTAACGAAAGCAGGCAGTTAAAGGTATGAAAATAATGCTTTTACTCTGAAAGTTAAACCCGGAAGTTTGACTGATTACCCGAGCTGGCTTGATCCTGGAAAGCAGCAAGTGCATAGGCAGCAAACGACTGGAATAAGATTGTTTTCAAGCGGACGAAACCTTAGACACCTTCAGGAACTCTTCTGTGTCTATTATGAGTTGACAATTTGGGCTAATTTGGTGTTGTTGTGTTTTTTTCTTCGTGCACAGTTTTTCCAGGAGCCGAGGGGCGACAGCGAGTGTCAGAGGAACATAACCGAGTTTGTTAAAGGCTGCGGGGCTTTCGGTGTGGAGGTGAGTTAATGCACCCGTAATGTGCCCATTAACTGCGGGAAGCCTCGGGTGCAGCGTGTCCTGTGGTTTCACAGAGAGTTTCATTGTTTGAATGGACCCTCTTTTTTTTTTTTTACTTAAAAAATGCATTTGTTATAGTAGCTGCTAATGGCACGAGACAGTACTCACGAGCTGAAAGTGTGTCGTTAATGAGTGAATACCTGTGGCTATTTCTCCTCGAGGAAGCATTAAAACACAACGACACAATTGTGTCCACTTGTTTTAATTCAATTCGTTAATTACATATTTATAAACACTGAAAAACACTGGAAGAAGGTGACCTCATAAGAAATAGATCCTAATGGAAGCCCTTTTCAGCTTTATTAATGCTTACTAAAGCTTTGTACATACCTATATGAGCCATTTTGGGGTATTCAGACACTTTTAAGCTTTATTACTGTATAATAATCTGTAAATATGAGGCTTTATATCATCAGGTGTGCGGTTTATGTGATGTTCATGTGGTCCAGGCAAACTTGGGAATGATTTTTCATAAAAATAAACTCGAAAGTTATAGTTTTTACTAGTTAGTCATTGATAAAGTCTTTAGCAAACGCCTACATGCGTGGTGCTTTATATAAAAGTTGCACAGTTTTGCTTTTATTTAGACAAGGTGGGCGTATCCTCATATGATACACTCCTCTACCCATGCTGAAAAGCACCAGCTGTGGTGTTGACTGTGAGGAGCAGAGCCAGTAAAAGTAGGCCAAAATGAGTTGATTTTCAGTCTGTCTCAAAGATGTTTCGAGCCCACAGGCTTGTATGGCTGTTGCTGCCTGTAGACCATTTGTAGTTATGGAAACAAGAAGCAGAGATAAGCGTGGATGCTCTGTTTTCATTTCTGACTTGGCAGCAGTATTCAGACTGCACAACAGATCAATAATTGGGTATGTTTGTTTTCAGGATGACTATAGTCCAGACTAAAGATGCACCAAATGTGAAATTCTGGGCCCATACTAGGGTCTAAAATAAAAAGAGCTGATGCTAGGAGTGATCCATTTTTATGTTTTTTTATTTATTTGTCATTTTTCTTATCACTTGTTTATTCTTTGCTTCCACGTGGGACACAACAGCTAAACACAGGCCATCACCACAGGTTAATATCCTTTATAATGACAGAGAATGACATCAATGTCTGTCGGTTATATTGGTGCGTTGCTGGTCGATACCATTGAGTTGTGGGTGATCCCATTTGGAATAAGAGAAAAACACAGGTAGTTAATGTGTGACTTGATCATTACCATAGTTCTCATTTGGGGCGTGCTTTAAGTCAAAGGGAGTGTGTTGTTGGAGGTGGAGCAGACTTTTCTGCTGATCTGAATGCTGTTTCAACTACTGCCGTTAATATTTGGGAATGAATAAGCAGTTGTTTGGCAAAGAAAGGGTTAAGTATGAAGCTGGATATTGAATTTGTTATAAAATGCTGTGCTAAAAATATCCATACCGCTCTCAGTGTTCAGAATCGCATATTAGGATGTGTGCTTCTGTCTGTGTTTGCACAACGGCAGGCCCAGGAGCCAGGTTATATCCTGGCTCACAGTGAGTGTGAAGAGAAAGCTAGTAAATAGTGTATGATGTGACACACACACACCCATGTACACACTATTGATCTTAGCCGTGGAAAAAGCCATGGGGTCATAATTGAGAAGAGTAGATTACGCAACACAAGAGTCAAGGTTCTAGACGTGTAGCGTGGTTTCGCTCAGGACTTGGAAAACAACTGTGGGCTTTTAGAAGAGGAATGGAAGGAGCATGAAAAGATGAAATGAAGGAGAGTAAAAGAGTGGGCTGATGTAATGCTGCACGCCAGGCAGCCCGAGCCAGTGGGTTTTCCAATCAGCTTGATTAGAGGCATGCCAGCCATGTTGCTGGAAGCCAAGGTCTCCATTACTAGCAGTCTGACTGACATCAGCATTGTAATTCTCTCAGACAGTCCTCGGGACAAGAAGAGGGCGAGCCAGACTGTGTGTGTCCAGCACAAGAGGATTAGAGAGCGGGCAATAAGTGCCGGCTTGAGCGTGGACGAACGCTGAACGTGATTAAGAAGAGCTGCACAGTTAATAAAAACCCCCCCAAAAAACAGTCGTGATCATAGATTGGCGTCTGCTGTTAATTAAACTTGACCAGGGTGGGACAGTGATCCTGTGCATTTTGAGTGCCTTCGCTGCAACAGTAGATCAAGTGCTGCCTATAATCAGGTAAGCTGTTTGACCTATGACAGGTGTTTGTTGTAAGTGAGTTGTGACGGTAGGTGCTCGTCTACAGATGCAGGTGAGAAAATCTACAGGGCAAAGTGTAAGACAAGCATATTGCATGCTTGATTTTTTTTTTTTAAGGATTGTCTGAATTTGTAATTGTAGTACATTTTTTCTTTCAGCCTAATATGCTTCAGTGGAGCTAAAGTAATCCTAGCCTAAATCTTAGGACTCTGGTTGGACAGAAGTAAGAACATTTGTCAGTAACTGCCAAATGTAACACGTAGGATGTCTGTGTCAAATGCATTTTCCTTCATTAGTTAAAGTGCTTTTTTTGTGTCAGGTGTCAGATTGATCAGGGGCCTGCATTAAACTGCTAAAATGTGTTCACATGCAGCTGTAGCACTGTTGCTAAGTCTCATTTTGTGTCTTGGGCCAGTGCCAGTAGGAGAGGTGAACGTGTGAATTAACTTTTGGGTCCACGCTGCTCTTGACTACCAGTCAAGCTTGTATGCATAAATCAAACCAGAGCACTTTCCGAAAAAGGCAACATAAAAGGACAGTGTGGTTTTATTTATTAGATCAAAGCGACTCAGTCTGCGCAGAAACAGAGAATGAAGATTACAGATGTTCTTTCTTTTTAAATAGCTCTATTTTCCAAAGCTGACTTTTATGCCTCAGTATCGCCCCACCTTCACGGCTTGGGAATTTAGAAGTCATTCAGTGTGTGTGGTGTACACAAGATTAGGAGCCTCACAAGTATGTTGATTATGGTTTTGTGTGTCTGTGTGTGTAATGTGGAGATTAATGAGGGGGGGGGGGGCTCAGACTTTAAGTAATCCTGGTCCAGACTGTAGTTGGAGTAGGGATGTAAGCCCCCCACTAACTACTTGTGTTTCTTAATTTTTTAGGCAGACATACTTCTTCATTATGTACATTTGCAATTATTGAAGTGAACCAAATAGGAAGAAGATATTTTCTTGTAGTCTTGTTTTTTGTTGCCCTTTGTTTTTCAAACCCCTTTTATTTGCTTCCACATTTCTATGTGAGATACATGCACAGCTATTTCAGGAAGGCAGTTTGTGTGATTCTTGATGTCATGCTCTATGAATTTATTATGAATGTGTATTTTCCCCACTTTACGTCAAACCTCTCTATGGTTTATTGCTGTTCTAAAATTCCCTTCATATTCTTTATTTGGTTTTCTCTCCTTGAAGCCTTTCGAGGTCAATGACCTGCTGCAGGGACTGAACTTCTCTAAGGTGCTAAACTCCTTGGTTGCCCTCAACAAAGCTACTGAAGGTAAGATCACTGTGTGTGTGTGAGAGCAGTATTTATTCCATCTCTGCAAACATTTGGACTTTTTTGGAGCATCTTCCTGTTTGGCCACCACATGAATTTAAGATGTATTCAGTTGCATCATGCATTTGCAGATTTGAGTGTTTCTGGGGACACCGTATGTGTGGCACACTCCTCAACCTCAAGGATCAAGTCCTTTGACTCTCTGAACACTCAGAGTCGCTCCTTGAAACTGCTGCAGCCTCAGTACCGCAGCCTGGTGAGTAACCACGTCAAAGATAAGAACGGTAATAACAGCAAACAAACAGCAACAGGGTTAGAAATATTATTGTGTTGTGAAAAAGTTTAATCCTCTAAAGTCCCCTGAAGGTGGTGCCTGCCTGAACACGACTAATAAATAACAGCTTTCTGTTTTCACGTTGTTTTCCGCTCCTCTCGTTCACAGGACATGTCAGAGGGCAGTGGGTGTGGCCAGCTGTTGGTCAGGGCACGCTTCCCCTTCCAGCAGACCAATGAGGACGAACTGTCTTTCTCCAAGGGTGACCTCATTATTGTGACCAGGCAGGAGGAGGGGGGCTGGTGGGAAGGCACGCTGAAGGACAAGACTGGGTGGTTCCCCAGTAACTATGTACGGGAGCTGAAAGGAAATGGTGGGTTAAACTATTACTGCTTCAGATGTTGTGCACCACTGAGGAGAAATAACTCCTTATTGCTTTGGTCACAGAGGACAGTTTGATACCTTTCTGCACATGGGCCTCATGTTAAGATGTTTGACTTTACATATTCCCATCTTCAAGCCTGTCAGCAGATTTAGAGCAGCTTGCTTATAAAATATTTTGAACATTTTGCTTCCATCATGCACGATATGAGCCATTAATATTATATGACAGTTTCAAGTTCTAAAATGCAGTAAAATAAACATTGGAATTGAAAAAAAAAAACACTGCTAATATCAATTTAAAGTGAGGGTTGTTTCCCCCAAAGCAGCAGCAAAGACACACAACCAGATACACACAAACAGACTTCCTGCATGTCTGTTCTTACTGATTATAACTTCCTGACCTCTTTTAGTTGAATGATTTCTCAAGGACTGGACAAGATATCCTTGGCATGTACTGTAATTGAGATTTATTTCATATGTCATGTTTCTTTTTGGGTTTGTTTGTTTTGTTCAGAAATTCCCCTCATTCCTCGCCGTTCTTTAACATAGTTGCATAGTTAGGTTTCTTCACCCTGGAATTCAACAATAATCAACATATATGAGCTTTTTCTGCCTTTATTTTAATACTAACATGGTGTTTCTTCTTTTGACATCTTAGGTTAAATTTGTTGGTTAGTTTTGTTGCTTTTGGGGGAGGAAAGGCAGGACAGAAGGAAGAAAGCTTTGCAATAACACAAAGAAAGGAAGTTCCAGAACTGCTGTATAAAAAGAAACTTCCTGACTTTAACATCACAGCAGAAAACTTCAACCGTGATAACAGCACTCTGAGGAATGGCAGTAAATCCAAATGTCCAGTGGGAGTTGTTTGATGTGTGAGATAGCAGGCTTATACTTGTGATTGCTGTGCCTGTTTGTAGAGTCAACAGCGATGACATAAAGCATTCTTTTTGAGAGCAATGAACCAAGATCTAGGAAAGTGTCTTTCATAGCTTCCTTAGGTTGCTCTTTAGTTTCTGCAGTCTGTCGGGTGAGTTTAAAAAGTGCATTAAGGCGACCATTATCTGGAACATACTTTTGTGCTGTTGTCGCTCGTCTTGCCTTACTTTGCAGTGTCTACAAATAGTGAAGAGAAGAATACGAGAAGGTTTCTGTTATGGGCCACCCAGGGCTGTAATAACAGTGGCCTGGACAATGAAATGACATGACATTGTCGAGTCAATGAGTTATAGCATTCAATCACTGGTTGACCTACATACTGGATCAGCCACAACATTGTCCTGCAGTTGGAGAATGTTGGAGCTTTCATCCCAAAAAATTTGTTTCTATGTGACATTTTCTGAGGGAGATTTTCTGGGTGCTCTTGTGCAGCGACTGTTGATCTTTTTTTACTAGATGAGACGTTCGGTATCAGTGCGCCACAGTGAAAGGAAGATTTATTGCTTTAGTTGCTGTGTGAGCGATCAGAACTGTTACTTTTTGGTTGTTGACCTTTGCCTTTTGATCAAGTTTGTCTTAAATTCTTAGAAAGAAAACTGTAGGGAGTTAAGTTGGTAAAGTAAAACACACAGTGACTTAAGAATGTGTTGTGTTGTTATATGAGCACATCACTTTTATTTTTATTTGACAAAATTTGTATGTAGCTTGTATTTTGTTTTTATCTCTATTTTAAAGCCAGTGACCCTCTTTCTCCATTTTTTTTTCTTTTGTTGATATTTTTAGACAAAACGTTAGACAAGCCAAAGTCTGGGACGCTCAAAAGTCCGCCTAAAGGCTTTGATACCACTATCATCAACAAGACCTATTACAATGTGGTAAGTATCACAATCTTAAGAAATTCTATTTGTGTGTGAGTGTTTGCTCACCTACATTGTGCCAATGGATGGATTTCTTAAGTGTGTGGGCTTTTGTGGACTGTTGCAATCTGTTCTTTTCCACACATCTATTTAATGATTGTGTAGCATGTAATTGTGGAGCTTGCATAGCACCCCTACGTGTGTCATCCTTGTGTGTACGTGCATGTGTGTGTGTGTGAGTGTGGCGCAGATGTAATGTAGGTTATTTCTTCCATTCCACTGGTTTCTGGGGCAGCCTTGCCTCAGGGTTGGCTACTGCTGATGCTTGCGTGAGTGTTTGTGAGTGTTTCAATAATGCAACAAGCTGCAAAACCTCACAAGACTATCCATCATTGGGTGGTTTACCTGAGTGTGTCTCACACACACACGCACACACAGACGTGCCTGAAGTCAAAGCTGTTCCTAAAAAAGAAATTCAAAAACACGAAGACATAGATAAAAGTTATTGTGTTTTTTCTCATAAAAGAATCCCCCAAAGCCTTAGAACAGAAGCTTTTAAAGTAGAAGATGCATGCTTTTCATCTGTTTGTGTGCTTTTTCATGATTGGTTGCACACTGGCATCGTCTCCATCTCCTCTTATAGATCATTTTTAAATAAAAAAAATATAATATATAAAATAATATATACAAAAATATAATTTACAGTTGCTTAAAATGCTGGTAAACATATACTGGCTCCTGGCCTGAGGGGAGACACAGCGCTGTCTTATCTGTCACCGTGCAATTCATTAACCTCATTACTGTGAGGTTTCTGATGTCATGGCGAGATTAGCCAGTTAGCCTGCGGAGTCAGACCCTTGGAAAGCTAATCGAGCCAGGACAACACTACAGTTCCCGAAGGCTCCAGTGACTTTCCCTGTTAGTTTGTGGCAAATGCACTTCCCACTGAAAAGCTGTTTCCTTATAAACTCATATAACGCTGTACAATTATCCAAAACCTGAAGATAGACGTTTACAGTGATAGGAAACTCAATGGCCTGGCACTTTTTCACTCTTTCACTCTTTTCTTTTATATTTTAATAGTATCACTTAACATAAGTAATGGAAAATGTTGTGTGTGTGTGTGTGTGTGTGTGTGATGGCTTTTTCAGGTCCTACAGAACATCCTGGAAGCAGAGACTGAATATTCAAGGGAGTTACAGAGTCTCTTGGGTTCATACCTTCGCCCACTTCATCCCACAGACAGGTAGAGTTATTTTTACACCTTTCGTTGTTTTATTCAACAGAGTCAGATTTTAGAGGGGGAGGAAACGCACACAGGCATATCTATTACACTGTCGTAAATCTAAATTGAATATGTATACACATATATCTAATATTTACACACACATATGACAGAATATATTATTTGCTGTCCCTGTACATTCTGGAGCCAGGCATACTGTTATTATATATTTCAGGTAGATCCACATCAGACATGTACTTTAAATTACAGTGCCTTTACCTTGAATACATTTTCCTTAATATACTTTTTCTGTATTATCCTTATAGGGTATAAATGTTTGAAATTACAAGTCAGGTTTTAACAGTACTTGGCTGAATATAATTCATGAAATAGTTGGATCGATCTGACAGGTTATCTGTATATCTGTCTGTATATACACAGTGTGGTGTGTCACACTTGTGTGTTAGATATTTTCTGACACACCATCAGAGTTAATGCTCTGCTCTCTCCTCTCTTCTGCAGACTCAGCAGTGTTGACATCGGTCACATTCAGGCAAACCTGGAAGACATTTCAACCTTTCAGCAAATGCTGGTTCAGTCTTTGGAAGAGCACACCAAGTCAGTATATATTTATTTTCTTAGTCTTTACTGTGCATGTAATATTTTTGAGTTTTGACTGATGACCTGTGATAGACTGGATGGATGCATGGATGGAGTTTGGACTGACTGGTCAGTTTGTTAGTGACAGACATTTCTTTCTTCTCTGAACCTTGCTTGCTTTACTGAATAAAGTTTGACTGCTGTATTTGCAGGTTGTTAATTACACATGTAGTATATGTTTTTCTGAACTTTGACTATCATATAACTTCTCTATAGCCTTTCTAAAACATGCACAATACTCAGATGAGCTTCCCATGTTCACATCCTGTTGCACTAAGATTACTCAGACCAGCAGCTGTCCTGAATGGACCTTCATGTTGGCGATTATTGTAACAACAGCGACATCTATTGGTCATATGAAGTCATACAACCGGTTTTTCCAGTTTGGACAAGTACACAATGATGATAATGATTTTTTGGGGGGTAATAAAAATCTTAAACCTGATGAACAACAGCAGCTGAGCCTGTGTTTCATTCGTATAGATGACGATTGGTTGTGTGTCACTAAATGATCTCTTTAACAGAAGACATTATAGTTTTAAAGTTTGGTCTTGAAATGTTGTTTTCCCATCAGTTTTCACTTCTGTTTTATGTTAAGGCTGAAGGCTGGCTAACACCCATAATTACCACAGAGTGAAACTTTTATCTTTATGTGCAGCAAGTATACTAGGATTCTGCTTTTATCCAGACTGGTATTGTCATGTCATTTGTGTGTGTAGACTTCCTGAGAGCCAGCAGAGGATTGGAGGGTTCTTCCTGGGCCTGATCCCCCAGATGAAGAAAATCTATTTGACCTACTGCTCTAATCACCCTTCTGCTGTCAATGTACTGACACAACACAGGTACTGTCTGATCATTTTAATCCACAGAAAAAAACTTTCTATCCCGAAAGAGTAAGCTCATGTGCTGTATTTTGTATATTTTGTCTGTGTGTGTGTATCACAGTGAGGAGCTGAAAGAGTACATGGAGTCAAAAGGAGCACCCCCCCCTGGGATCTTGGCACTGACCACTAGCCTAAGTAAACCCTTCATCAGACTGGATAGATACCCAACCCTGCTGAAAGAACTGGACAGACATATGGAAGTAAGCTTGAATTGCTCCCTGTCTTTCTGCATCTCTGCTAGTATACTCAAGTCCTGCAAACTTTAATTGAATCATTTTATCGAATGATGATAACTGGGGCAGAGAATGTTGACAAGAGGGAAAAAGGTTATTTGTTTTCATGTGCTTAAATCTTGAATCTTGTCTGTCTTTTAGGACCAACACCCTGACAGAGCTGATCTACAGGCTTCTATGACAGCCTTTAAAAACCTCTCTGTAAGACACATGCTTATCAGTCCTTAAACATTAAGCTAGTCAAACGTAATGTGCATGCTAATGTAGCCCAGAAATGAGGGGTACAAAGTGTATCAAACTACTCAACCTGCAGAAAGTAACCCATAAGAGGCGACTAATGGTGTCTTATGTTACATTTTTTGAGTTTGAGTGTAATTTTATGACCTGTTTTTTGTACATTTAACCTCTGTTTCACTGTATCAATCAGAAATGATGTCACGGAGCTTTTGAATGCCTGTTCTGTGTTTCTGTGTCCTCAGGCTCAGTGTAAGGAAATCAGGAAGAAGAAGGAACTGGTGTTGCAGATTTTAACAGAGCCGATCAGAAACTGGGAGGGAGATGATATCCGAACTCTTGGCCCTGTCCTTCACATGTCCCAGGCCGCAGTTCACTCACAGAACTGTCCGGTACTTATCACGACCTGCAAGAGCTTAACAACACACAGAACCTGTTGTTGTCTTTCTGAAATGAAAGGCATACTCACAGGCCAGCTACTGATTAGCCAGAAAAACCTGAGCATACTTGTTAAACTTAGCGTTTACACAAACTGTGCCGTGTGAATGTACCAGAAATTTATATTCACTCCCACAATGAACACCATTGAGTTCACAGTTCAATTCAATTTTATTTATACAGCACTTGGCACTTTTATAGTGCAAGGTAAACCCCTGCAATAATCCAATAAAACATCCTATTTTTCAGGAGTCAAATGAATGCTACCTCCTTCTCTTCCATCACACTCTGCTCATGGTCTCTGCCAGCCTGAGAATGAGTGGATTCATCTATCAGGTATGGCACACTTGATTTGATCGCTGTAATTTCCACAGTAATGTTCCTGTCACTAACATGCATGTATTTCTTTGAGGTGTCAAACATTACTAGCTTATCTGGTGCACTGATGAACACTGTTTCTGGTTGTGTCTGCAGGGGCGGATACCATTATCAGGAATGCTTATTTCCAGGATAGAGGATGGAGAAAACTTGAAGAATGCTTTTGAAATATCTGGTCAGCCCCTTTCTTCATTTACTACAAGACATTTCAGCTTAGCTCTTTTATAGAATCTCACTTGATTTCAGCATCTTTACACTCATGGCCTGTTTCAAATATGGGGTTTCACAGACAGTTTGCTCCTGATGATCTCATATTTACATTAAGCAGGAACACTGGGAGTCCGGGCATTTTCGCCAAAACTCTGAGATTCAGGGATTGTTTTTGCATAAATTCATTAATAATAAGAACCCAGAAGATACACTCCTTGCAGGACATGCTGAAAAGCATAAAGTGATTACTGTTGCAGTTTAACCCTCAAGTATAATTTGCTTGCTAAAAATTTAACATGTATACAAACTATCTTCACAAAATATTTTAGAAAATTCAGAATTTTTTTTATTATGTTTTACCTACACTTCTGCTTTTTTGTGAAACAATATTATTCCAAAGACTATGGAAATTAAACTACTGAGAGATCTATCCAGAACAACTATCAGGACACCCATGAATGAGTCAGCCAAGTCTGGTATTGTAATTGTTAGAATCCTGCACAGGAGTTGGTTGCAAGTTTGCAGTCCAAGAAAACAAAAACACTTCTACAGAAAAGACAGCTTCAAGCTAGACTGAAATATGCTAAAGACGACCTGGAGAAGTCGTCACACAGTCGTTCACACTGGAACTGCGTCCTTTGGTCAGATGAGACAAAACTAGGGCTCTAGGGCAGAGACGTTGCTTATGTTTGGAGAAAGCAGGAAGAGGTGTACAACCCAAAGGCCAAACAGTGGTGGGAGTATTATGCTGTGAGAATGCTTCAGTGCATCTGCTGCTGAGAATCTCGTCAATATGGAAGGAATCATGAAGAACGACGGATTTGTGAAGATTCTGAAAGAAACCCTCAAGAAAGCAAAACTGAGTCTGGTTCTTCGCTTTGTCATCCAACACGCCTCCCGCCAGAAACCCAAAATGAATGTTACAGACTGGCCTGCACAAAGCCTTGATTTGAACTGATCTGTATATAGTAAAAAATAGTCAGTTTTGCTTATGGATAAAAAGTAAGGGCTGTCGTACAAAACACAAGTAGCACATTCAGCATAATTTGGAAAATATAAGAATGACTGACTGGGGAGAGGAAGGTCAGGTTTCTTTTGTATTTGTATGATGTGTGTGCTTGTCTGCAATATTAACATCTTCCACTTTGTGTGGGTCATTGTGCAGGCAGCCAGGGTGAGCGCATCCAGGTAGCATGTAACAGTCAGCACGATCTGCAGGAATGGCTGGACCTTCTCACTAAACACACCCACGCTCCGGCTGCATCCACACACAAGACTCTGTCTGTCTGTCACACAGTAAGTCGGCACATTTTCTACAAAATAAATGAATTACAGCTCATCCACGTCATTTCCTTCTAATTTCCTCTCCTCTGATTCCTCCTCTTTTTCCACTTCACCCACCTCCTCCCAGCTGCCCTCTCACCCTGTCACTCCCTCTAGAAACTCGGAGTCTCGTGGAGGGAGCAGTGTGAGCACTTACCACACCCTTCCCCATGTCTCCTTGCATGGAATGGGAATCAGCAGCCCTATGTGGGGACCCCTGGAGCCACCGAGTACCCCCAAACCCTGGAGCTTAAGCTGCCTTCGCCCTGCTCCTCCACTCCGGCCCTCTGCTGCTCTCTGCTACAAGGAGGTGCTCGATTTTATAGTTTATTACAGAATAGATATTGCTTTTGGTGTCCTTTATTTGCAAACATTTTTCTAAATTCACTTCTGTTGTATTGCGTGATATAATCCAAGACTTGACTGAAAAAGTGAAATCTGAATTTTATTTTTTATCTTTTTTTGAAGGACATGAGTAGGAGTCCTAAGAATATGAAGAAGCTCCTCCCGAAGAGGAAGCCAGAGAGGAAACCATCAGAAGAGGACTTCACTGTCAGAAAAAGTAAGAACAGAAACTTGAACTTTCAACTATAAAATGTTGCCATGGGGACTTCTATTACTTCATAGCAACATAACTAATAATATTATTAGTAGTGAATCTAAATTTCTTCAGTTGCTTCTATTAGATAATGTTTAAGTACTATAATCTTTAATCTGTCAGAGTCACGCATTTTGCTAAACTTCCAGCTGGACAGCAGTGTAACACTGAATAAAACTGGAATAGTTTTTGAAGTGTCTTAGACTCAAGAAAGTAACTCGTCCATTGTGACAGCCCATTAAGTACATTTCTATCAGATTTTATGAATGGAAGGAGTTCTCTCTAAGAGAGTAAACCAGCATATTCATTTCATTAGCAGAAACCCAGTTTTTAATAAAAACAATGCATAGTCCTCACCTCTGCTGAAATCCAAATTGTGTAGATTTTCTTTGGTGATCACTTTAACTTTGATATGTGGTTGAAGTTGGAGTCAGCCTTTATTGAATCTTTTAGAAAGCTGTACAGTGAAGAAATGTCCACTAGAGGGCGTGTAGGTGCAGTCTCATCAGCTCAGTTCCCTGGTCTGCCCTTGTCTCTCAGGTACAGCAGCTCTAGAGGAGGATGCTCAGATACTCAAAGTCATTGAAGCTTATTGTACCAGTGCCAAGACACGACAGACTCTTAACTCCAGTGAGTACGCACACATCCATCAGCGCAACATATGTAAACGCATCATGCGTAGAACTACATAGTTGCTGTGTCTTATTGGAAACCATTGTTTGTTTTCTGCTTTTGGCTCTAACAGTTTTTTCTCTCTTCTCCTTTTATGTCTTACCTCACTTCCTCTGTTTTCCTCATGCTCCAATTATTGTATTAACTGTTAACATACACATTGTGCTACTGGGTTTTATTAACATCATCCATTTATTTTGTTAATTTTGTCATCACTATGTTTATATTTTTTATCCCATACAACCTGGTTTTCTGGTTTTATAAATTATCGGTTACACTTTCACTTTGGTTTATATTCCTTCCTTCATCCCCCAAACATTCAATTTGGTTTTTCAAATGCCGTCCATTGCTGGTTCTGTAAAGCCTGGCAAGGAACTGACCTCATGCACAACCACGTACTCGCTGACAACAGCCTCACAGTGGCTGGCTTGCCTGGCAACCCTCCGTGTTCTGACCAATCAGAGGACTCGGATTATGACAGTATCTGGACTGCCCATAGTTACAGGACTGCCTCATTTTCCCGTAAGATATCGATGTTGCAAACCCCGACATGATGCTGAACCAGCTGGTTTACATAGTGATCGATATGTACAGTGTTGTGGAAAAGTATTTGCCCACTTCCTGATTTCCAGGTTTTTGCATATTTGTCACACTTACGTTTCATATCATAAAACACATTTTAGACAAAGATAATCCGAGTAGCTACAAAATGCAGTTTTTAAATGGTAAAATTTTTTTTATTCAAACCCTTCTTGGCCCTGTGTCCAAAACGAATTGCCCCGTAAAAACTGATTGTTTCCCCTCTTGGTAGAAAGGACTACAATCCAGCATTTGTGATAACTGGAAATTGGTCTTTTACATCAGTGTGGAGGAATCTTGGCCCACTCGTCTTTGTAGATTCATGTTAATTCAGCCACACTGGAGGGTTTCAAGCATGTACTGCCTCTTTAAGGTCATGGCAAAGCATCTCAATCGGATTTAAGTTTAGATTTTTTGTGTTTACTTTCATTATCTGTGTCTAATATTACAATTTGTTTGATAATCAGAAATATTTAAATGTGACAAATATGGACAACACTAAGAAATCAGGAAGGGGGCAGATATTTCTTCAAAGCATTTTATATATTAGTGTAGTGATTCAAACCTTCCCCTTGCTGTCCGTATACCTGTGTACTGTGTATCTGTGCTGTATAATATGTACACAGTAGTTATCTCTGTGTATTACCCTGTGTGTATTCTCATTAGCATACAGCAGTCTGCTAATATACCTGATAGTAAAGTATGTTTATTGCTGTTTGAAATGTATACAAACAAAACAAGCAAGTAGACAAGTACAGTAACATAATAACTGGTGATACGTTCATGACAACCATACAGATTGCCTTTCACTGCAGGTTTAACCTCCTAAGACCTGAACTCTTCTATGGCATGCATTTTTAATTTCTCTTTGATATTTGGGCATATTATGACCCAGTGAATGTAAAAACAAGGAATCACCAGATTATCTTTTTTTTTTTATCTGATTTTTGTTTCTAAGAAAAATGAGAGCCACATATGAGGATATTCTTTTTAGATTTCGATAAAACAGAGACAGTATAATGTCCTCGTAAGTGGATATCACTCCCTTGTAGAGCAAAATTTAGTATTTTGGACTCTAGACAACCCAAAATGTGACGTCCACATATGTGTATGCCAAGTCCTAGGAGATTAAGTGCATATAGCCTCAGTCAGGCTCCAGGTAAAATGAAACAGATTTCTCAGTGTGCACTTATGGAACAGACGTCTGTCAGAGGTTTGTGTTTGAAAGTGCCACATTTCATTATCTTATATCTGCCAGCAGTGAAGGTAATATTATATCATTTGCTTGCTTGTAGTTTGTAAGGCATCACCTGTTAAAGCCTCTGATATTGTTCTTTGAACTGTATGTTTACAAGTTGAAATGATAAGAGGTTTGTGCATTTGTCACACAGGTTATATTTTTTATAATAACCTGACTGTTGTCGATGTCGAATCAGGTTCCAGTAGGAAGGACGTCCAGGTGTTGTTCCCAGAAGAGGAGAAGATTATAGTGGAGGAAACAAGGAGCAATGGACAGACTGTAGTAGAGGAGAGGTGAGAGACAAAGATGTTTTTTTTAATGTTTGCTATAATGCTTACATACAGAAAACTGATACTGCCTTTGTCATCCCTGTGGGCATGCAGTTATTATGGCAATAAATAAAAAGAAACGTTTTAAAAATCGAAGGCATAAATATGCTTAATGAAAGTGGAGGATACTAAACAGAATCTCAAAGTATATAAATCCTACATCAACACTCATGCAGAGACTTAAACATGTGAAACTGTGCATATTCAGTCAGTGCTGGTGAAGCTAAATAAATAAGAACTGTTTTCTGTGCCTGCAGGAGTCTGGTGGACACTGTGTACAGCCTCAGAGACGAAGTCCAGGAACTCAAACAGGTCTGTCTCCAGTTCTTTTAGAAACAAAGTTATTGCTGCCAAGATCTTCTTACTGTAACCAGTTTATTGCTCGTGTTTTACATAAAAGGTTCAAAATTAGGTCCAAGAACACAGATGGTCTCCAAGAAGTTGCTGGCAGTGTGTTTGAATGCATGCCTGCATGTTTAATTAAGGACACATGCTGTACTGGCAGATCCTTTATCCTGATACAAATAAAAGAAATTAGGGTTTTGGTTCTACTGACAGAATTACTGCAGATCATTAATACTTTGGAGTATTTTTGTAGTAGCTACAAAGTAGGGATGGAGGCTGTTTCTAAACAGAGATCAGGTCCTGAATGAGTAAAAATATACTTAGTGTGGAGCACAGCGCAGTGTCATGGGTTTTTTACTTTGGTTTCAAGACAAAAGTTCCATATTGGTGTAACGGAGCAACTGAAAGAAGCCTTTTCTGTGCATCGATGCTATTTATGACCTAGATCACTGTGGTGGCTTTGACCTGACCTTTTCTCTGCCTGTTTCTGCCTTTGCAGGTTCACTTTATTTTTGGCGATGAATTTGATATCTATTGTCTCTCTTTTGATTTATTTTCATCTATTTTTTTCTCCTTATCCTTTCACCCTTCCTCCAGGACAACAAGAGGATGAAGAGGACGCTAGAAGAGGAACAGCGGGCAAGGAAAGAGCTGGAGAGGATTGTGAGGAGAGTTCTGAAGAACATGAACGACCCGACCTGGGACGAAACAAACCTCTGAGATTTGTGTCAGACACTGAAGGATGAGATTAGTTCCTGACTTTTTAATGACTTGGAAATCATTGAACCTGTGTGGACAACAAGCTGCTCATAGTTAATTCCACTGCAGCATGTCTCCATTTCCACTAGCTTTGACCTTCACAGTGACCTGTGTGCCAAACTGTGGACCAATGTAAAACACCTGCCAGCTGTTGGCAAAGCTGTCCCAACTGACCTTAAAGCTGTGAAGCCATACTAGCCTGCAGGCGAGCTGATTAGCCATCTTTGAAACACTGACACGAGAATCAAGACTTTTTTTTTTCCTGTACTTGTGTACTTCTCTCTCATTCCTTTTTAGTGCAACATTTCACAATTGCTAGGAAATTATTTTACTGACTGGCCTTGGGCATGAACACTAGCTCTACATGGGCATATATATTTCACAGATATTTGAGCTGTGTGGACGAAACTCCTCCTTGAAACTTGAATTTTATTCCCACACTCCACATTTTATTTCTCATTTTCTGATTTTAATATAATCACTTTGGTTCACTGATTTCTGAACTTAAAAAAACTACAAACTTTTTAAATGCAATCTAAGTCTACCAGCACTTATAAGAGACCTCACAGGTTTTACGGGATTAAATTGCATTTTTAGTGTCGTGTTAATACAAAAATGATCCATATAAGTGCATAGCCTTACTAATATTTGCTTGGACCTACTGTGTCAGTTTATCCACCTCTGGGTTTAGACAATTGTGCTTAAACTTGTCAAATAATAAACAAGAAATCATAGAAAAGGGTAGTTGCTGAAAATAAATCAACAGTAGTTAATGTCAAAAGGTTTCTCAGGAATTAAGATGACCATCAGGGAGTTCCAGATTCACGTCCATTTCAAATTTCACATCCAAAGCAATATCTCAAAAAAATTGATTTGAAATTGTAATGCAGGGTTACTCATTTTTTTTGTAATGATAAAATAAAAGGAAAAAGTGAGATGATAGCATTGAAGTAAAGAAACAGCATTTTGCTCCTGATCAATCTTATGGTTGTGAAATTAATAAAATGTATAAGCTACCTTTAAAAACACATCTTAACTTGTGGCAACACATTATTTATCATATGTACACTGTAAAATAAAAGTAATAAAAATGTCAGGGAACAGTCCAGAGTGTAGGAAATAGTCTAACCCTAAAAACCCCCAATGTAATTCAAAATATCAACAGAAACCATGTAACAATATGAACACTAAGAAAACAATTAGGTTTTTATTTTATTCCACATAAGCGCCGGTACACTAAAACGATGCTCAGAAAAGCTCCCACATTCGTTTTCATGCAGTTCTAACAATTTTTTCAGAGGTAAACGAAACACTCAGAGTGACGGATCTGCACTCCTTCTTTATCAATACCAAAGGCAAAGCAATACAACACTGGAAAATCTTTTTTATGATGTCAGTACGCAACTTATTGTACAATGTTTTTTTTATATATATACATATATATGTTTGATGTTATGTTTTTATTCTGGCTTTGATTTGTAACACTCGTTGTTTTCTACTTGACCTCGTCGATCACGCTAAAGGTGATTTGTACAGAAAAGCTACGCTTTTCTCGTGCCATTGGGAGAAAAAAATCTTTTGTTAAAGCTTTTATCTTTAAAACTTCACTTACAAATGACATATTACTGAAACCAGAACCACATTAATGTAAGCTATGTAATACAGTATGCCATTTTTTGGCGCTAGCTAATGTATTTAACTGAACGTGATTAATGTAAATGCATTGTGTGTTCAGATGTTATAGCAGTGAAGACGATTACAGTAGTTACTGTGACAACAATCACCCCCCCCCCCCCCCCCCCCTATTTATTTCACCCATTTCTCTGAGTGAATAAAATATTGAACCAATCGTGGATCTCAGTCTCCATAATAAGTTCTATCATTGATTGTGATTGATTGCTGTTTCTTTGCCTGTTGTGCGCTGATGTTTTTCTGCTGTTCGCATTTTGATGAATGCCTTCCTGTGTAAGGCCAGCACCACATTAATATTTCTTTTGTTGAACAGTTTTATGTTTTTTAGGAGCCCCATGCTGGGCATGTTGTGACATCTTCCTAACACAGTTATACTACAGTAAGGGACAGATGATCAAAAAGGAAAGATGGTTTAAACTAAATTATAAATATAGCATCATTTCATAATAAGGTCTTCAAAAACCTAAAACATAAATGTGAAACTCCATCCATCCATCCATCCATCCATCTTCTTCCGCTTTATCCGGGGGCAGCAGCCTAAGCAGAGAAGCCCAGACCTCCCTCTCCCCAACCAACCCTCTCCAGCTTATCCGGGGGAACACCAAGGCGTTCCCAGGCCAGCCAAGAGATATAATCTCTCCAGCATGTCCTGCGTCTGCCCCGGGGCCTCCTCCCAGAGGGACATGCCCGGAACCCCTCACCCAGGAGGCATCCTTGTCAGATGCCCGAACCACCTCAGCTGGCTACTTTCGATGTAGAGGAGCAGCAGCTCTACTCTGAGCCCCTCACGGATGGCTGAGCTTCTCACCCTATCTCTAAGGGAGAGGTCAGCCACCCTTCGGAGGAAGCTCATTTCCGCCACTTGTATCTGCGATCTTGTTCTTTCGGTCACTACCCACAGCTCGTGGCCATAGGTGAGGGTAGGGATGTAGATCGACCGGTAAATTGAGATCTTCGCTTTTTCACCCAGCTCCCTCTTCACCAGTGTTGGTCAAGTTACTTGAAAAAAGTAATCAGTAACTAATTACTGATTACTTCCCCAAAAAGTAATCCCGTTACTTTACTGATTACTTATTTTCAAAATAATTAATTACTTAGTTACTTAGTTACTTTTTAAAAACACGATTTACAACCTGAATAGGTGATAAAGCTTTCTTTCAGCTTTCTTTCAGCCCAATTCTACTTTTTCTGCATAATCCATCATACAAAATGTAATCAAATGGAAAAGTCTCTTTTTTTAACTTGTTTTATCAGTTTTAATCTTTTAACTTTATGCATCAAGCAAAAATTAAATTATATGCAACATTCTCTGACTTGAATAAATTAGTTTAACATTTAAACCTATTTTCTGCACATTCCAGCACATAAAATAAATTTTTTTTGTGTTTACACTCAGTCTTTCAAATAGATGCAAGTAAAACACAGCAGAAAATAAAGTCAAAGACTCAGCGGTCCTGTTGCTCTATTTTCACCTGTAAAGCAGGACTTGGGTAGGCGGAGGTTTACCCTGGTGCAGGTGTGCCGCGGTCAGTTGAAGAATCCCAGAGTTTCTCTGTGAATTTCCCATTACATCGCAGCGCACTCAGTGCTTACTCGGAAGTTTAGAGGTTTTTTTCGCTGTAAAAAGAAGTTTTCTTCCCACGCACAACGGACACTAATGTTTTTGTCACTTTTTATGGAATCAAACTCAAAGTAAGGTCAGTACTTCCACGCTTTAAAAGCTGCACGCTCATACTCTCTCCCGCACTCATATGATCCATTGTTGATCTGCACACAGCTGTTGTCACGAATGTCGCACTCGCTTACGTCACTGTCATGAGACATTCTCGCAAAAAACTCACGGTTTTAGTAACGCAGTAACGCAGCGTTCCTACGGGAAAGTAACGGTAATCTAATTACCGTTTTTGCAATAGTAATCCCTTACTTTACTTGTTACTTGAAAAAAGTAATCAGATTACAGTAACGCGTTACTGCCCATCTCTGCTCTTCACCACGACGGACCGGTACAGCGTCCGCGTCACTGCGGCCGCAGCACCAATCCGTCTGTCCAATCTCCCGCTCCCTTCTCCCATCACTCATGAACAAGACCCCAAGATACTTGAACTCCTCCACTTGGGGCAGGAACTCATCACCGACCCGGAGTGGGCACTCCACCCTTTTCCGGCTGAGAACCATGGCCTCAGATTTGGAGGTGCTGATCCTCATTCCCGCTGCTTCACACTTGGCTGCGAACCGTTCCAGTGCGAGCTGGAGGCCATCGCCCGATGAAGCCAACAGAACCACATCATCCGCAAAAAGCAAAGATGAGATTCTGAGGCTACCGAAGTTAAAGTCCTCCGCCACTTGGCTGCGCCTAGAAATCCTGTCCATAAAAATTATGAACAGAATCGGTGACAAAGGGTAGCGCTGGCGGAGCCCATCACCCACTGGGAACGAGTCCGACTTATTGCCGGCAATGTGAACCAAGCTCTTGCAACAGCTGTATAGGGATCGAATGGCCCGTAGCAATGGGCCACACACCCCATACTCCTGCAGCACCTCCCACAGGACACCCCGAGGGACACGGTCGAATGCCTTCTCCAAGTCCACAAAACACATGTAGACTGGTTGGGCAAACTCCCATGCACCCTCAAGTATCGTCGAGAGGATAAAGAGCTGGTCCAGTGTTCCGTGACCAGAACGAAAACCGCATTGTTCCACCTGTATCTGAGGTTCGACTAGCAGACAAACTCTCCTTTCCAGCACCCTGGCATAGACTTTCCCAGGGAGGCTGAGGAGTGTGATCCCCAGTAGTTGGAACACACCCTCCAGCCCCCTTCTTAAAGATGGAGACCACCACCCCAGTCTGCCAGTCCAGGCGTACTGCCCCTGATCTCCACACAACATTGTAGAGGCATGTCAACCAGGACAGCCCTACAACGTCCAGAGCCTTCAGGAACTCGGGGCGGATGTCATCCACACCAGGGGCTCTGCCACCAAGGAGTTGTTTAACTGCCTCAGTGACCTTGCCCCCGGAAATTGGCGGGTAATCCCCTTCATCCAAAGACTCTGCTTCCTCCTCGGAAGACGTGTCAGTGGGATTAAGGAGGTCCTCGAAGTATTCCTTCCACCGCCCGACAATTTTCTCAGTCGACGTCAGCAGCGCTATACCAGATCTATACTTTTTCCATGGCCTCTCCGAACTCCTCCCAAACTCGAGTTTTTGCTTCAGCCACTGCCCGAGCCACATTACGCTTGGCCTGTCGATACCTGTCAGCTGCCTCCGAAGTCCCACAGGCTAACCAAGCCCGATAGGACTCCTTTTTCAGCTTGGTGGCTCCCTTCACCTCTGGTGTCCACCATTTGGTTCGGGGATTACCACCATGACAGGCACCAACCACCTTGCGGCCAGAGCTCAATGGAGCAGCTTCGGCAATGGAGATTGTCCATTCGGACTCAATGTCCCCAGTCTCCCTCGGAATGCTGTTGAAGCTCTGCCAGAGGTGTGTGTTGAAGATCTCGCGGACTGGGACCTCTGCTAGGCATTCCCAGCACACCCTCACTATGCATTTAGGTGCACTGGGTCTGTCCAGCGTCCTCCCCCGCCACCTGATCCAACTCACCACCAGGTGGTGATCAGTTGACAGCTCAGCCCCTCTCTTTACCTGAGTATCCAGAACATATGGTCGCAGGTCTGGTGATACGATTACAAAATCCATCATCGACCTGTGGCCTAGAGCGTCCTGGTGCCACGTGCACTTATGGACACTCTTATGTTCGAACAAGGTGTTCGTTATGGCCAAACTGTGATTTGCACAGAAGTCCAATAGCAAAACTATCGGGTTCCGCTCAGGGAGGCCGTTCCTCCTAATCACGCCCCTCCAGGTCTTGCTGTCGTTACCCACATGAGGATTGATGTCTCCCAGTAGGACAACAGGTGGAGGACCTTCCAGCACAGATGACAGTCAGGACCCGTTTCCCGACCCTAAGGCGCAGGGAACAAACCCTCTCATCCACCGGGAAGAACCCCAACGTACCGGCAGAAAGCCGAGGGGATATTAGAATACCCACCCCAGCCCACCGCCTCTCACCAGGGGCAACTCCAGACTGAGACAGAGTCCAGCCCCTCTCCAGGAGACTGGTTCCAGAGCCCAACTATATCTAGCCGGTACCTCTCAACCTCACGCACTAACTCCTGTGTGCTTAGGAAAAGAGAGATTAATTTATTCCATAAAATATCACAGATTGCACCGCTCAGTACATCTGGCCACACGAGGAAAAATCTGACTTTTTAACATAAATCTCAGGGCAAAATTACGCCTTTAAACTGATTATTAGTTTTTCTTTATTTTCCCCTGAGTTATTGGTTCTGCTATTAGTTAGCCAATATGTAACATGCTAATGCTAATTAGCTAAAGCTATAGTAAGTCTTGACTGCAACCAACCCACCTACTCACCCAATGAAGTCACATTCTGTACTGACACAAGATGCCACTAAACATGTTTTAAAAACTTAAGCACTTATTTCCTAAATCTATCTACACAATGTTACATCTATGTCTGTGCGCTGCTAAACACTAAGTCACTCTGTGAAAATAGATTATCATACAACAAGATGCTGTGATTATTTACACTATCACAGACCATGAGACAGAGCTATGGTTCTAGGGCAAGATGCTATGGCATTTACGCTAAAGCTAGATATCAGGAAAAGAGATCCAAGTGTGGGGACACAGCGACAGGGAAAACTGGAGGTGACCGGGAGAGGTGATCAGAGATATTGCAACAGAGGAGAAATAATGCAGGAAGTAATCCAGCACAGACAGGTTGGTAAATATCTCACTTGTTTACTAAAAATGCAGCCACTGCATCTGGCATATTTTTTTTTGGTACAACCATTTTAAAATGCTAGTATAACGAAAATGAGAGAACAGTCAGATGTCACAATAAGATGACAAAATTTGTTTGTCCTCCACAAGACGGAGGAGAAAGACTGTAAATAACCCTGAATGCCTTTCCTTGCACCTTATTTTGGCACTCATTCCTGTTTTCTACTACCAACTTCCTGTCCGTGTGTAGAAGCTTTTATTTTGATGGGACGATTTCCTGTAAAACTGTTTTTGGCGCAGTTTTCAGCAGCAGTCGCGGGAGTTTAGAAAAGTGATGGCTTAACGGAGCCTATGGTGATTTCTTTTGTCATTAGCAGCCCCCTTGATAGAGGCACAAGGTATGGTTATGATGTAAATAAGGAGACGTTTAGATGTTTTTGTGACAGTCGCTACATTTGTTAAATGTTACGTTGAAACGAACTTCATGTTATAAGGTTTACGATTGTAAGAGTGTGGATTATTTTGCTTACACGCTGTTTCTATGTATACATCCCCAGCTCTTATGGTGAGATTGATGGTTTACTGCCATTAAACCTTCAAAACGTCATCAGTAAAGTGTCATCCTTCATTCGGGGGGGTTCGCTACAGTAAGAGCTTACCTCCGGGAGCAGTAAGAGCTTACCTCCGGGAGCAGTAAGAGCTTGCCTCCGGGAGCAGCGAGAGAGAGAGCTTCCTGCGATCGGAACGGTAATGGCACGGCACGGCACGGAGCAGCAAGCTACAGCAGCGGTCCGGTAACAAGCAATTGCTCTCAAAATGGAAAATATAGAAGGAGGTCAGTTAAACGAAAAGGAACAACGAAAGGAATTAACATGCGAAGCTGATGAAACAGCTAATGAAACGTTCCCAAGGCGGTCAGAACGGCCCAGTGCGCCCACAGAGAAAATGCTTTTATATCAAAGGGATGAACAGAATAAAAGAGAGAAGAAACTGCTAACCATTTATGAACATTGGAAAAGTCAGGTCAGAGTATACAGAGAAGACCTGAAAATTGATTTATCAGATTCACGGTTAGCAGAAATGGCTGATGATATTGAAAGGACAGTAAATGATATGACAAGAGCATACAGTGAATATAGAGAGCGTAATGAACCATCCCATGTCATAAGGCGCAAAATGGACTCTTGTGAATCAGTGACAAAGGACATTATGAAAATCATATCTGAGCGTTTAGCAGCTATAGACGAGTATGATGCAGATAGAGAAAGGCAGCACCTCCATCAGCTCTTAGCATATGAACATGCTAAGTCCATATTTGGTACTGCATCACAGTCAAGTTACCAATCTGAAGCAAGCATTGCAGCCAAAAGAATTGATGCTGTTGCAGAATTAGCTGCAAAAGAAGCTCAGTATAAAATCACACAAGAGGAAATAAAACAAAAACAAAAAATAAGAGAAATGAAAGAGAAACACAGGAGGGAATTGGATGCACAAAGGTCTGAACTAGAGCGTTTACAAGCAGAAAAGGAAAGGCAAGCAGCACATGCAAAATTAGAGATTTATGACAAAGAGTTTAAAGTTGATATGGACAGTCAGTTAATGTTACAGAGCAACGGGATGTCTGTTATCAACCAAAGCTTTGCACAACCAGCCTCAGAGCTCTCTACAGGTTCATATCACCCACATGTGGAACAATATGCATCCATCCCTGTCAATAATCCTCTACAACAACTGCACTCACAAATTGTCACTCCATCGCCTCCCACAGATGTATTGCAGCTGGCTAAAGCTATTCAAGACAGCATAGCAGTAAGCAGAATTCCAGTGCCTGTGCCCATCGTGTTCAGCGGAGATCCCATCACCTACATCGAATGGAAGGCTTCCTTCATCTCACTGGTGGGCCACAAAGGTATATCTCCAGCTGAAAAACTGCATTTGTTAAAAAGGTATATCACTGGTCCTGCTCTTAAGTGTCTTGAGGGCACGTTCTACCGCAGTGATGAAGAGGCATACAAAGATGCATGGAAAAGACTTGACCAACGCTACGGTCAGCCATTTGTTGTTCAAAAGGCATTCAGAGACAAACTGTCAAAGTGGCCTAAAATCCACTCAAAAGATGCAGAAGGTCTACAGGCCTTTTCTGATTTTCTCACAACTTGTCTGCAGGCAACACCACATGTAAAGGGCTTAGAGATACAAAGTGACTGTGAGGAAAACCAAAAGTTATTGCATAAGATTCCAGAATGGCTTGCAACGCGTTGGAATCGTCAAGTCACAGTTGCTCTCATGAAAGGCAAAGATTTTCCCTCTTTCAAGGATTTTGCAGAGTTTGTAGCACTCGAGGCAGAAATTGCATGTAATCCTGTGACTTCTTCATATGCACTCTATTCATGCAGCTCATCCTTGGAGAAAAGATACGTAAGGGAGACCAAACCAAACAGATCTGTGACTCAAGTCTTCACTACACAAGCCACAGTACAAGGAGAAAAAACTAAGTCAAATGACACAAGGTTAAAGGTGGCCTGCATGTTCTGCAAAGATGAAAGTCATCAGTTGTCAAAGTGCCCAAGCTTCTCAGAGAAGTCACTAGACCACAAACGGACATTTGTGAAGGAAAATAAACTGTGCTACGGGTGCTTAAAGGTGGGCCACAATGCCAGAGACTGTCGTCATCGCCACAAATGTGACACTTGCAAAGGACGACACCCCACCTGTTTGCACAATGAGAGTCACATGGCAAATGAAAGGCCTCAGAGCTCTACAAACGTCGCTTCAACCACAGAAAATGATACCATGGCAGCCACAGCTCTGAATGTTACTAAGGTGGGTCAATCAGGTAGTACCTCCATGATTGTTCCTGTGTGGGTTTCCACTACTCAGAGTCCATCTAAAGAGCAGCTTGTGTACGCTTTATTAGACACACAAAGTGACAACACATTTGTCAGTGAGGAGATAACTAACCAGTTACAAGCAGCATCCCATCCAGTTAAGCTAAAACTAACCACGATGCTGGGAGTTCACATGACAGTCAAAAGTCAGAGAGTAGCGGGGTTACGTGTGAGAGGTTATAATTCAGATGTTCACATTGACCTTCCACCCTCCTACACAAAGGACTACATCCCATTTAACTATGACAACATACCCACAAATGAAACTGCAAGGCAATGGCCCCATCTGTCAGAGATCGCTGATCAGATACCCCCTCTCCTGAGTTTTGATGTTGGACCACTCATTGGATTTAACTGTCCCAGAACTCTAGCTCCAAAACAGGTTCTACTCGGAAAAGACAATGAGCCATTTGCCATACAGACAGACCTAGGGTGGAGCATTGTTGGTGGCTCATCAGAGTCAAATGAAACTGAAACAAGTCTGTGCCATAGGGTCATGGTAAAGGAAATGCCTGCTGTAACACCAATGGACATGATCAATGTTCTTGAATCAGATTTCAAGGACACAAAGGCATGTGACAAAACGGTCTCACAAGAGGATCTCGTTTTTCTGGAAAAACTTAAGGAAGGGATAAAGAAAAATGAACAAGGATACTGTGAGATGCCTCTTCCATTCAAGCAAAGGCCAAACTTACCAGACAACAAAAGGCTTGCAGAGATCAGACTGGAACACTTAAGGAGAAGGTTGAACAAGGATGAGAACTACAAAAATGATTATGTTGCATACATGAATGACATAATTGAAAGAGGAGACGTGGAAGAAGTACACAACGAAGGAACACAAGGTGAACAATGGTACATCCCCCATCATGGGATTTACCACCCCAAAAAGCCCACAAAACTGCGTGTCGTATTTGACTGTTCAGCCAAACACAATGGAACAAGTCTCAATGATCATCTCCTCCAAGGGCCAGACTTAATAAACAATCTGACTGGCATTCTCTTGAGATTCCGGCAACATCCTATTGCCTTAATGTGCGATACAGAAAAGATGTTCCACCAGTTCCACGTCAGTGAGAGGGACCGGGACTATCTACGTTTCCTCTGGTGGAAAAACGGTGATGCAAGCACACAACCTCAAACATACAGAATGAAGGTACACCTTTTTGGTGCGTCATCATCTCCAGGCTGTGCAAATTATGGACTGAAGTACTTAGCCAAAGAGCACTGCCACTCGCACCCAGCAGGTTCACAGTTCATTGAGAAAGACTTTTATGTCGATGATGGAGTTACGAGCACAAACACAGTGAAAGAAGCAATGCAGTTGGCACAAGAAGCCAGAGAAATCTGCCACAAAGGTAACCTGCGTCTCCACAAGTTTGTTTCTAACAATCACACTGTTTTGCAAAGTATACCTGCATCAGAGTGTGCTGTAAACATTAACATAAGAGACTTGACATTCAAAGACATGCCTCAAGAAAGAGCACTAGGCATCCAGTGGAGCATTGAAAAGGACTGTTTCAAATTTGACAACACACTGAAAGTCCAGCCAGCCACACGCAGAGGTATTCTATCCACTGTCGCGTCAATCTACGACCCACTTGGATTTTTAGCGCCATATGTGCTGAATGGAAAGAAAATCTTGCAAGAAATGTGTCAGCATGGTGTCGGGTGGGACGACCCCATACCTAATGCACTCAAGCCAAGGTGGGTGAGTTGGCAAAGTGACTTTGTAAATCTAGACAAGCTAAACATACCTCGCTGTTACCTGCCTGCTAACTTTGGTGAAACTAAAGAAATAGAGTTGCACCACTTTTCGGATGCAAGCTCAAGTGGTTATGGACAATGTAGCTATCTGAGGGCAAAGAACGCTAAAGGTGAAGTTCACTGCTCTCTGGTAATAGCAAAGGCTCGAGTTTCTCCAACTAAACTGACCACAATCCCCAGACTTGAACTAACAGCAGCTGTAGTTTCAGTCTCAGTCAGCAACATGTTACGGGAAGAACTGTGTTATGGTGCAAAGGAGTACTTCTGGACTGATTCAAAGGTGGTGCTGGGCTACATAAACAATGATGCACGTCGTTTCCACACCTTTGTAGCTAACAGGGTTCAGAGGATCAGGGAAAGTACAAGCCCTCAGCAGTGGTTTTACGTGCCATCAGAACTGAATCCAGCTGACGGTGCTTCGAGAGGTGTAACTGTCAGTGAGTTAAATAAGTCTATCTGGTTCACTGGCCCCTCCTTTTTGTGGAAAAATGAACTGCCCACAGCACAACCTGTCGAGCTGGATCTGACCATAGGAGATCCAGAAGTCAGAAAAGTACAGACAATGTTAACCAAAGTCACAGACACTGTAAGTCTTGCTGAATGTCTAAGTAAGTTCTCCTCCTGGTCCAAAGCAATTAAGGCTGTAGCACGTCTCATAAGAAGGGCTAGACACATCAAGTCAAATGCATCAGCTACAGTGAGTGAGCAGAAAAATGCTGAACTTGTGATCATTCGACATGTACAAAGTCAAGCGTATGAACAGGAAATAAAACAGCTGAAGAAAGGAGAACAGCTCCCACATCATAACAAACTGTTTAAATTGGACATTTTCATGGATACAGATGGTCTCCTCAAGGTGGGAGGGAGACTCCAGCATGCAACGAGTGACACCTTCAAACACCCGATCGTGATCCCAAAAGAACATTGTGCAGCCAAACTCATAATATCTCACTGTCATGACAAAGTAAAACACCAAGGAAAGGGATTCACCATAAATGAAATCAGATCCAGTGGCTACTGGATTCCTGGAATGAGTAAAACAGTTGCCTCATTCATCCGACAATGTGTGATCTGCCGCAGACTCCGCAAAGCTCCAGAGGGTCAGAGGATGAGTGACCTACCTCCACATCGCTTAGAGCCCTCTCCTCCCTTCACACACTGCGGCATGGACTGTTTTGGTCCATTCGTGACAACAGAGGGAAGAAAACAACACAAACGGTATGGACTCCTACTTACTTGCTTTTGTTCTCGTGCCATTCACATCGAGTTCTTAGAGGACTTGTCTACTGATGCATTTATTAATGCATTAAGATGTTTCGTTTCAATCAGAGGTGAAGTTTGACACATCCAATGTGACCAGGGAACGAACTTTGTTGGTGCTCAGAATGAGTTTAACCCTTTAAGACCTACCATAGAACCAAGTCCGCCAGAGCTTATATTATATTTTTACATGCTGTGGAGCCATTTTTGGGAGCATTTCAAGTTGCTATACATCAATACAACCATTATAGCCCAAACTTTAATAATATGTCTGCATTAGGTGCATAGTAATTACATAAATTGCAAAAAAGTGCAATAAACTACAAAAAAATTGAAAATCGTTTTTGTTTTTTTAACATATATTTCTAGTTAGAGAAATTTAAGAGGCTCATCCCCCAAAACTGTAAATACAAAAAAGTTGCACAAACTAGTTTCCCACCACAGGAAATTTATTTTGAGTGTCTTCATAGTTTTATTTTTGAAATACACCAATTTTTATATACTGCAGGAAAAACGAAAATAAATATTATAGTGCAAATTTGCAAAATAACAGCATATGCATCATAATAAACTATTTCCAGCAGTGCAATATGAGTCCTAAGCATCCCAGAAACGACACAGAAAGTCATAAACTCAAACATAACTTTTTAAAACACAAGTATAGGCTCATAAGGCCCCGATCGTAAAAAACTACATTTCCGCAAAATGACGTCACTTCCGGTTTCGGGCAGGTCATGCGGTCATGTGATAGTTCGCCTGATGGACGTAGGAAGTGTTACAAACAGCTGATCGGATCGGCGAAGCGTGTTTCTAGAATATTATGTTTTTGTTGCTGCAAGTGATTTTTATGCAGTTTTTGCAAAGCTATATGTGGAAGGAAACCGTGACCTAGGACAAGCTGATGGCATAAGATGTAAGTACAACTCCTCCGGTTTCATATGCAAAAAAAATGATTGCGCTAGCTTACGTGGTTGCAGAGCTACTGGGATTTAAAAATAGTTACGCAAAACAGAGCGTGCCCGCTCCGATCGGCTGTAAAGGGTTAAAGCAGCTTTAAATTAGCTAGACACTCAGAGACTAAATACATACTTGACTGAAAAACAATGTGACTTTGTGATGAACGCACCCCATGCTAGTCATACAGGGGGAGTGTGGGAATGTCAGATAAAGACTGTCAGAAGTGTGCTGAATACCACTCTGTCACTGGCTCATGACAGACTCAATGATGCTTCATTACGGACGTTATTCTATGAAGTCAATAGCAGACCTCTGACTATAGATAACTTGAACAGCCCCAACAGCCTAGAACCGCTCACGCCCAATCATCTGCTGCACATGAAATCCAATGCACCGTTGCCCCCACCTGGTGCCTTTTCAAATGAGGACCTGTACAGCAAGAAGAGGTGGCGCCGCGTGCAGTTCCTTGCAGAGCAGTTCTGGAGCCGCTGGAGACGAGAATACATTCACAACATCATTTCAAGGCAAAAGTGGCACTCACCAAAGAGGAATCTAAAAGTAGGTGATGTTGTGTTGGAAATGGATGAACTGGCACCCAGAGGGGAATGGAGACTTGCAAGAGTTGTAGAGACTGTCAGTGGAAAAGATGGACTTGTGCGAAGGGTAAAGATCTCACTTGGAGAAAAGAGACTCAATAATAAAGGTCAACGCTCTTCTAAACTATCAGTTGTTGAGCGTCCAGTACAAAAACTTGTATTGTTGTTAGAAAGTTCCTAAGGTAACTCCTACATGGGTTATTTTGTTTGGGAAAATGATTCATTTTGGTTCTTATGTAAACCAATTATTCGTAATTTTGGTGGGAGTGTAAATAACCCTGAATGCCTTTCCTTGCACCTTATTTTGGCACTCATTCCTGTTTTCTACTACCAACTTCCTGTCCGTGTGTAGAAGCTTTTATTTTGATGGGACAATTTCCTGTAAAACTGTTTTTGGCGCAGTTTTCAGCAGCAGTCGCGGGAGTTTAGAAAAGTGATGGCTTAACGGAGCCTATGGTGATTTCTTTTGTCATTAGCAGCCCCCTTGATAGAGGCACAAGGTATGGTTATGATGTAAATAAGGAGACGTTTAGATGTTTTTGTGACAGTCGCTACATTTGATTGTAAGAGTGTGGATTATTTTGCTTACACGCTGTTTCTATGTATACATCCCCAGCTCTTATGGTGAGATTGATGGTTTACTGCCATTAAACCTTCAAAACGTCATCAGTAAAGTGTCATCCTTCATTCGGGGGGGTTCGCTACAAAGACCACACCAACATTACTCCTCTGGTTTCCATCTGGAGACAGTGTTCACATTGCATTCTGTGGCTGCTGTCAGCAGCAGTTATGCAGTTTAAGGTAATTTCATGGTTTTAAGTTGCAATAATACAATATGGTAAAATACTTTATTTTTAATAAATCTGATTTAATGTACACATTGTTGGGTTTAAAACACACATTTAAAGGTTCTACAAAATGTTTCCAGGGTGGAACCAACCAATCGTCAACCCTAAACAACCAGTCTGTAGTTTAGGGTTGACGATATTTTCAGTTACACGCTACATTTGGTAAAGGGCAGCATGCTTTCCTCTCTCAGTTGGTGGTAGAGAGTTGCAGACACATGCAGTTGTCATGAATCACTGTGTGGCAGGCAGGAGTTGGACCCAAGATGCAGGCAGACTCGAGGGATGAACTCAAAAAACTCAAAAAACTCAAAAAACTCAGCTTTATTTGCTGACAGGGGAAAAGCATAGTTCTGTATCGAGGCTTCGAAGCGTGTGTCGAGTAATTGAGGGGGCGTTTCCGCGACGCGCGTATCGAGGCTTGCTTCATTTATGGGAGGAGCTGAAAATGATGATGTCCGAAGCCTCGCTGCCCGGCTGTACCACGTGACTGGTTCATAAAGCGGTTCGAACTTTGCCGCGAGCTATGACAGCGATACAAACCCCTCAGACTTCAATCAAAATGTGGGTGTTTGATGGAGAGTTGCGGTTAGTGAGAGTTTGGAGACAGTTTGGAGGTTTATGAGAGTGAGGAGAGAAAGTCAGGAGAGAATGGAGGCAGCTAAGAAGAGGAGGATGTCCTCACCTGTGTGGGAACATTTTGATTTTATTCCTCCCAACAAGGTATGTAAATTTCTACAGAAGATGTATTTTCATAACACTGATGGTGCAATACAATTTATGTTACGCGGCTTTACTTTTGTACAAGGTGAAGTGTTTGCTATGTGCCAGGGAGCTGGGATATAACAACAACACCTCATCCATGCTTAGGCACTACAGAGCTTTGCATGAGAATAAGGGGAACAGCGATTGTGGAGCAAGACCAGGTGAGCTATCAAATGCCATGATAATATAGCATGCAGTAATGTTACTAAATGATATAACAATATTATACAGCTGTAATAAGTTACGTGTGTGATATTTATATTTGTGCTTTGTCTTTATTGTCTTTCCTCAGGAGAACAATCTCAAATAGATGAAGACCTGGTTAGCATGGTGATTGAGGACTCCCAGCCATTTAGCATTGTGGAGGAAAGGATTCAAAAGATTTGTTAAATCATTAAATCCTAGCTATGTTCTCCCCACTAAAGGTTATAAAAGCAGTGAATATTTAGTTTTTACTGAATAAAATATGGGCAGGACTGAGGCCTCAGTGTGTAGCTGTCCATACCTCAACATTAAAGAGCACAACCACTGTCCACACCTAACCACACCTCACCTCACAGTAAATGATCATTTCCATTTTAAGCATTTCCAAATAATCATTTTCCATACTGCCAGTATAAATATACACAGTATACTGCCATCACTACAATATACATGTTTTACACACTCCTTTTGTTGTTGACATTTACAGGCTGTGTGCAAAAGGCCACACTCTTCAAATTCATGCCAACTAATATTTTTACGTCCAGTAGGTGTCCTGCTAGAGCAAATGAAGCTTCAAGAAGCTTTGTGCTGGGGTGAACCAATTGGATGAAAAGCTTCAGTGCTTCATGAAGCTTCATCTGCCCATCACTAGAAAAGCATACTAAACTAAGAAAATATAAACTCACACTTTACAGAGAGGCACACGAGGAAAAACACCGCTTGAGGGACAACACGACACTGACTCAGAGAAACACGGGGTTTAAATACACTGGGAAGTAACGAGGGGGATGAGACACAGAAGGAGGGCACAGCTGGGAGAAATCAGAACTGATGAGACAAGGAAGCAAAGCAGGACACATTCACATAAGACACGGACCTTCAAAGTAAAACAGGAAGTATAACACATAGGTGCTGTCTCCATTTGACACGGTGGAGACAGCACCTAAGAAATACAGACATAAACCATAAGGCAGAGGACTCTAAGAACCAAAATACACACAGGGAAATACTAAGCTTGGAACACAAGAAACTAGACTCGAGGGAGTAACAAAAGACCAACCATGAGAACATAATTCACAATACAGAGTGAGAGTGGCGTGTCCAGCGGGGTGGCCTTGGGGGGCACAGGCCACCCCCCCAACCAGACTGGCCACCCCAGGTGCCACCCCGAAGCTAAAACAATAAAATTTAATGAAATATCAAATGTACGATTATGGCTTCACAGTGAAGCTCAGATGTCCGAGGGTAAGTGAATGCAGCACTGGCTCCTGCACTATGAGCATCATGTTAGCAAAGGTAGGAGAGCCAAGCACGAAAGACGGCACCACAGAAAACATTTTTTCAGCGAAAGATTAACAAGTTAACATAGCTGGACTAGCCATCGGACATTTGCACAGTGGGCTGATGACTTATTTTTTTTATTTTTTTTGTAATGGCATGAACAATGAGAGGTGGTGGATTGGCCAGATGCTGGCCGATGTGTAAAAATAACTCAGTTGTTTGGTGGTGGCTATGGGGGAGCTTCCACAGAGGCAACAGGTGGATGAGGGAAGGGGAGGCAGGAGGAGCAGAGACCTGAGGCAGCCGCCGGTTCGAGTATCAGGTGAACTGAACTTCAGGTAAGAAGTTATGACCTGCAGTCTATCTGGGTCAGATATAAACCAAGTTTAGGTGGAGTTTATTTTCGTTGTGCTGACTTTTTACAGTCAGTTACAATAACTCGTACTGCGTGAGCTAGCATGACGGAGTTTCTATACAGCTGTTCGGTTGCTATGATGTTACTGATAGTGAACTTTATTTTATTCATAAGGTTAGTTAGTAGAGTTGCCAACGGCTCCTTAAAAAGTGGAATGGTCCCTCATTCAGAGAAAATATTACGGGTTTCGTATTGAGCTGAGAAGAGACGCAGTTTGTCCCGAACTTTAGCTAGAATGGGAAAAGACACAAAGATGGAGTTATTCTGTCTATACGCTGCACAGCTGCCTCTTCTCTTATCCCCCCCCCTCCCTCTTCTGTTGCTACTTTAATCATGAAACTGATCAATGATCAGCTGATCGTCTCTCTTGTTTATTTATTGCCCACTTTGCGCCAGAAACAGGAAACCAGCGGATGTCACGCTAAACAACAGCAGCACGTTTAAGCTTGATCAGCTGTTGTTAGAATTTATTTAATATTAATTTCTAGTATCAATTGATGTTTGCTGGAGCCACAGCTGTAAAGCTGCTGGTCATGATATCGGTTTGTATATGTGGTGAGAGGGAAACATGAAGATGAAACCAGGAGATGTCCTTACTGAATCATCAGAGCAGAACAGTGATGGAGAAACAGGTTTACCTTTTAGGTGACATGAATGAGTTGAAGGGAAGTTATGAACTCTTTCTGAGAGACAAATAACACCAGGATCCTTTTTCTAAGTAGCTGACAGCTGGTAACTGTGCAGGGGCGGATCTAGCAAAGTGTTGCCAGGGGGCCAGGTAGGGCATTAACAATGTAAAATAAGAACAACAATAATAATAAAGATGAAGTAACAAGTTTTTAGTTTTTTTGTTTATTCCAAATGATCATCCAGATGTCTGTGACATGTGATGACAAACACCATAATGGAAGGCCTTAGTCATCACATGCTTAAACTCATCATATATTTTTTGCATATGCTGAACAGGCAGTCAGACATGCTGTAACTGTGGGGTAGAAAACAGCATGAACACCATACGGCAGGGGTCTCAAACTCCAGTCCTCGAGGACATGGAAAAGTTGCATGACACTGGCCCTTGAGGACTGGAGTTTGAGACCCCTGTCATATGGAATATGACAGGTGTGGTTGAACTGCATGAAGACTCTGAAGTTTCTCTTCTCTTCTGGCAGGACAGGAATGTAGCCTTGTCCTGTGAGCCACTGTAAGGATGTACTTAGAGTAGAACTGGACTGTCACCGGCCTCAGGCTCTTCACCCTTTTCAAAGACAAAGCAGTCATTTAGATAAAATATTAGATATTGTTTACCTGTAGATGCACAAAGTAAATTTTGAAATGTAATTATTGTCAAGAGTGAACAAGCACTGATAGTGTAATCTACAGCTGTGGCCAAACATTTAGAGAATGAGAAGTGTTGTTTGCTTATTTACAAAGTTTGCTGTTTCAGTGATAGTTGAATATCACATTATATCACTTCAAACAGAGGTGATCCAGTAATGCTGCACTAATGAATTAGACTAACTATTCACTTTAGCTAAAGTTATTAAGTTAGCTAAAGAGTTGGGATGCTGTGTAAGACATAAATAAAGCTAAAATACAAAGGTTTGGACAGCGTTTTGCATGTTTCCCTACTGTAGGGGTCTCTGCAAGCATACAGAGGGGCACTCTGAGAGGGTACAAGATGACAACTTTGGAATTCTACTAGAAACAGTCGATCATATTTGTTTGTCAAAGCTGAATTCAGGGCAAACTACGCTAAATTAGCGTTTTTAGCTAGCAGCTACAATAAGCATAAAAGTTACCTTACGGCTATCATTTGTTAACATGACGCTTGTTCTTATACATGTAATACATTTATTACCAACCTGAGAGTTTATCCGCTGGTCATTCAACATGATGAATGACTTCTGAAGTCTTAATTCAGCTCAAGATGCTGTAGATTCCCGTCAGTAACACTTTCGGTCCGCTAGTAAAACGTAGTTCTATTAATCTGCGCTTGAACCGGAACCGGATGTAAGTTCCAAAAAACTGAATTTTGGAACTGAAATTGAATTGTAGAACTGAAACTGAATGGTGAGAAGTGAAACTGAAATTATTCGAGAGCTGAATTTTTAAAGGATAAAATGCAGTTTCAAAGCAAATCAATTCATTTTCAAAATATAAAATTCAATTTCAATTTAGTGATGATCATTTTCAAACCATAAATTCAATTTCAAATTAGACTAATTCAAATTCAGTTTTCAAAAGCATTTATTCAAGTTACAATTCAGATTCAATCTGAGCAATTCAAATTCAAATTTAACTTATTCAAATTCAGTTTCTGATGGCACAGATTTCTGCCCATACACCGGGCATTTGCCCGGTGGGCCGATGGTGATTTTTCGTTTTTATGGGCCGATGTTTTTTTTGTTTTTTTTCCCCGTAACAGTATAAACACTGAAAGGTGGTGGATTGGCCAGATGCTGGGAGATGTGTAAAAATAACTCAATTGTTTGGTGGTGGCTATTGCGGAGCTTCCACAGATTCAGTAACATTAGCAAGTGGTGGAGGCCAGCAGATGCAACACGCTGGCAGGTGGATGATGGAAAGGCAGGAGGAGCAGAGGCCGGAGGCGGTGAACTGAACTTCAGGTAAGAAGTTATGACCTGGGCCCTGTTTCAGGAAGCCGGTTTAGTGGAAAAACTGAGTAAGTATACCCTGAGTTAACGAAAACTCTGGGTTTTCGGTTTCACAAAGCGAGTTCAGCTGCAGCCTGAGTGAGTCACTATGACGACACACTCCGTGAAGCTAACCTGCCCCCTAGCAGGTTTACTACAACTAACCCTGACTGTCTCCGCCCCTTTGTCGGAAACCTGACAGTAGGAAGTGTCGGACATGGCGTGCCACTTCCTTGAAGAGCCAGTAGATCGTGAAGCCCAAATTCTCCGCAGAGCTCTCCGCCGGGAGAGAGTGATCAGAGCGCGTTTGGACATTTTATCATTTCCTGATGATTGTCTGTGCGAACGTTACCGTTTTTCAGCACAATCTATAATTTATTTGGATAACATCCTCAGGCCATATATTACGCATGTGACACATCGCGGACATGCTCTCAGTTCATTGCATATTATTTGTATTGCACTTCGGTTTCTTGCAAACGGGAGCTTTCTGTATAATATTGATGACGCTGAGCACGTTTCCAAGGCTACCGTCTGTCGGGCAGTCAGGAATGTTACAGTTGCACTGAAACGTCTCCTGCACTCGTTTGTGGTGTTCCCCGGTCATAGACCCACAAGATTTATCAAAGAGGGATTCCACAAAATTGCAGGTATCAGGATGACCAAAACTTAATGTATGATGTGGTGATACTTGAACTACTACTTAAATTGCACATTTATTTTCAGGGTTCCCAGGCGTGATTGGCTGTATAGATGGTACTCACATTCCAATCATTGTTCCTTCACTAAATGAAGGAGACTATGTGAACAGGAAGTCTTTCCACAGCATTAATGTACAGGTACATAGTTCCCTGTAGCATGTCAAACTAACAAATTATTTCATTATAGTAATGGATGCTAATTTGTGTTCTCTGCACTGTGAAGATCATATGTGATGCTGCCAACATTATCACAAATGTGGAAGCCAAGTGGCCAGGCTCTGTCCATGACTCACAAATATTCTGTGAATGTACACTGAGCACAAAATTTAGACATGGTGAGTTGAGAATACTTTAAAATATATAAAGACCAATTGCTTCAGGGACATTTGAACTGAAGTGTACCCTTCTGTCTTAGGAGAGTTCACTGGCTACTTGCTTGGTGATAGGGGGTATCCATGTTTACCCTATTTGCTTACCCCTTACCCTGACCCTGAACCGGGCCCACAGCAGCGATATAATCTGGCTAATTGCAGGACAAGAGCCAGAATTGAAATGACTATCGGAATGCTTAAGGCCCGGTTCCAGTGCCTGCAAAGACTCAGGGTCACCCCAGAAAGGGCATGTGACATTATTGTGGCATGTGTGATTCTTCACAACATTGCCACAATTAGAGGAGAACACTGTCCTTCTGAACCAAACATCAGCAGTGATCCAAACCATGAACATCCTGACCCTCCCACGGACATACAAGATGGAAGCGCAGTCAGAGACACCATATGTCACAATCATTTCCTTTGACCCATCACCTCAACATGTTGAAAGAAGAATAAACAGATTTTTTGTTCAACTGGCTTTATTGGTCGCCTGTATTTCCTGTACACAAAGTATTAAAAGATGTAAACCTCATAAAGTGTCTCTGTTGCTTCCTCCTCTGTAACAGCTGTCAATGTTTCTTCATTATTTTCCTGTAGTAAAGAAATAAACAACATTGCTGTTCTACTGTAAACTCATATAATCTGTGGAGTATTACTCACAACTGCATGTTGGTCTGGCTCAAGAGGAGGCTGCACCAGATGCAGTACACCATCACCATCAACTGATAGAATATGAGGTTTATACAGGTCACTTATAACTTACAAGGGACCAAATGGCAATTAACAAACATACCAATCACCTTACACTTCATTGTCATTATGCTCTCAAAGACAACCAAGACTGAGGGAAGGCAAAATCAGTAGGAAAATAACTTCACTACAAAATAATCCATTATGGTAAAGAGTTTATCAAATGAATGAGTAGCACTGCAAAGGTGACTGTGAAGAAAGGATGTATGCACATCATGTATTATTTTGAATTTACCCCCTATGTAGGCACTTGTGTCTTGCGGGGTTATTGACTCAGAGGATGTCCCCGCAGAGATGCCTTCGGCCACAGGGCGCCCACTGTTTTGGCTGAGGGCAACTGCTCAGCCTCTGTGAGTGGTGGTGGTGGAGGACCCCCACCTGTTTTTCGGGCCTCCGCTTTTTTTCTGTTGGCTATAACGGGCCACATTTGAGCATACAGAGTAAGCAAATATGTACTTGTAATGTGCTCA
The DNA here is from genome assembly GCF_057382185.1 of Mchenga conophoros. Lineage (NCBI taxonomy): Eukaryota > Metazoa > Chordata > Actinopteri > Cichliformes > Cichlidae > Mchenga > Mchenga conophoros. Next base: position 40,965,387 of record NC_140547.1, on the reverse strand, counting down.
GATAATTTCAATAAGTCCTTACAGAAAGAAAATTAATGTAGCCTCTAACTGCAATTGATTTACATGGGACAAACAGACCAAGCACTATGGCTCATAATACAATTGTACCTTACCTGTTTGGACTATATTTTTATATTTCATTTTTACTTGCTGCCAGGCACGTTTGGGGCCTGTTGGGTTGCACCTGCGCTCACATCACATCACAAAATAAAATGTATAAAATAACAAATAAAATAACATATGATAAAATAACGTGTTAAATGGGTGGAAATCCCTAGATCAATGTTTAAATTAACACTCACGCATTGACTCTGTCGGCTATGTTTTGCCATGCATGCTCCCTTTCTTTTGCAGCTGTGGCTGTGTTACTTTTTTCCGCGGAATTTGCATGTTATCGGCATATGCTGCCATCAGAATTTCGGCCTCAAGCGCTGTGAAATACATTGACCGCGCCTTCTTTCCCTCCGTCTCCATGGTGACTCGCTTAATCTGTGCTCCGCTTATCAGGGCTTTATGTATCCTCGTCCGCGCGCTTCACTTGGGGTTAAAGCAACTCCGCGTTGACTGAACTAATTGTTATCAGCCTTTCTGAAACGGAATATTCCGAGTTGGACAGTTCGGGGTTACTCAACCGTGAGTGTCGTTTTTCACTCTGAGTTTTCCAAACCGGCTTCCTGAAACAGGGCCCTGCAGTCTATCTGGGTCAGATATAAACCAAGTTTAGGTGCAGTTTATTTTCGTTGTGCTGACTTTTTACAGTCAGTTACAATAACTGGTACTGCGTGAGCTAGCATGACGGAGTTTCTATACAGCTGTTCGGTTGCTATGATGTTACTGATAGTGTCAGGGTCCTTGGGACTGAGTGGCCCAGGGTCCCTGAGCAGTTATGTATTATATTATTATTATTATTGTTGTGTATTTTGGTGTTGCTCCCCCTTCCCTGTGCTTGTGTATATGTGTGTGTGGGTGGCTGAGCACTTGTTTATAGGCGGCGTCAGGCCTGGAGGGTGTGGCCCTGCAAGGGGACTGGCCACACCCGAAGCCACACACCTGCTGCTGATCAGGCCTCGTCGGGGGAGCTACTTAAGAGAGTCTTGGAGCTCCCACCGACGCGGGATCATTGCATGAGACTCCACGTTAGTCTTCTGTTCAGTTAAGTTAGTGTGCGTGTATGCCCGCAGTTGTATGTGTCCTGACGGCTGCGTCTATTGTTTCCCGCAGGAGGAGCGTGGAAGACACGAGAGCAGCGAGCACCGGGGGGTGCTGACACGGGAGCGGAGAGCACAAAGACACGGACTATTCACGGAGAGACACAACACGGGAGTCTGGGAAAACACGGGGATTTATTGTTACTTTGTTGCACACTGTAAATAAATACACTGTTTATACATAGAGCACCGCGCCTGGGTCCTCCTTCACCACACATCCCCACGGTCTGCCAGCCAGACCGTGACAGATAGTAAACTTTATTTTATTCATAAGGTTAGTTAGTAGAGTTGCCAACGGCTCCTTAAAAAGTGGAATGGTCCCTCATTCAGAGAAAATATTACGTGTTTTGTACTGAGCTGAGAAGAGACGCAGTTTGTCCCGTACTTTAGCTAGAATGGGAAAAGACAAAAAGCTGGAGTTATTCTGTTTTTACGCTGCACAGCTGCCTCTTCTCTTATCCCCCCCCCCTCTTCTGTTGCTACTTTAATCATGAAACTGATCAATGATCAGCTGATCGGCTTTTGTCTGTTGTTTTTTTATCTCCCACTTTGCGCCAGAAACAGGAAACCAGCGGATGTCACGCTAAACAACAGCAGCACGTTTAAGCTTGATCAGCTATTGTTAGAATTTATTTAATATTAATTTCTAGTATCAGTTGATGTTTGCTGGAGCCACAGCTGTAAAGCTGCTGGTCATGATATCGGTTTGTATATATGGTGAGAGGGAAACATGAAGATGAAACCAGGAGATGTCCTTACTGAATCATCAGAGCTGAACAGTGATGGAGAAACAGGTTTACCTTTTAGGTGACAGGAATGAGTTGAAGGGAAGTTATGAACTGTTTCTGAGAGACAAATAACACCAAGATCCTTTTTTTATGTAGCTGACAGCTGGTAACTGTGCAGGGGCGGGTCTAGCAAAGTGTTGCCAGGGGCCAGGTAGGGCATTAACAGGGAGAGGGGGTCACAAGGAAATACTTTTCTTTCTTATTCTTATTTAAAATGTCTCGCTTTTAAATACAGCTTCATCTTTGAACTAAAAACCAGCTTGAAACCATGGCTCTCACTCGAACCCCGAAACAACCTCCAAAGAAAGGAAGTCAAGAGCTCATCTGCCCCGGTGGCCTAATGGATAAGGCACTGGCCTCCTAAGCCAGGGATTGTGGGTTCGAGTCCCATCTGGGGTGCTGTCCAGCAGAGTGGCGCAGCGGAAGCGTGCTGGGCCCATAACCCAGAGGTCGATGGATCGAAACCATCCTCTGCTATGTGTTTTGGATGGCCCGATTCTCTGAACTGTGTCCAAAAACAGACGACAGTCAGGTCCTGTTCCCCCCAAAAATGCAGACAAGTAACCCTGTAGTACAGGCACCGAGTGAGTCAGTCATGTACGATAACTGCCCCCGATCAACAAAGGCCACTTCTTATGTCTACATAGAGCCTAGCACAGGGATTCCAAGTCCAGTCCTGGAGAGGCACTGTTCTTTTTTTCCTTTAGCTTTTAGACGCATCCTTGTTCTGACACACCTGAATCAAATGAATGGCTTGTTGTCAGGCCTTTGCCAAACTTGATGCCATGCTGAAGAGCTAATTCAAGCATTTGATCCAGCTGTGTTTGAGCACGTCACACATGCTCCTGCTACTCCCCCTCTTTTAGTGGAACTAGATTCAGTGATTCAAATCGTTGGTACTCTCTGGTCTTCATGTGGTTTCACAAGTCTCAACAGACAACATAAACGCCCCCAAATAAAGTGGAGCAATAAGTACAGGGTGTTGGCTGGCCATAGTTCTGGACACTGAGTTGCCCAGAGTGTAATTTATTTTCTCAGCGTTTCTCAAATGTTCTTAAATACAGCTTCATCTTTGAACTAAAAACCAGCTTGAAACCATGGCTCTCACTCGAACCCCGAAACAACCTCCAAAGAAAGGAAGTCAAGCACTCATCTGCCCCGGTGTCCTAATGGATAAGGCACTGGCCTCCTAAGCCAGGGATTGTGGGTTCGAGTCCCATCTGGGGTGCTGTCCAGCAGAGTGGCGCAGCGGAAGCGTGCTGGGCCCATAACCCAGAGGTCGATGGATCGAAACCATCCTCTGCTATGTGTTTTGGATGGCCCGATTCTCTGAACTGTGTCCAAAAACAGACAACACTCAGGTCCTGTTCCCCAAAAATGCAGACAAGTAACCCTGTAGTACAGGCACCGAGTGAGTCAGTCATGTACCATAACTGCCCCCGATCACCAAAGGCCACTTCTTATGTCTACATAGAGCCTAGCACAGGGATTCCAAGTCCAGTCCTGGAGAGGCACTGTTCTTTTTTTATTTAGCTTTTAGATGCATCCTTGTTCTGACACACCTGAATCAAATGAATGGCTTGTTGTCAGGCCTTTGCCAAACTTGATGCCATGCTGAAGAGCTAATTCAAGCATTTGATCCAGCTGTGTTTGAGCACGTCACACATGCTCCTGCTAATCCCCCTCTTTTAGTGGAACTAGATTCAGTGATTCAAATCGTTGGTACTCTCTGGTCTTCATGTGGTTTCACAAGTCTCAACAGACAACATAAACGCCCCCAAATAAAGTGGAGCAATAAGTACAGCGTGTTGGCTGGCCATAGTTCTGGACACTGAGTTGCCCAGAGTGTAATTTATTTTCTCAGCGTTTCTCAAATGTTCTTAAATACAGCTTCATCTTTGAACTAAAAACCAGCTTGAAACCATGGCTCTCACTCGAACCCCGAAACAACCTCCAAAGAAAGGAAGTCAAGCACTCATCTGCCCCGGTGTCCTAATGGATAAGGCACTGGCCTCCTAAGCCAGGGATTGTGGGTTCGAGTCCCATCTGGGGTGCTGTCCAGCAGAGTGGCGCAGCGGAAGCGTGCTGGGCCCATAACCCAGAGGTCGATGGATCGAAACCATCCTCTGCTATGTGTTTTGGATGGCCCGATTCTCTGAACTGTGTCCAAAAACAGACAACACTCAGGTCCTGTTCCCCCCAAAAATGCAGACAAGTAACCCTGTAGTACAGGCACTGAGTGAGTCAGTCATGTACCATAACTGCCCCCGATCACCAAAGGCCACTTCTTATGTCTACATAGAGCCTAGCACAGGGATTCCAAGTCCAGTCCTGGAGAGGCACTGTTCTTTTTTTCTTTAGCTTTTAGACGCATCCTTGTTCTGACACACCTGAATCAAATGAATGGCTTGTTGTCAGGCCTTTGCCAAACTTGATGCCATGCTGAAGAGCTAATTCAAGCATTTGATCCAGCTGTGTTTGAGCACGTCACACATGCTCCTGCTACTCCCCCTCTTTTAGTGGAACTAGATTCAGTGATTCAAATCGTTGGTACTCTCTGGTCTTCATGTGGTTTCACAAGTCTCAACAGACAACATAAACGCCCCCAAATAAAGTGGAGCAATAAGTACAGCGTGTTGGCTGGCCAGCGTTCTGGACACTGAGTTGCCCAGAGTGTAATTTATTTTCTCAGCGTTTCTCAAATGTTCTTAAATACAGCTTCATCTTTGAACTAAAAACCAGCTTGAAACCATGGCTCTCACTCGAACCCCGAAACAACCTACAAAGAAAGGAAGTCAAGCACTCATCTGCCCCGGTGTCCTAATGGATAAGGCACTGGCCTCCTAAGCCAGGGATTGTGGGTTCGAGTCCCATCTGGGGTGCTGTCCAGCAGAGTGGCGCAGCGGAAGCGTGCTGGGCCCATAACCCAGAGGTCGATGGATCGAAACCATCCTCTGCTATGTGTTTTGGATGGCCCGATTCTCTGAACTGTGTCCAAAAACAGACAACACTCAGGTCCTGTTCCCCAAAAATGCAGACAAGTAACCCTGTAGTACAGGCACCGAATGAGTCAGTCATGTACGATAACTGCCCCCGATCACCAAAGGCGACTCCTTATGTGTACATAGAGCCTAGCACAGGGACTCCAACTCCAGTCCTGGAGAACTACTTTTTTTCTTTAGCTTTTAGACGCATCCTTGTTCTGACACACCTGAATCAAATGAATGGCTTGTTGTCAGGCCTTTGTCAAACTTAATGCCATGCTGAAGAGCTAATTCAAGCATTTGATCCAGCTGTGTTTGAGCACGTCACACATGCTCCTGCTACTCCCCCTCTTTTAGTGGAACTAGATTCAGTGATTCAAATCGTTGGTACTCTCTGGTCTTCATGTGGTTTCACAAGTCTCAACAGACAACATAAACGCCCCCAAATAAAGTGGAGCAATAAGCACAGCGTGTTGGCTGGCCAGCGTTCTGGACACTGAGTTGCCCAGAGTGTAATTTATTTTCTCAGCGTTTCTCAAATGTTCTTAAATACAGCTTCATCTTTGAACTAAAAACCAGCTTGAAACCATGGCTCTCACTCGAACCCCGAAACAACCTCCAAAGAAAGGAAGTTAAGGAATCATCTGCCCCGGTGGCCTAATGGATAAGGCACTGGCCTCCTAAGCCAGGGATTGTGGGTTCGAGTCCCATCTGGGGTGCTGTCCAGCAGAGTGGCGCAGCGGAAGCGTGCTAGGCCCATAACCCAGAGGTCGATGGATCGAAACCATCCTCTGCTATGTGTTTTGGATGGCCCGATTCTCTGAACTGTGTCCAAAAACAGACGACAGTCAGGTCCTGTTCCCCCCAAAAATGCAGACAAGTAACCCTGTAGTACAGGCACCGAGTGAGTCAGTCATGTACCATAACTGCCCCCGATCACCAAAGGCCACTTCTTATGTCTACATAGAGCCTAGCACAGGGATTCCAAGTCCAGTCCTGGAGAGGCACTGTTCTTTTTTTCTTTAGCTTTTAGACGCATCCTTGTTCTGACACACAGAATCAGAATCAGAAACTTTATTGTCATTGTCATGAGAACAACGAAATTAAGAATGGTCCCCGATCATTGCATCATCCCTAGCAATATCAAAATATAAATAAAACAATAAAATTCAATAAATAAAATAGATAGAATACTTAAAATACTAATAAGATATAACAGTAAAACATTCACATACATTCCCACACACATGCTTCAGACCGTGCATAGATTAACACAAGAGTGGCGTGATGGACATTTTTTTGTAGTATTCAGATGTGTTATTGCAGTTGGATAACAGCTGTGTTTGAGTCTATTAGTCCTTGCTCTGATTGCCCTGTACCGTCTGCCTGAGGGCAACAGTTCGAACAGGGAGTGGCCAGGATGTGAGGTGTCTTTTATGATGTTTTGGGCCTTTTTAAAACAGTGGGCGTTGTGTAGAACTTCCAGTGTGGGGAGAGGGCAGCCAGTGATCTTTTGGGCGGTGTTAATGATCCCTTGGAGTGCTTTCCTCTGAGCCCCTTTGCAGCTAGTGTACCAGATGCATATGCAGTAAGTTAGAACACTCTCAATGGTGGCTCTGTAGAAGGACACCAGCAGTCTCTGTGTGATGTTATTCCTCCTGAGAATTCTCAGGAAGTACAGTCTCTGTTGGGCCTTTTTCAGCAGCTCGGAGGTGTTCACACTCCAGGAAAGGTTCTCCTCTATATTGACTCCCAGGAAGCGGAAGCTTGCCACCCTTTCTACACAGTCCCCATTTATGAATAGTGGTTGGATCTCTGCCTTTTTCCTTCTGAAGTCTATTATGAGTTCTTTGGTTTTTGAAGTGTTGAGGAGGAGGTTATTGGCCTTACACCATGACGTCAGCTGCTCCACCTCGTCTCTGTACGTAGACTCGTCTCCCTTGGAAATGAGCCCCACCACTGTGGTGTCATCTGCAAATTTCACAAAGATGTTGCTGTGGTGGCGAGGAGTGCAGTCGTGTGTGTAGAGAGAGTAGAGCAGTGGACTGAGCACACAGCCCTGGGGTGAGCCAGTGCTGAGACTCAGGGCTGAGGATGTGTGATGGCCAACTCTGACTCTCTGTCTACGGCCCGAGAGGAAGCCATTGATCCACATGCAGGTGCTGTATGGAAGCCCCAGGTCTTGTAGCTTGGCCACCAGTTTGTGTGGAAGGATGGTGTTAAAAGCTGAGCAGTAATCCACGAAGAGCATCCGCACATAGCTACCATGCTCTTCCAGGTGAGTTAATGCAGCATGGAGTGCTGTGGCTACAGCGTCTTCCGTGGATCGGTTTGCTCTGTAGGCAAACTGGTGTGGATCCAGGCTGCGGGGCAGGGCTGCTGTGATGTGTCTGCGGACCAGCTTCTCAAAGCATTTCATTACCACTGGGGTGAGTGCCACCGGTCTGTAGTCATTCAGGCCGGTGATGTGGGGCTTCTTAGGCAAGGGGACTATGGTGGAGGACTTCAGGCAGAGTGGGACAGTCGCCTGTGCGAGGGATTTGTTGAAAATCCTGGTGAAGATCCCAGCCAGCTGTCCTGCACAATCCCTCAATATTCGACCTGGCACACCATCAGGACCCGCCGCCTTCCTCGGGTTAACAGCCTGCAGCATACGCCTCACCTCGTGCTCTTCCAGGGTGAGGGTGGTGCTGCTATGGGTGGCGTGTTGCTGCTGTGGCTCCAATACCTCCGGTACCCTGGTCTCAAAGCGGGCAAAGAAGATATTCAGCTCCTCTGCCAGCTCCAGGTCACCGTCCGCAGCTCCGAGATTGATCTTATAGTTGGTTAGGTGCTGGATGCCTTGCCACACCTGCCGGCTGGTATTACTCTTCAAATGGTCCTCGATCCTCCTCCTATAGTCCCCCTTTGCCTCTCTGATGCCTCTCTTCAGGTTGGATCGGGCTGTGGTGTAGTAATCCCTGTTGCCAGACCTGAACGCAATGTTCCTCTCCTTCAGCAGCTGCCTGACCTCCCGGGTCATCCAGGGCTTTTGGTTGGGATAAGCCCGGATCCGTTTGACTGCTGTAACAGTGTCTATGCAGTGTTTTATATAGCAGAGGACACCGTCTGTGAACATTTCCAAGTCCTGATGTTCAAAGATATCCCAGTTAGTCCTGTCAAAACAGTCCTGCAGCTGCTGAGAGGCACCCTCTGGCCATATGGTAATATTCTTTGTGATGGTAAGAGCAGTTTTCTTGAGGGGGGCATATGCAGGGATTAGAAACAGTGACAAGTGGTCAGACTGACCCAGATGTGGCAAAGGTCTGGCCCTGTAGCCCATTTTGATGTTGGAATAAACTTTGTCCAGAATCTTGTCACCCCTAGTGGCACACTTGACGTGCTGGTGGAATTTGGGGATTGCTCTTTTTAAGTCTGCGTGATTGAAGTCCCCTGCTACGATATGTACAGCGTCAGGGTAAGTGCTCTGTTTATTATTGATGTTTGTATGCAGGAGTGCGATCGCAGAGTTAGCATTAGCATCTGGTGGTATGTAAACAGCTGTTATTATGACAACGGTGAACTCCCTAGGTAGGTAGATGGGCCTGCATTTAACAGTCAGATATTCAATGTCCGGTGAACAGTGACGGTCTATTATCACTGTGTTGGTACACCAGCTGTTGTTCACATACATACAGAGCCCCCCTCCTTTGCGCTTACCGGAGTCCACGGTTCGGTCATGTCGCTGTGTGGTATAGCCTGCTAGCTCAATAGCAGAGTCTGGAATGGATTGATGTAGCCAGGATTCAGTGATAAGAAGGATGCATGAGTCTTTGATGAAGTTATTTGCTGCTATTTGCAATCTCAATTCGTCCAACTTGTTCGCGAGGGATCTGGCATTTGTGATGAATAGGCTGGGGAGCGGTGGTTTGAGTGGCTGCCTCCGTAGCCTGGCTAGCGCGCCGGCCCTGCAGCCTCGCCGTCTCCTTCTCTCTCGACGCCGCCTGCGCCTCCACCCCGAAGGGATAACAATCCATGGGGAGCCCGGACTCCTCGCTATTTCCACCGGTATCTTGTGTAAGCGGACAAATTTGCTAGTCACGCTCTCGCGGTAGCTTACTCCAATCTTGAGGAGATCATGTCGGCTATAGATGTTATTCGCTTGGCTGGTAGAACACAAAAACAAACATAAGGCGTACAAAATTATCCAAACATAGCATCGATCGGTAGAACACTGAGCTGCTGCAACTACGTGCGCCGCCATCTTGAAAGCCTGTTAACCACCTGAATCAAATGAATGGCTTGTTGTCAGGCCTTTGCCAAACTTGATGCCATGCTGAAGAGCTAATTCAGGCATTTGATCCAGCTGTGTTTGAGCACGTCACATATGCTCCTGCTACTCCCCCTCTTTTAGTGGAACTAGATTCAGTGATTCAAATCGTTGGTACTCTCTGGTCTTCATGTGGTTTCACAAGTCTCAACAGACAACATAAACGCCCCCAAATAAAGTGGAGCAATAAGTACAGCGTGTTGGCTGGCCAGCATTCTGGACACTGAGTTGCCCAGAGTGTAATTTATTTTCTCAGCGTTTCTCAAATGTTCTTAAATACAGCTTCATCTTTGAACTAAAAACCAGCTTGAAACCATGGCTCTCACTCGAACCCCGAAACAACCTCCAAAGAAAGGAAGTCAAGCGCTCATCTGCCCCGGTGTCCTAATGGATAAGGCACTGGCCTCCTAAGCCAGGGATTGTGGGTTCGAGTCCCATCTGGGGTGCTGTCCAGCAGAGTGGCGCAGCGGAAGCGTGCTGGGCCCATAACCCAGAGGTCGATGGATCGAAACCATCCTCTGCTATGTGTTTTGGATGGCCCGATTCTCTGAACTGTGTCCAAAAACAGACGACAGTCAGGTCCTGTTCCCCCCAAAAATGCAGACAAGTAACCCTGTAGTACAGGCACCGAGTGAGTCAGTCATGTACCATAACTGCCCCCGATCACCAAAGGCCACTTCTTATGTCTACATAGAGCCTAGCACAGGGATTCCAAGTCCAGTCCTGGAGAGGCACTGTTCTTTTTTTCTTTAGCTTTTAGACGCATCCTTGTTCTGACACACCTGAATCAAATGAATGGCTTGTTGTCAGGCCTTTGCCAAACTTGATGCCATGCTGAAGAGCTAATTCAGGCATTTGATCCAGCTGTGTTTGAGCACGTCACACATGCTCCTGCTACTCCCCCTCTTTTAGTGGAACTAGATTCAGTGATTCAAATCGTTGGTACTCTCTGGTCTTCATGTGTTTTCACAAGTCTCAACAGACAACATAAACGCCCCCAAATAAAGTGGAGCAATGAGCACAGCGTGTTGGCTGGCCATAGTTCTGGACACTGAGTTGCCCAGAGTGTAATTTATTTTCTCAGCGTTTCTCAAATGTTCTTAAATACAGCTTCATCTTTGAACTAAAAACCAGCTTGAAACCATGGCTCTCACTCGAACCCCGAAACAACCTCCAAAGAAAGGAAGTCAAGCACTCATCTGCCCCGGTGGCCTAATGGATAAGGCACTGGCCTCCTAAGCCAGGGATTGTGGGTTCGAGTCCCATCTGGGGTGCTGTCCAGCAGAGTGGCGCAGCGGAAGCGTGCTTGACCCATAACCCAGAGGTCGATGGATCGAAACCATCCTCTGCTATGTGTTTTGGATGGCCCGATTCTCTGAACTGTGTCCAAAAACAGACGACACTCAGGTCCTGTTCCCCAAAAATGCAGACAAGTAACCCTGTAGTACAGGCACCGAATGAGTCAGTCATGTACGATAACTGCCCCCGATCACCAAAGGCAACTCCTTATGTGTACATAGAGCCTAGCACAGGGACTCCAGCTCCAGTCCTGGAGAACTACTTTTTTTCTTTAGCTTTTAGACGCATCCTTGTTCTGACACACCTGAATCAAATGAATGGCTTGTTGTCAGGCCTTTGTCAAACTTGATGCCATGCTGAAGAGCTAATTCAGGCATTTGATCCAGCTGTGTTTGAGCACGTCACACATGCTCCTGCTACTCCCCCTCTTTTAGTGGAACTAGATTCAGTGATTCAAATCGTTGGTACTCTCTGGTCTTCATGTGTTTTCACAAGTCTCAACAGACAACATAAACGCCCCCAAATAAAGTGGAGCAATAAGCACAGCGTGTTGGCTGGCCAGAGTTCTGGACACTGAGTTGCCCAGAGTGTAATTTATTTTCTCAGCGTTTCTCAAATGTTCATAAATACAGCTTCATCTTTGAACTAAAAACCAGCTTGAAACCATGGCTCTCACTCGAACCCCGAAACAACCTCCAAAGAAAGGAAGTCAAGCGCTCATCTTCCCCGGTGGCCTAATGGATAAGGCACTGGCCTCCTAAGCCAGGGATTGTGGGTTCGAGTCCCATCTAGGGTGCTGTCCAGCAGAGTGGCGCAGCGGAAGTGTGCTGGGCCCATAACCCAGAGGTCGATGGATCGAAACCATCCTCTGCTATGTGTTTTGGATGGCCCGATTCTCTGAACTGTGTCCAAAAACAGGCGACAGTCAGGTCCTTTTCCCCAAAAACGCAGACAAGTTACCCTGTAGTACAGCCACCGAGTGAGTCAGTCATGTACGATAACTGCGCCCGATCACCAAAGGCGACTCCTTATGTGTACATAGAGCCTAGCACAGGGACTCCAGCTCCAGTCCTGGAGAACTTCTTTTTTTTCTTTAGCTTTTAGACGCATCCTTGTTCTGACACACCTGAATCAAATGAATGGCTTGTTGTCAGGCCTTTGCCAAACTTGATGCCATGCTGAAGAGCTAATTCAGGCATTTGATCCAGCTGTGTTTGAGCACGTCACACATACTCCTGCTACTCCCCCTCTTTTAGTGGAACTAAAAGTAATTAAAATAACAGAACTGTAGATAAATAAACATACCTTTATCCTGTCAGCTAGATACTTGTCATGCTTAATGGCAACAATGTTGCGTTTTTCATTTCTCAAATGGTAATGGTGTTATATGTTTGATGGACATGAGCTTTATGAATTTCAAACTGAAGTATTAATTAAATTACTAAAAAAAATAAATAAAAAAGAAACCAATGCTCCTCTTGCATTCTTGTTAATAACTGCAATATATTAATCACTTTCTACTAAACTGGCCCTTTTGATTACTGCACTAACAAACATTTCCAGTCCCCGTACCTTAATATTAAACCTAAAACCAATCAATGACATGAGCCTGATGTTAACAGGTAGATTACCTCAGTTGATGGATCTGATTGGTGCAACATCTACCGAGTCAATAGTGCCTGTTAAAAAAAAACCCAAAAAAAAAAAAGTCTGGTATAAGACCATGACACCTGAAAGAACATATTTACATAACATGCAGTTACGGCGTGACGCAGGTGCTCATGATGCAGGTAGGCAGCAGATTGTGCATTTTGGAATGTTAGTTTATTTAAGCTTATTCACTTAAATAAGGGTAAAATGCTTGCCTTTTCCCAAAGGGTAGAATCACCTATTTATTTATTTTTGATTAAAGATTTTTTAAAAATTGTCATTTGACAAATAACACAGTTTAACAGGTACTTGGAGGTTCTTATTTCTGCTTGAATGTACTTACATCTGATTATTGTTTATTAACTTCTCATTTAAATATCACAGAATCAAGGTTAACATGGGAATAACATTTTCCAATCCTCAGTGTCAACGTTCAAATAGTCTTCCGTATGATGCAGTTAGTATGTAGGCCTATTTACAAAGAGTAGTTATGTAGCATGTGAAAAGGATGACAACATGTCAGTTTAGTCAGTTAAATTCTCTATATTTACCAGGCAGTGAGCTTTGCATTGAGCTTAAGTAGACTGTGATACAAATGCACTTGTATATTTTTTGCAGCATGTATACAGTAATGGACTGGTATGAGAACACTGGAAATGTAAAAGATGGTGTGAAATTTGTAAAATTTCTCCTGTGTGATTTATTTCAGTGCTGCTGCACTTTGATCATGAGTCAACATTGCAGTGTTTGCTTTTGCTTTAACACAAAATAGAAGTTGAACTCAATGCACAGATTCCCACTGATTATTCTCTAAATCAGAGACATCTGTTGTGTTGTAATAGAAATTGTTGTGCATTGTGTTTGTGATGAAATGGATAAAATGATGTTAATGCAAGTGCAACTCTGCTTAATTTTCTTTTTTATAAGGGTTGGCTTTTCCCCTCAGTTCAATGAGATGTCTTTAAGCAGAGTCATGCTGGGAGGCTTAGGTGAAGGGCCAATCATGTGGTCTCCTGACATGACAGCCTTATAGTGGATTTAAAGTGTCCAGTAGTGTCTGAGCCATCTATCTAGCATCTCATTTTTCAATCCATAAATGTCTTAGATTGCACTTGAGAGGTACCAAAAACTTTTATTTTAAAGCAGTTTTCTGTGTAAAGAAGAAGCCAATTCACCCAGGATTAAACATTGACTCACATATTTGCTTTTGGAAAGTTGTTGACTCTTTTCTGACATGGCCACAATCTGAATGCACAACGTGACTAACAATAGGACTACAAATTAATTCTGTGGTTGTTGGTTTTCACTACAATGTTAAGATTGTAGTTAAAAAAGTACAAAATACACCAGGTCAGGGTCCAAGGCTTTTAGTCAAACTCATATAAATAAAACTTTGCTTTTAGGGTCTTACCCTGTAAATAATTTCTGTTAGCTTACTGGGGTCAGACAGGGGCTTTTCATAGGATTAAACAGTGGCTGGCTTTAGGAACTGTAAAGCTAAGTAAAAATTCATGTTGTTTCTCAGCTGAGGACTTAAAAGACTAGCAGAAACAGGGTTGTCATACTTACAAGTGTATTTGAGGTCTTGTGAAGTCTTTGTTCTTGAGCCACTAATACAGTCACAACAGCAACATGAATATGCAACATGAAGCACCAAGGAATTTAACATAAATGTGGCATGTCAACAAACCAAATGCAAAATGCAGCTTAATATAATGTGGTTAATACTTATTAAATACTTGATGAGTTCACTTTATCTGAGAAAATCTATATCCCAAGAAAGAACAACAAGACAAGTTCCAACAAGAATCTCATGACAGTTGGAAAACAGTTGGTATTTCCCCACATTCTGCAATGTATAAGCTGTGTACTGAACAATGCCCAGCAATGTGGCTTAATGTGTGGCCCCAGTGATCTAATGGACAAAGTAAGCCAGGGATTGTGGGTTTGTGGTTATTTGCAGTAGCATTAAAAGTAGAAGTGGTCCATGGATGGATGGATGTATATATATATATTATAGGGGTGCAACGATATTCGTATCGATATTGAACCGTTCGATACAGTGCTTTCGGTTCGGTACGCATATGTATCGAACAATACAACATTTGTAATTTATTTTATCAACTTTCCTTCTGACGATGCTGTCTGTGCGCTCAGTGAATCTGCGTTCGACTACTCCGCCTAGGCTGCACTGTCGAGCGCAGATCCACTGAGTGCTCCACACAGACAGCATAGTCAGAAGGAAGAGCGCAGGGCACCTCCCCCACCCTCATTCAGATCTGGCGTTTGGAATTATTTTGGTTTTCATGTGACGTATGACCCTGAAGGTAAGCGAGTCATGGACTAAAGTAAAACAGTATGTTGGATGTGCCATGCAATGCTCAATTACATGGGTGGGAACTAGTGTGTTAGCGCAGTTAGCTCGTTAACGTGTTGGCCGTCTAGCCCCATGCACGGGGCGATCGGCGGTAGCTCGTTAACGGAGATTTGCCGTGTTGTGGTGTTAAGGTCATTTCAACGAGATTAACCTGAAAGCACTAGTGGGAACACAACGAATATGACTGCACATTTACGCCGACATCATCCTAGTGCAAAGACAAAAACAACAAGCATGCTACTAACTTTAGCCGAGTCATTTAGACAGCTGTTAGCACATGATTCTCCTTATGCTGCTGAGAATATAGCCCAGAAGAAGCGGATAGTATAGCTTTTATTTTGGAAAGAGACATTTCTCTGTAATAAACTCTCTTTTCCAAAGATGAGTGATTCCTCAATCAGATACAGGGCTTGCAATATCGCTAGCCCGACGTCCCGGAGCTAGCGATTTTTTCAGTCGGGCTACCAAAATCTTTCTCTTCCCTGCCCGTCGGGCTATTGTAGGAAAAATATATGTCAATGCTTTTGCATTCTTTCAGAAATGTAGCTGGGTAATTATGTCATTGGCATCGGTGAGCCACTGTCAATATGTGACATATTGAAATCGCGTTTGAATTTGCGCTTGTTTTTTTGCTTTCACTTTGCAATCGTGCGAACTGTGTATAGAGAGCGACAGCACTGATCTGTGAGTGATGATAATTTGTGCACCAATTCCTCTGACATCGTCTTATTAATCGTTAGCTTACTATGCAAACATGACAAGTGAAATCTCCCGCAGCAAGCTTAAACATGTGAGAGGTTGATCGCGCAGAGAATCGCTGAGCTTATGTGAGTGAGTGTGTAAAAGCATTTCAGTTCTGCTGAGCCAAACAAGACAGGTCAGGGTGAAGAAGTGACAGCCAAAGAAAAGCTTACCACAAAACGGAGAAGTTATGACAAATCAGACTATAAGGCAAAAAGAAAGTGCAGCTTTATGGTTTCATGGACAAAATAATTTCTGTGGCTGCAATATGACGAGCTAAATAACCAGGGCTGCACATAAGTGGTCCGCAGGTGCGCATTCGCTGTCAAAATAAAAAACACGCACAAGGGTTAGGGTTAAATTTAAAAACTGTACTTTTGAGTTAAAATATATATTTATAATTTTAATAAATGACAAATTAAAAATGCATGAACATTTTTTTGTATCGAAAAAATATCGAACCGTGACACCAAAGTATCGAACCGAACCGAACCGTGAATTTTGTGTATCGTTGCACCCCTAATATATATATATATATATATATATATATATATATATATATATATATATATACATACATAACTGATATGTGCAAAGCACTTTTTAGGGGCTTTTAAATGTGTGGTGACGCTTATATGTAGAGCTTTGTGTCATCTGAATAATTTAGGTCAGAGTTGCTGTGATGTTCCAGTTCAGATGCTCACAGACGTCAAATAGCAGAAGCCTGATAGAATTACCTTACACTACGGTTTCTGGATCTTATCCTTCTGTCTTACTACATATCTTAATAATAACATTCTGTAAAGATGGCCTTTATTCTTAAAATATGACCTAAGATATTGTAATTTTAAGATAAATTGTAATAATTATTTTCCCTACATTTCCAAAAATAAAAAAAATGCTGAATTGATATGCTCTTCTGTTGTCCTTCCAGGAGAATGACCATGACATTGAGAAACAAGGCTTTGAAAACCTGGCCTACGAGTATGGGAGCCAAACTGAGCTCTGCCCTCCACCTAAAGCTGCCTCAAGAGCATCTTTTAAACTTCAGCGGATCACCTCTGAGCATGAGGTCCACATCATCCAAACCAGAATCTGCAGCCTGAATGGAATAATTGCTGTCACATAGAGCTGGGCGATATGAGATTTTTTCATATCACGATATGTTTTTTTCATTTCAGGCGATAACGATATCTATCACGATATAAGCCAAATAACTATATTTGTAAGATTTAAATGTGCCGTTGCTCACAAGTAAAATGTGAAATAATCAGCAGCTTGTTTTTAAATATTTATTTCCCATAATAAGTTCAACAGGGTAGATGTACTTAAGGAACATGAGACTTTTTCAGATAAATAAAGGCAAATATTGCAAACTACACAAAAGGCAGCCGCTAAAGCGTTTAAGTTTCAAAATAGAACAAACGAAACAGACTAAATTGTCAATTCCACTTAGAAACAAAATATAAATTCTAAAAATAAATCTTAGTTTGTTTTACAGAAGAACAGACAAAACTGACTAACTTTTGTCAATATCAAATAAACTGAGAACTAAAAGGAAATTCTCAATCTCTCCTTGTTGTATAGCTTAGCTTTTCAAACAGTTTTAACAGTTACTTTAGTCTGACAAAAGCCGAATGACGAATTAGCGCTTCCAGTCAGAGACTGAGGCTACGTCCACGCGTACACGGGTATTTTTGAAAACTGAGATTTTCCGTTTTCGTTTTAAAAAATAATCCCGTCCACACATAAAGGCAGAAATGAAGGAAAACGCTGCTATGAACATGCCAAAGCAGCAGGTGGCGCTAGATTCCTAACCGTGCAGAAATGTTGGCCAATCAGAAGTCTAGAAGCCTCGGTGGGAAAAAGTAAACAAAGCTGGGGCATAGAAGCAGAACCGAGTCGTATGTGTGGAGGGACAGTAACTGTGTGTATATGTAAGCATTTAAACACTGCAGAGAGTAGAATTAACAGTAACAGTATTGTAGAAATTCATTTCACCGAAACAATAACGTGGCGCACAGTGTGACGCATGCACCAGTTTATTGTATTTCCAGACTTGCATTCAGCACAATTTACAGTGCACGCTACTTGTCAGACTTGAAATAGCCGAAATACCTTCACACTACGGAACTTCTTTGGCTCTTCCGTTCGACAATCTCTCCGGCATTGGAACCATCATCTGTTTTCTCTTCGGTCACGCTCGGTTGATTTTTCTAGTCGGCACACTCATTTCCTCCATTATGCGCTGGCTTCATTACCCGCTGGCTGCTTCCCAAACAAACACACGTGCGGCTTGGCACTTGTGCTGTACGTAGCAAGTCACGCGACGTGACGATGCGGCTGTGATTGGTTCAGCTCTGCGCTACTGAATTTGGATCGGCTGACCTTTTTTTTTTTTTTTTTTTTTTTAAGAGGACAAGAGCAGCGAGGTCTATCGCGATAGCTTAATTTCTCTATCGAGTAAAAGTTATATCGCGATACATATCGTTATCGTTCTATCGCCCAGCTCTACTGTCACATGGTCTGTACCCAACAGTTTGGCCAAGGTGGACTATGATGCTTCAGTTATTCCAACCAAAGAGATCGCCCTGGAACTACAGACCTTGGGATACAGCGTGGAGTCTGTGGTGCAGATCAGGGTGGATGGTATGCACTGCCAGTCCTGTGTGCAGTCCATTCAGGGACAGATCGGGGAGCTGCAGGGGGTTTCACATATTCAGGTGTCTCTTCAGGACAAAGCAGCGCTGATTGTTTTTCAGCCTCTTCTAGTCACACATGAAGAGCTGAGAGACAAAATTGAGGACATGGGCTTTGATACTGCTTTGTTATCTGAGGACCCATCAGTAGAAGATTTAAGTTTCTGGCAGAAAAAGGAGGTGGATGCCTCCACCCAGACTGTAACCATTTTGATTGGAGGGATGACTTGCAGCTCTTGTGTGCAGACAATAGAAGGGAGGATCTCTCAGATGACTGGAGTGCGGTTCATAGCGGTGTCCCTGGAGGCGGAAAAGGGAACAATAACCTTTGATCCCTATTTGACAGAGCCAGAGCAGCTCAGGGCAGCTATTGAGGACATGGGCTTTGACGCCTCACTTAAAGGTAGGTAACAAAAATAAATGTTTGCTTAATGAAGCTTTTAAAAAATATATTATTTTAGGATTATTTCAGTTTTCTTTTTCAGTGTGTCAAATCTTAATAAATAGTGAGGGTGACAACTGACTGAACATCCAGGGAACAGTTAGCATTTGTTTTTGCCATCCTGTTTTTCTTTAACATCTTACTTGAGCTCCGCAGCACTTGGTCCAGATCACAACCTAAAGATCCCAAAACTTCTCCAACATAAAGGGACACAAACACTCAGGAACTAGATACCTTACCCATTAGTTCACATGGTAGCAGGTGTTAGCTTGACTCCAGCTGATCAGGTTTGGACAAGAAGTTGTGCATTTTAATTTATTTTGGGTAGAATTTGGCACAGGTTGGTGCATTTTTTCCCTATCCCTATCTTTCCATTTCTGAGTTTGTACATCATTTCCCCAAATCCTCTCATCTGGTCTCAGTGCCTCTCACCAGAGATGCAAGAACAGTAGCACAGCTGGATCATCTGACCAATTTTTAATTTGTTATGGCCCACTGCTGTATTGGCTGATCTCAGGTGTCAGGGCAAGACAGAAACAAGAGGTAAAAAGTAAAAAAGTAAAGTCTACATTTTATGCAATATAATAATAATAATAATAATAATAATAATAATAATAATAATAATAATTAATAATAATAATAATAATAATTATAATTATTATTATTATTAAAGGCATACACAGACCAATGGGATGAACATGAAAAACAACTCTCATGCCTCAGTGGCACCTCATCTCTTCATCTGGTATTTCTGTCAGGCAAGGAGTGAGTTGGGAACTCAAGTATCTTTGAACTAGTTTTTACACCCGAGGTATAAAAGCACTCATTGTTTGATGTCCTTGGAGGGGTTTGCTTTCATTTAGGAAATGTCTGCCATTAACCGTAAAATCGTGTACATGCTATCTAAAGGGTTTCTTAGAAGAGGTATGTTGTTTAGAGTAAACCAGAAACTCAACGGTTACTCTGGGAACCAGACAACTGTACTCCTCAGTGAAACTCTGAGAGCCCTTATCCTTACCAGGGCTTTAATTGCAGAAACAGCCTGCCAAGATGAGGGATTAATGCAGGCAGATTATGAACAAATTCTTTAATTTCTCTTTATCTTGCTCAGCTCTCAGTGTCAGGTTTTATTGGCCTCTATTGGCCTCTTATTGGGATAGAAGTTATATATCATGTGGTTGTATATCATATGCCAGTGAGCTGTAAAAAAGTCTATCCAAATTTCTCAAACTAAGCAAATGCTTGGTTATTTTCTCTTCTGCATTATCTGTTTAGCAGAAGGTGTGGGAGAAGATTGTGGACTTAAAGTAAAAAAAATAAAATAAATCCAGCTTGCTTTAGAAATGCCATTCATGCTCGTTTCCAATTCTGTGCTTTGAAGCTATATGAGAATTAAACAATCAAAAATCATTCCTGTTTACTTTGTGCGCCTTATATTTCCAGTACAACAGGGAATCATGCCACCTGCAGATGTTCTCTGACGACCGAGTTGTTAGTTCCTACCATGTTATCCAATCCATTAATCCATTTGTTTCACTGTGAAGGCATACAATGTTTTAAAGAGTTCAAGCAAACAAGTAACTTATGTTCCTATTGCTTTAAAGTTTGGAGATGACCCATGGAAAATAAGGCTTTTTCCTAATTTGTGTGAACCTGACCGTTGACCTTGAAGCATTACATACTAAAGTTTTATATCTTTACCCTTGTCTTCTATAAGTTGTGAAAGTTTGACATTTTAAGATATATTCATGCATGCGTGATTTTGCAAAACTTTATGGCGTCACTGTGATGCCTCTCCAGGCCTTTTCACAGGATATATTACTTGATATTATTCCTTGAAGTGTTTTTTCCAAGGTCAACTTTGACCTTAAACAATAAATGTCAATGTTAAATACTTAGCCAACCTAGGTACTCATGTCCCACAGGGCCTAGTGTATTGCTGTGAAATCTGAAAAATTATGGGTGATATAAAGATTTTACTAACTTTCACATCTGGTATGACCTTGACTTTGACCGATTTTCTTGAAAATTTAATCACCTTGAGCTGTTATTGGTATCTATTGGTTATTGCTATCTACCATCACACAAAATTCGAAAACTCTGGTTGCCACACTGCTAACAAACAGACAAAAAAAATGAATGAAAGAGATTATATCCTCCCTCCCTTCAGGAAGAGAATAGGATGAGTTTTTAAAATTTCTAGTTGGACTATGGTGATTGAAGATTCTAAGTTGAGCCTCATAAATCTGTAGAGCTACAAACTTATATGGCGCCTCCATATTTTTTTGTCCTTTCAGAACCTATAAAGAGTGTTCAGAGTCATGAAAAGTCCCAGCCTGTAAGCTTTGGACTTTCTGACATGTCAACAAACAGGCCTGTAGTCAGCAATGGGACGGGTTCACAGGCACCATCTGCAAGTTCGCCTGAGATAAAAGCACAGAAATGCTTCATCTGCGTTACGGGGATGACCTGTGCCTCCTGTGTGTCCAACATCGAGAGGAACCTGCTCAAACACAGAGGTGAGCGACTTCCAGGGATGAGGCATTTGAATTGAGATGAAGATTGTTGATAAAGTGTACTGTGTTTGTTAACCAGGAATCTTCTCAGTGTTGGTGTCGCTAATGGCCGGTAAGGCAGAGGTGAAGTATGATTCACATGTCCTGGATGCTACTGCAGTGACTGAGCTCATCAAAGACTTGGGCTTTGGTGCCAAAGTGATTGAGGATAATGCAGTAGCACATGGAAAGCTGGACCTCACTGTAAGTCTGCGGGACACCATATAATCAGAATCAGAATCAGAATACTTTATTGATCTTTATTGATAATGCAGAATTTTGTGCAAATTCCACATCACATGTATTTCACATGCAGATAACAGGCATGACGTGCGCATCATGTGTCCACAACATCGAGTCCAAGCTCAACTTAACCAGAGGGATCCTCATGGCTTCGGTCGCACTGGCAACCAACAAAGCTCAGGTTGAGTTTGACCCAGAGGTGCTCGGACCTCGGGATATTATCAAGCTCATCCAGGTGTTTATCACAGGACTTTTAAAAGCTATCTTAAACCTACAATTTTTTACACATGCAATTTCACACCTTGGAGTTTCTCCTCATTTCAGGGTCTTGGATTTGAGGCCAGGCTGGCTACATGGCAGCGTCCCCAGCAAACCATGTGGAAGTCAACCTGACCGCGTAGCTACTCATGCAGCAAGGTGGTTCCCCTCTCTTCCTAATCTGTCTTGGGTGTGTGAGGGCTCAGAGAAGCACTTCCAGTTCATTAAATGCCTCTCACTTCATACCCCATCATTCAAAGTTGTTAAGAATACATCACACTAAGTGTGCATTTATGTCTCATAGTGATGCATTGTACATACTAGGAGTACACTGCTGCTGCTTAGTGTAGTCTAGACCGCGGTCAGCTCCTCGACTAGATGGATGAGGTCCCGATGATACCGAAATTTTTAATTTTGATCATTTAGAGACAAAAAACCTCCACGAGGCTTGCATATTTCTGGTTCATGCTCCAAGTCACGCACATATAAAATTAAAATAAATAAGATGTAATGTTAATGGAACACCTTGAAAACCCATCAAATGTCAATGAGAAAGAAATCATGCTGGAACAAGAAGATGTCACAGCGTTAGACAGAAATGAAAATGATCATCCTACATCCCAAAAATCAAAGTAAAAAAATTACTATTAAATTTTACTTGATAACTAAATCAAAACTAATGCACGAGGACAAAAACGATGGTTGACTGCACTGACACTTTGATTAGCAAATAAAAAAACAAAAACAATCATTTTCACTTAGTTATTGGATGTGTATATGATCTGTTTTAATAAGTTATTTATTTTCATATTGTGAAATAGCCTAAAAAACAGACTAAGCATTCTAACTTTGTGCTATTCAGTCAGTCCCATACATGAACATGGACACACACTTGATCTTGTTTTATCTCATGGTTCTTCTGTTTGTTTCTGTTTTTAACGTAGAGATTTGTGATGCTGTGTTTTCTGACCACAGTCCTGTGATGCTTCAAGTTCCTCTTGCCCGTACCTCAGTTAAACCGCGCTGCTGCTCGCTGCTGTCGTATTTTTGACCCGTCCACTGCTGAGCAGTTTTTAACAGTTTTTAACCAGAACTGTAAAATCCCGGAGCTTTTGTGCAGCCAGACTGAGGAACTGAGCTCATGGTTTTATTCCACCTACCAGATTGCTTTGGACACTGTGGCTCCGTTAAGAACCAGGCAGCCTAAAACTAAATCTGACCCCTGGCTGAAGGCTGTCAGACGCGAGTGCTGTCGAGCTGAGCGTGAATGGAAACAAGCTACAAGTGTCATTCCAGATGCTAAAGGACTGTTGGCATCAATATCAAAAAACTGTAAAAGATACCAAAAGACAACACTTATCTGACATTATTTCATCAAACTGTCACAACCTGCATGTTTTATTTAAAACCATTAACTCTGTTCTTAGTGCACCACATACTGACTGCAGCCTGTAAACGTTTTTTTAAACACTTTTTTATTGAGAAGGTCTCCTCCACCAGGGTTCAAATCTCTTGGCAGCCCTACTGAGACCCCCAATGTGTATTTAGATACCTTGACACAGTACGTTAAACCAGCTGTGACAAACCTGGAGGTCAAAGTGAACTCTGACCTGAAGCTTGTCAGCCAGATTAAGGCAGTGGTAAAATCAAGCTTCTTTCAGCTCAGGCAGCTGATAAAATAAAGACATTTATTTCACAGCAGCACTTTGAGACAGTTATCCACGCCTTTGTTAGCACTCGGCTGGATTACTGTAATGCACTTTATATAGGGATCAGTGCTTCATACGTTACTCGTTTACAGTGGCGTGTCCAGCGGAGTGGCCTTGGGGGGCAGAGGCCACCCCCCCAACCAGACTGGCCACCCCAGGTGCCACCCCGAAGCTAAAACAATAAAATTTAATGAAATATCAAATGTACGATTATGGCTTCACAGTGAAGCTCAGATGTCTGAGGGTAAGTGAATGCAGCACCGGCTTCTGCACTATGAGCATCATGTTAGCAAAGGTAGGAGAGCCAAGCACGAAAGACGGCACCACAGAAAACGTTTTTTCAGCGAAAGATTAACAAGTTAACATAGCTGGACTAGCCATCGGACATTTGCACAGTGGGCTGATGACTTTTTTTTTTTTTTTTTGTAACGGCATGAACAATGAGAGGTGGTGGATTGGCCAGATGCTGGCCGATGTGTAAAAGTAACTCAGTTGTTTGGTGGTGGCTATGGGGGAGCTTCCACAGAGGCAACAGATGGATGAGGGAAGGGGAGGCAGGAGGAGCAGAGACCTGAGGCGGCCGCCGGTTCGAGTATCAGGTGAACTGAACTTGAGGTAAGAAGTTATGACCTGCAGTCTATCTGGGTCAGATATAAACCAAGTTTAGGTGGAGTTTATTTTCGTTGTGCTGACTTTTTACAGTCAGTTACAATAACTCGTACTGCGTGAGCTAGCATGACGGAGTTTCTATACAGCTGTTCGGTTGCTATGATGTTACTGATAGTGAACTTTATTTTATTCATAAGGTTAGTTAGTAGAGTTGCCAACGGCTCCTTAAAAAATGGAATGGTCCCTCATTCAGAGAAAATATTACGGGTTTCGTATTGAGCTGAGAAGAGACGCAGTTTGTCCCGAACTTTAGCTAGAATGGGAAAAGACACAAAGATGGAGTTATTCTGTCTATACGCTGCACAGCTGCCTCTTCTCTTATCCCCCCACCCTCCCTCTTCTGTTGCTACTTTAATCATGAAACTGATCAATGATCAGCTGATCGTCTCTCTTGTTTATTTATTGCCCACTTTGCGCCAGAAACAGGAAACCAGCGGATGTCGCGCTAAACAACAGCAGCACGTTTAAGCTTGATCAGCTGTTGTTAGAATTTATTTAAGATTAATTTCTAGTATCAGCTGATGTTTGCTGGAGCCACAGCTGTAAAAAAGCTGCTGGTCATGATATCGGTTTGTATATGTGGTGAGAGGGAAACATGAAGATGAAACCAGGAGATGTCCTTACTGAATCATCAGAGCAGAACAGTGATGGAGAAACAGGTTTACCTTTTAGGTGACATGAATGAGTTGAAGGGAAGTTATGAACTGTTTCTGAGAGACAAATAACACCAGCATCCTTTTTCTAAGTAGCTGACAGCTGGTAACTGTGCAGGGGCGGATCTAGCAAAGTGTTGCCAGGGGGGCCAGGTAGGGCATTAACAGGGAGAGGGGGGCACAAGGAAATACTTTTCTTTCTTATTCTCATTTCAAATATTTAGCTTTTATTAAATAATTATCTGAATCTTGCGAACAAATTTTTTATCTGACGTAAAATGTATAGAAATCATACATATACCAAAAAGACAGTGTACATCGCTGTCACAACAGCGTTTGTTTTCATTCAAAGGCTTTATGGCTTTAATACCTGGTGGGCTGGTCTGTAGTGAAAATGCCCAATTTTTTGTCCCAGTCCAGCCCTGCAGGTTAATACTGGCAGTGTCACCATGCCAGCTGACTGTATTTCATCATCAGCCAGTGTTGTTCTTTATACATCAATATTACCAAAGTTTACCATAAGGCAGCATAGAAAGTATTTACTTGCTTTCAGGTGTTATTCAAATGTTAGTCTTTTCATTTGTTTCCACACTTTTTTCCTGTTTCAAAATCAAACACCAGTTTGTGAGAAGATTATCTTCTTTTTTTAATAGGCATTGGTTTTGCATTGGCATTGGCTAATTTGTCAATTGTATGTTAAAATGTTCGTATTTTAATATTAAAAAATGTTTTTACCCAAAACATATGTGCACTACATGTCAGTAAAAATACTATGCAAATATTGATGTCCTTGACTGCTGAATAAACACTGACTGATTGTATCTCTTGTACTTTATCAACGCAGTATCTAAAAACTTTGCACCATAGTGGTTAAAATCTCATTCTAATAAGAGTTAAAAGCGCATTTGGTTATTAGGTTTATAAGATTATTGAATTATGGTTAACGGTTGGTAGAATTTTTTTTAAACATTATCTGCCAATTACATCTGGCACCCTTCTCCAAATCTGTGCCCCTACCTGGCCCCCTAACAAAAATTTTCTAGACACGCCACTGTTAAGGCCTGACTGGTGGCATTGGTGCCCATTGCTTTACTGTGCTGTTGGATGTGTATGTGGGCTATCCCTTGTACCTGACATTTGACTGGGCATCACTGTGTTGCTATGGCATGATCCTGGTAGTTGTTGTTAATAAAACAATAACAAATTCAAATTCAAACATTGCTGCATTCTTCTGTCACTGAGGATTCCAAACCTGCACTCAGTCTCCTCATTACTTTGGTACTGAACAGACAAACTTTGGAGCTCCTGCAAACTTTATTCACAAACTGCAACTATTTTACACAAATCTGCGACTGACAACAAGCACAGAGACTTCAAACAATCACTGAAGTAAGGACTGAAAGATTTACTTTTAAACAATAATGATTAAGACCTTTTTCATAAGGTTGTTTTCCCTTGATTGCCAGCTGTTACTGTTTTTATCTTCATATCTTTCATATTTGTCCACCTAAACAATGCTTTAATGATACAGTTTGAGAAGTTTGATATGAATTTATCCAACTGACTTGAAAATGAAACTGACAACTGTCCTGTAATCTTACACAGAGAAACCAAATCCTGCGTCTTTGCCTTGACAGACGCCTAAAATGGCTCGAGCTGTGGTAAGTTACCCTTCACTGTGTCTGTTTCTAAACATTAAATCGTGTGAATTTTTAAAGAAAAATCCAACAACAACAACAATAATATGTAACAGAGCAAAACGTCAGATGACTTGAATGTTCCTCTGCAACACGAGATCCCTTTGGCTCAAAGTCTGCCTCCTCCACAGGCAAAGGAGAAGCTCCCACACTCATCCAGTGGAGACCGTTGTGCTCTGGACAATGAAGTTCCCGCTTTCATGTTCAGACCTATCAGTGCACCTGCATGTGAGCTCCCAAGTCCACCACCTGCTGATGCCAGCTTTCATTCAAAGGACACAAACAAGATCATTCACCCAGATTTGAAAAATGATCGTTCATCCCTGGATGATGAAGTGGCGTTTTTCATGTGTCCTACTGATGTTCCTCTGCCTCCGAGACCTCCACCCACTGCAGAGTTACGTCTCTGCAGAAAGCGCAGATATTCTGCTGTTTTTTCTGTGGAGGATGAAGAGGAACATTTGATGCCTAAACGCATGAGGCTGATGAGTTCTGATGTTCCAGTTTCTTCAGTTCCTCCACCTGCTGATGACAGCTTTCATTCAAAGGACACAAACAAGATCATTCATCCAGATTTGAAAAATGATCGTTCATCCCTGGATGATGAAGTGGCGTTTTTCATGTGTCCTACTGATGTTCCTCTGCCTCCGAGACCTCCACCCACTGCAGAGTTACGTCTCTGCAGAAAGCGCAGATATTCTGCTGTTTTTTCTGTGGAGGATGAAGAGGAACATTTGATGCCTAAACGCATGAGGCTGATGAGTTCTGATGTTCCAGTTTCTTCAGTTCCTCCACCTGCTGATGACAGCTTTCATTCAAAGGACACAAACAAGATCATTCATCCAGATTTGAAAAATGATCGTTCATCCCTGGATGATGAAGTGGCGTATTTCATGTGTCCTAGTGATGTTCCTCTGCCTCCGAGACCTCCACCCACTGCAGAGTTACGTCTCTGCAGAAAGCGAAGATATTCTGCTGTTTTTTCTGTGGAGGATGAAGAGGAACATTTGATGTCTAAACGCATGAGGCTGATGAGTTCTGATGTTCCAGTTTCTTCAGTTCCTCCACCTGCTGATGCCAGCTTTCAGTCAAAGGACACAGACAAGATCATGCATCCAGATTTTAAATATGATTGTTCATCCCTGGATGATGATTTGGCCTTTTTAATGTCTCCTCTGCCTCTGACACCTCCACCCATTGCAGAGTTAGGTCTGGGCAGAAAGCGCAGATATTCAAGCGTTTTTTCTGTGGAGGATGAAGAGGAACCTTTGCCTCAGCCTAAACGCATGAGGCTGATGACTTGGGATGTCTCTAAGTCTCCAGCTGCTGAAAAGAAGTATGCTTGCTTTCCGTGTCCTGAAGATAAGAGGTCTGAGTTACCTCTCAGCTCCCCCCAAGGCCATCCACCATCACAGGTCAATAATAATGACACTGACCAGTGTACCATTCTGCTGCCTCCTGAAATCCCAGTACCTCCAAGTCCTGCCCCTGTTGGAGTTCTAGAAACTGTTGACTTTCCTTGTGTTGATAATTAAATACGTGTTTGTAATAAATTTTTGAGCAAATACATGTTGAAATGATTCAGTTGCTTATGATGGTTATAATTATCCAAACAGTATTGTTCCTAAGAAGATCTTTACTTTTTCTACTTATTTTCTCCATGAACTATTTTGATGTCTATTTTGAAGATCCACTCATATCATGACAGTATGCTTATTCTCAGTAGAGTGTATAGCCACATCTGAAGAAAGAATAAATTAAAGTCACTCATTAACAACTTACCACATACGCCGGAGCTGAATTCAAGATGTAAGCAGACGTTTCACAGATATCTTGGTTGTCTTTCCATTTCCTACACTAACGGTATCCTGAGAATTGTCTTATACAGCTGATATAAAGGTGAAATTTGATGACTTAATCTAAGCATCATCAGCTTAAATGCAAATGAATCCACTGTACTTGAGGTAACCTAGAGCTGGGCGATAGAACGATAACGATATGTATCGCGATATAACTTTTTCTCGATAGAAAAATTAAACTATCGCGATAGACCTCGCCGCTCTTGTCCTCTTAAAAAAAAAGAGAACAGCCAATCCAAATTAAGTAGCGCAGAGCCGAACCAATCACAGCCGCAGCGTCACGTCACGTGACTTGTTACGTACAGCACAAGTGCCAAGCCGCACATGTGTATTTGTTTAGGAAGCAGCCAGCCACCGTACCCCCCGGGTAATGGAGGAAATGAGTGTGCCGACTAGAAAAATCAACCGAGCGTGACCGAAGAAAAAACAGATGATGGTTCCAATGCCGGAGAGATTGTCGAACAGAAGAGCCATAGAAGTTCCGTAGTGTGAAGGTATTTCGGCTATTTCAAGTCTGACAAAAAACAGAGTAGCGTGCACTGTAAATTGTGCCGAAAGCAAGTCTGGAAATACAATAAACTGGTGCATGCGCTACGTTCACACGTACCCGGGTATTTTTGAAAACGCAGATTTTTCTATGCGTTTGCACCTTTCGTCCACACGTAAACGGCGTTTTTGGTCACTGAAAACGAAGATTTTTGAAAACTCTGTTTTTGCATTTACGTGTGGACTAGAAAAACGGAGAAAACGCAGCGTCAAAGGTGTGCGCATTTTTTGACGTCACACTGTGCGCCACGTTATTGTTTGGGTGAAATGAATTTCTACAATACTGTTACTGTTAATTCTACTCTCTGCAGTGTTTAAATGCTTACATATACACACAGTTACTGTCCCTCCACGCATACGACTCGGTTCTGCTTCTATGCCCCAGCTTTGTTTACTTTTTCCCACCGAGGCTTCTAGACTTCAGGGGCCTGTTCTTCGTACCTCGCTAAGTAAGTTAGCTGGATTAGATTGTTGACGATTTCGCGTGATCCCAGATCGTTCGGTTCCCCGAAGCTCATCCGGGACTTGCTGTCATAGCAACAGAGCCGTAAGCGTAAACCTGCTCGGGAGCAGGTTTACTTTATGTAAACAGGATTAGATCGCGGCCACGCAGGTATGTCCGCTTCATTTATACGAAAGCAACAGCGATATTCCACCACTGTTTCACCATAAATAAATAACATCAATGTAACTAAAGATAATGCAGCACTTGATCCTTTTAATGATGTCACACAGATACATACAGGTCATTTCCTAAAAAAGGGAAATGAACTATTAACATTCTATTACATGTATGTGATTATTACAGATGTAATTCATATTTCAGAGTAGTAATTGTAAATTACTTCGTGTAATCAAGATGAGAGACCACGGCTATAAAAGCGAAAGTGGATTTGGGAAGCCTGTCGCAGCCATGTCCTGTCCGTATACGCGACCAACCCATTGCGGAAGGTGCAAGATTGATAAGGAGAGTCCTCAGAATTCAGCGTATATTGCGGGATAGACAGGATCCTTTAGCTCAGCGCGACAGTGTGCTCATTGAGAGATATCGATATTCCCGTGAGGGTATTATTTACTTAACCAACTTGTTGACGAGGGGGTGCAGGACCACCACCTGTCTTTTTTTCCTCTGCCCTTTTCTTGGTTGCTGTTATGAACAAACTAACAGAGTATTACAGGCCAGTATTACCTTGCCAAGAGACGAAAAGCAATCTAAGAGATAAATATTACCATTCTGTAGAATACTCCTGTATTCCACTTTTACTTGTTCCCATGTTCTTGTGGGTCCTGTTGTGGCTCTAATGTGAAAGGGGATATAATATAACATATTATAATATAATATAATGCCATATGATATTGGACAATATAGTGTCATATGATAGATCTACCCTACCGCCTACTGGTGTTGGCCAGAGGGGCCGATGGCGCGATATGGCAGCCTGGCTACAACCGTAGCTGCCTCCACCAGTGTGTGAATGTTGGAGTGAATGAATAGTGGTATCGTAAAGCGCTTTGGGTGCCTTGGAAAGCGCTATATGAACCCAATCCATTATTATTAGTATTATTATTAAATTACCTACGAGTTGGATTTGTCAGCAACTTTCTGCCAGCCCTCTCTCCTTGCTTCTGCAGCCTTTGCAGTGTTCTCTTGCATTTTAATTAAACTCTGAAACTCCTGAAATCCCTCACTCATGAGTTCTTGCTCTGCTGCCGGAAAATACCGAGCACGCCCCTTCGACATTTTCGCCGACCAATCAGCGGGTTGCCGATCAATGTTTCTACTATCGATGCGTAGCCCCTTTTACGACACCCAGTGATGTCACATTACTGCGTCCAGCTGTACTAATCGTCAACAGCAGGCGTGTTCGGGGAACCGGATTAGCGAGCTCACGGTTAGCGGGATGGTTTGGTCTTGGATGTGTCATTTGATCTTGGATGTAGTAAGCGACGTACGAAGAACAGGCCCCAGATTGGCCAACATTTCTGCACAGTTAGGAATCTAGCGCCACCTGCTGCTTTGGCATGTTCATAGCAGCGTTTTCCTTCATTTCTTCCTTTATGTGTGGACGGGATTATTTTTTAAAACGAAAACTGAAAATCTCCGTTTTCAAAAATACCCGTGTACGTGTGGACGTAGCCTCAGTCTCTGACTGGAAGCGCTAATTCGTCATTCGGCTTTTGTCAGACTAAAGTAACTGTTAAAACTGTTTGAAAAGCTAAGCTATACAACAAGGAGAGATTGAGAATTTCCTTTTAGTTCTCAGTTTATTTGATATTGACAAAAGTTAGTGAGTTTTGTCTGTTCTTCTGTAAAACAAACTAAGATTTATTTTTAGAATTAATATTTTGTTGCTAAGTGGAATTGACAATTTAGTCGTCTGTTTCGTTTGTTCTATTTTGAAACTTAAACGCTTTAACGGCTGCCTTTTGTGTAGTTTGCAATATTTGCCTTTATTTATCTGAAAAAGTCTCATGTTCCTTAAGTACATCTACCCTGTTGAACTTATTATGGGAAATAAATATTTAAATAAAAACAAGCTGCTGATTATTTCACATTTTACTTGTGAGCAACGGCACATTTAAATCTTACAAATATAGTTATTTGGCTTATATCGTGATAGATATCGTTATCGCCTGAAATGAAAAAAACATATCGTGATATGAAAAAATCTTATATCGCCCAGCTCTAAGGTAACCTAACACTGACCATGAACGCCACAATCACTGTGCGCCAGTCCAACACAGTGCTTTACTGTGAACTCACCACAGTACTGCAAACTAAAGTGTTTATCTTCCAGTCCAATCCAATCCCTCTTTATAGAGAAAGTACTTTAAAATACCCAGGACAAAACCAAAGTGCTGTACAGTAAATGAGTTAAGAACAATAGAATAAAACATAACAGTAAAAAAATAAAACACATAATACATAAAAAATTTAAACAGCCCTATATTTAAAAACAAGATAAAACAGCAAAAATAAACTAAAAAACTCAAACTAAAAACCAACATCTTACAAGGTGTCAAAGGTCAGGGTGAAGAGATGAGTTTTCAGGAGTGATTTAAGAACAGGCAGAGAAGAAGCCTGTCTAATCTCTAAAGGCAGATCGTGTCACAGTTTCAGAGATGCTACAGCAAAAGCACGATGTCCTCTAAGTTTGCGCTCAGTCCTGGGAACATTCAGGAACAGCTGATCAGCTGACCTGAGACAGCGGGTGGGTTTATAAGACTGTGGCAGCTCAGAGAGTTAAGATGCAGCTAGGTCAT
Source organism: Mchenga conophoros (assembly GCF_057382185.1). NCBI lineage: Eukaryota > Metazoa > Chordata > Actinopteri > Cichliformes > Cichlidae > Mchenga > Mchenga conophoros. The sequence goes on along the minus strand of NC_140547.1, from coordinate 40,933,437 downwards.
GGAGAGCTTTAAAGGCAAATAAAAGAATTTTAAAATGAATGCCAAAAGAAATGGGCAGCCAGTGAAGTGAAGCTAAAATAGGGGAGATGTGCTCAAACCTTCGAGTGCCAGTTAAAACACAAGCTGCCGCATTTTGTACCCTCCGTAAACGAGCAGTGGCGTGTCTAGAAAATTTTTGTTGGGGGGGCCAGGTAGGGGCACAGATTTGGAGAAGGGTGGCAGATGTAATTGTCAGATAATGTTAAAAACAATTCTACCAACCGTTAACCATAATTCAATAACCCTGTAAACCTAATAACCGAATGCGCTTTTAACTCTTATTAGAATGAGATTTTAACCACTACGGTGCAAAGTTTTTAGATACTGCGTTGATAAAGTACAAGAGATACAATCAGTCAGTGTTTATTCAGCAGTCAAGGACATCAATATTTGCATAGTATTTTTACTGACATGTAGTGCACATATGTTTTGGGCAAAAACATTTTTGAATATTAAAATACGAACATTTTAACATACAATTGGCAAATTAGCCAATGCCAATGCAAAACCAATGCCTATTAAAAAAAGAAGATAATCTTCTCACAAACTGGTGTTTGATTTTGAAACAGGAAAAAAGTGTGGAAACAAATGAAAAGACTAACATTTGAATAACACCTGAAAGCAAGTAAATACTTTCTATGCTGCCTTATGGTAAACTTTGGTAATATTGATGTATAAAGAACAACACTGGCTGATGATGAAATACAGTCAGCTGGCATGGTGACACTGCCAGTATTAACCTGCAGGGCTGGACTGGGACAAAAAATTGGGCATTTTCACTACAGACCAGCCCACCAGGTATTAAAGCCATAAAGCCTTTGAATGAAAACAAACGCTGTTGTGACAGCGATGTACACTGTCTTTTTGGTATATGTATGATCTCTATACATTTTACGTCAGATAAAAACTTTGTTCGCAAGATTCAGATAATTATTTAATAAAAGCTAAATATTTGAAATGAGAATAAGAAAGAAAAGTATTTCTTTGTGCCCCCCTCTCCTTGTTAATGCCCTACCTGGCCCCCTGGCAACACTTTGCTAGATCCGCCCCTGCACAGTTACCAGCTGTCAGCTACTTAGAAAAAGGATGCTGGTGTTATTTGTCTCTCAGAAACAGTTCATAACTTCCCTTCAACTCATTCATGTCACCTAAAAGGTAAACCTGTTTCTCCATCACTGTTCAGCTCTGATGATTCAGTAAGGACATCTCCTGGTTTCATCTTCATGTTTCCCTCTCACCACATATCCAAACCGACATCATGACCAGCAGCTTTACAGCTGTGGCTCCAGCAAACATCAGCTGATACTAGAAATTAATATTCAATAAATTCTAACAACAGCTGATCAAGCTTAAACGTGCTGCTGTTGTTTAGCGCGACATCTGCTGGTTTTCTCTTTCTGGTGCAAAGTGGGCGATAAACAAACAAGAGAGAAAAGCCGATCAGCTGATCATTGATCAGTTTCAACAGGAGAGGGAGGGGGAGAGAATGTGAGAAGAGGCAGCTGTGCAGCGTAATGACAGAATAACTCCAGCTTTGTGTCTTTTCCCATTCTAGCTAAAGTCCGGGACAAACTGCGTCTCTTCTCAGCTCAATACGAAACGTGTAATATTTTCTCTGAATGAGGGACCATTCCATTTTTTAAGGAGCCATTGGCAACTCTACTAACTAACCTTATGAATAAAATAAAGTTCACTATCAGTAACATCATAGCAACAGAACAGCTGTATAGAAACTCCGTCAAGCTGGCTAGAACGCAGTACGAGTTATTGCAACTGACAGTAAAAAGTCAGCACAACGAAAATAAACTCCACCTAAACTTGGTTTATATCTGACCCAGATAGACTGCAGGTCATAACTTCTTACCTCAAGTTCAGTTCACCTGACACTCGGACTGGCGGCTGCCTCGGGGCTCTCCTCCTGCCTCCCCTTCCCTCATCCACCTGCTGGCCTCTGTGGAAGCCCCGCCATAGCCACCACCAAACAACTGAGTTATTTTTACACATCGACCTGCATCTGGCCAATCCACCACCTCTCATTGTTCATGCCCTTACAAAAAAAAATAAGTCACCAGGCATATGCCCGGTATGCCCGATGGCCAGTCCAGGTATGTTAACCTGCAACCAAATCTGCAGCTCCATACAGCAATGTTACGACTTAGATTATATCTTATAACTCATAACTCTTATGTTAGCTCCCCTCAGTAGCATACTGCCTGAAATATTCGACGGCTGCAATAATAAGTGTTATTTTTTCCTTGGTATTCTAATTTCACCGAAGTTTACTAAACTCAACAAACTTAATATTACTTACCGAGACATTTATTCTGTCCTCATTTTCTTTCACCGAAAAATTGTTTCCTGCGGTGCCGTCTTTCGTGCTTGGCTCTCCTACCTTTGCTAACGTGATGCACATAGCGCAGAAGCCGATGCTGCATTCACTTACACTCGGATATCTGAACTTCACCATGAAAACATAATCGGACATTTGATATTTGATTGAATTTTATTGTTTTGCCTTTGGGGTGGCCAGTCTGGTTGGGGGGGTGGCCTGTGCCCCCCCAGGCCACCCCGCTGGACACGCCACTGGGCCTTAAAAATACCTGAGTTATATAACAGCACACTGACAGTGTCTCATCCAAAAAAAGAAAATGTATAAATACAGTTAATATTATTTTTATTCAAATTTTATTTAATTCTCTTCATATAGTGCCAAACAGATGTCTCAAGTCGTCACTGTTACAACATAGATAAACATGAACATGAAATCCATTATTTAATTCTCTTCCATTCACTCCAGTTCAATTCAATAGCTATATAGATGGATAGACAGATACTGTATTATATACTATATTGATTCCAAATGGAGAATTAATGTGTTATATCACCAGGATAATGAATTCAAGTAGTACAATCTCCAATAAACAGACAACACAGTTAAAGTTCAAAGTGCAATATGTGCAGGATCCAGGCTTTATATTGTAAGATGCAAAATGTTTATATATACATAATATTGTTGAAAAAATAAAGAAAGTTAAAAATCAAAATAAGTTTATTGTCACGGTGGCAGATGTGATTGCAATATGAACCCGGAAGCAGACAAGGGAGAGATGGAACTGAATCTTAACAAAAAGCAAATCATTTATTAGGTTGAAAAAACATGAACACAAAACAAGGCCCAGCAAACAGGGGCGACAACTAAAACTAAAACCTACACTGGGAATAACTCGGTATGACTATGACAACTATGACAGGAAAAACATGAACATGAATCCGAGGAGGTGCATGCGAGAAACTCTGATGAAAAAACATGAACATGAACATGGACCTAAACAGAATCAGGAGATAACCTGAAACCCGGAATAACGTGAACGGAGGAAAACAGACACACCAGCACTGACCAGAGGAAGACAGCGGACTTAAATACACAGAAAATAAAAGGGCAAGTGGAAACACAGCTGACACAAATGAACCTGACACCACAGGGGAAGCAAAATGAAACACACTGAACATGGAAACACAACCCTTTCATAATAAAAGACGAAACAAGGAGAGACATAGACGTGTGATGGGCTGAGTTGAAAAAGCAGGAGGAGTCACAGGAATTATTACAAAAACATAGTTTTCATTTATCTAACCCAAAAAAGCTGTGATGGATGGCCTTCGCCTCACGGTAATGCACCAAAGCTTTTAATCCGCCACCCTCCAGCCCAGAGGACATAGTTGGACTGGCCATCGGGCATACTGGGCATTTGCCCGGTGGGCCGATGGTGATTTTTCGTTTTTATGGGCCAATGGGTTTTTTTTTCATTTTTTCCCCGTAACAGTATAAACACTGAAAGGTGGTGGATTGGCCAGATGCTGGGAGATGTGTAAAAATAACTCAATTGTTTGGTGGTGGCTATTGCGGAGCTTCCACAGATTCAGTAACATTAGCAAGTGGTGGAGGCCAGCAGATGCAACACGCTGGCAGGTGGATGATGGAAAGGCACGAGGAGCAGAGGCCGGAGGCGGTGAACTGAACTTGAGGTAAGAAGTTATGACCTGCAGTCTATCTGGGTCAGATATAAACCAAGTTTAGGTGGAGTTTATTTTCGTTGTGCTGACTTTTTACAGTCAGTTACAATAACTCGTACTGCGTGAGCTAGCATGATGTTACTGATAGTGAACTTTATTTTATTCACAAGGTTAGTTAGTAGAGTTGCCAACGGCTCCTTAAAAAATGGAATGGTCCCTCATTCAGAGAAAATATTATGTGTTTTGTATTGAGCTGAGAAGAGACACAGTTTGTCCCGTACTTTAGCTAGAATGGGAAAAGACAAAAAGCTGGAGTTATTCTGTCTTTACGCTGCACAGCTGCCTCTTCTCTTATCCCCCCCCCCCCTCCCTCCCTCTTCTGTTGCTACTTTGATCATGAAACTGATCAATGATCAGCTGATCGGCTTTTCTCTCTTGTTTATTTATTTCCCACTTTGCGCCAGAAACAGGAAACCAGCGGATGTCGCGCTAAACAACAGCAGCACGTTTAAGCTTGATCAGCTGTTGTTAGAATTTATTGAATATTAATTTCTAGTATCAGCTGATGTTTGCTGGAGCCACAGCTGTAAAGCTGCTGGTCATGATATCGGTTTGTATCAGAATCAGAATCAGAATACTTTATTGATCCCTGGGGGAAATTATTTTTTGTTACAGTGCTCCATTTTAAACCAACATTAAGACAAGACAGACAATACGCTAACTAAGAATAGTACAATATATACATATATATACATACATACATACATAAGTCACTTATAAATAAATAGTTGGAAAAGAAACATGTGTAGCTGTAGCAGCAAACAGTGTGTTAAGTGGATGCGTTGTACAGGGAGATGGCCACAGGCAGGAATGATTTCCTGTGTCGTTCAGTGGTGCTTTTCGGTAATCTCAGTCTCTCACTGAACGAGCTCCTGTGACTGACCAACATGTCATGGAGTGGGTGGGAGGTGTTATCCAACATTGTCTTTATCTTGGACAGCATCCGCCTCTCCGACACCACCTTGAGGGAGTCCAGCTCCATCCCCACAACATTGCTGGCCTTACGGATCAGTTTATTAAGTCTGTTGGCATCTGCGACCCTCAGCCTGCTCCCCCAGCATGCAACAGCATAGAGGATCGCACTGGCCACAACAGACTCATAGAAAATCCTCAGCATTTTCTGGCAGATGTTGAAGGACCTCAGTCGCCTCAAAAAATAGAGACCACTCTGGCCCTTCCTGTAAAGTGCTGTGGTGTTTTTAGCCCAGTCCAGTTTATTGTCAATGTGTACTCCAAGGTATTTATAGTCCTCCACAATGTCAACACTGACCCCCTGGATTGAAACAGGGGTCAAGTGTTTCCTGGTCTTCCTGAAGTCCACGATCAGTTCCTTGGTCTTTGCCACGTTGAGCTGCAGATGATTCTGCTCACACCACGTGACAAAGGAGTCGACCACAGCCCGGTACTCTGTCTCATCTGCTGATGCATCCAACCACCGCAGAGTCATCAGAAAACTTCTGAAGATGGCAGGTCTCTGTGCAGTGGCTGAAGTCTGTGGTGAAGAGGGTGAAGAGGAAGGGGGAGAGGACAGTCCCCTGTGGTGCCCCTGTGTTGCTAATCACCTTGTCAGACACACACTGTGGGAGACGTACATATTGTGGTCTTCCTGTCAGGTAATCAACAATCCAGGACACCAGAGAAGCATCCACCTGCATCGCTGCTAACTTATCACCCAGGAGGGTCGGCCTGATGGTGTTGAAAGCACTAGAAAAGTCAAAAAACATGACCCTCACAGTGCTCGCCGGCTGGTCCAGATGGGTGTAGACACGATTGAGCAGGTAGATGATGGCGTCCTCAGTTCCGAGACGAGGCTGATAAGCGAAGTGAAGGGGATCCAGATGTGGTCTTACTATGGGTCGTATATGTGGTGAGAGGGAAACATGAAGATGAAACCAGGAGATGTCCTTACTGAATCATCAGAGCAGAACAGTGATGGAGAAACAGGTTTACCTTTTAGGTGACATGAATGAGTTGAAGGGAAGTTATGAACTGTTTCTGAGAGACAAATAACACCAGCATCCTTTTTCTAAGTAGCTGACAGCTGGTAACTGTGCAGGGGCGGATCTAGCAAAGTGTTGCCAGGGGGCCAGGTAGGGCATTAACAGGGAGAGGGGGGCACAAAGAAATACTTTTCTTTCTTATTCTCATTTCAAATATTTAGCTTTTATTAAATAATTATCTGAATCTTGCGAACAAAGTTTTTATCTGACGTAAAATGTATAGAGATCATACATATACCAAAAAGACAGTGTACATCGCTGTCACAACAGCGTTTGTTTTCATTCAAAGGCTTTATGGCTTTAATACCTGGTGGGCTGGTCTGTAGTGAAAATGCCCAATTTTTTGTCCCAGTCCAGCCCTGCAGGTTAATACTGGCAGTGTCACCATGCCAGCTGACTGTATTTCATCATCAGCCAGTGTTGTTCTTTATACATCAATATTACCAAAGTTTACCATAAGGCAGCATAGAAAGTATTTACTTGCTTTCAGGTGTTATTCAAATGTTAGTCTTTTCATTTGTTTCCACACTTTTTTCCTGTTTCAAAATCAAACACCAGTTTGTGAGAAGATTATCTTCTTTTTTTAATAGGCATTGGTTTTGCATTGGCATTGGCTAATTTGCCAATTGTATGTTAAAATGTTCGTATTTTAATATTCAAAAATGTTTTTGCCCAAAACATATGTGCACTACATGTCAGTAAAAATACTATGCAAATATTGATGTCCTTGACTGCTGAATAAACACTGACTGATTGTATCTCTTGTACTTTATCAACGCAGTATCTAAAAACTTTGCACCGTAGTGGTTAAAATCTCATTCTAATAAGAGTTAAAAGCGCATTCGGTTATTAGGTTTATAGGGTTATTGAATTATGGTTAACGGTTGGTAGAATTGTTTTTAACATTATCTGACAATTACATCTGCCACCCTTCTCCAAATCTGTGCCCCTACCTGGCCCCCCCAACAAAAATTTTCTAGACACGCCACTGCAGAGTGACAGAAAACAAGAAGCTCAAACATGCAAAGACACAGATGTACACAGAACAGAGGGGGCACAGAGAAACATGAAGGGCAAGGGATCAAAGCTAGAAACCATAGAATAAATCACACAAGTACAAAATACAAGAATCACAAAGAACTAAAAACGCTGGGTCAGGAGACCCAGGCTCCTGACAGCAGTGAAGTTTTCCAGCTGTGGTTAAAGAGTGTGCACTGCAAGATCTGTTTTGATTAACCCCTTCAAGTTAATGCAGCATGCAATTTGTATTTTATATGTTGTTAGAAAAGTAAGATGTTTATTTGTGACACAACTGTTGCGTTTATGTTAGTCACGTGTAATATGTCAACATTTGTAAAGGTCCCAGAATTTAAGCCAACAGACCCCTTATTGATCCTCTACCTAATCACACGAGCCAAGGTGTGAAAATGGGTGTGGATGCAGAAGATGCAGATGTAATTACAGTTCAGAAAACAAGAAATCAACTCAACAGATCACAGTCACCACCACCAAAATCAGCACACCTCCATTTACCTTCCATCTGTGCATGTGTATCTTTTTAGCTTTTTAATTTTCTTAGCAAAATTTGGATTCACTGTGTTAATGCACTGATTCACAGAGGACAGCCTTACAATGATTTATTTGAGTTACACAGCAGACAACAGGTTACATGCATATATCTGTCATTCTTCCTGCAGTTAACATTTTTGATTATACAGTAAAGAACAAAAAGTAGATGTATTGATTTTCCAGGAAGGTTATTTGGATTTAATTTGCAAAAGAAAATAAGTTAAAGAAAACAAGAACAAGACAAAAATTCAGTAGGATTAGATTTCTCATGAAATTAACTTTTTGTGTGACTTTTTTGTATAACATTTTCATTTTCTATCCCCCTCACACACTGATTATAGGTCAGGATCATCCTGATCATTCAGGTAGTCCTCTCCATAGTCAATGATCTTTTTCAGTACACTCAGTATCAGTGAATCCACATCGTTCTCCGTCTCAATCTCTGTGTGGTAGTTCTTCACGAGGAAGATGCAGTTCAGTGGAATACCCAGGTTCATGCTCACTGTTTCCATCTAAGTTTAAACAAAATTACATTTTAAAAACTGAAACTGTATTGTTGCACTAGTGACATAATTATAAATTACTTCTTGAACTATTTGTACTGATTCCAGCTGAGGTTTCTGTACAAATATACTGAAATGTACAGCTAAATTAGAGATGTTATATTCATGTGTAAACTGTCTACATATGCATGAAAGTTACTTCACCTGCTTATTCAAGTACTTGCTCTTGTAGACGTTCTTTATGTCTTTTTTGACTTCAGGACAGGCTTCATCAATTTTAGTCATGATAGCTATTTGTGGGATTACATAATTTCTTAGGGATTAATAAAGTATGTTGATTAATTCTTATCTCATGTTTTTCAGGTATTTGAAATTGTACATCATATGAACGACAACTGCTCTCACCTTTGTCACGAGCTGCTGATCTGACATCTTTCATCTTCCTGACAGTTTCATCATTCATTATGCTCACTGTGTCAGCAGGAATAACTAAAACCAGAATGTGGACTTTGTCATCTAAAGTGGGAAAACTGTTGTAGCTGGAATTTGTTTCAGGCAACGGAGATGTGGGATTGAACTGGAAAAAAGCAAAGTCACTGAAACCTTTTTGCATGATACAGTTTCTGTATCACAGCACTGTGTACAAGCATCTGAATGAAGATTTCATACCCTGTAATCTTCGTTTACATGTCCTCTAATGGCAAGTTTGATGTCTTCCACATGAATTCCTTTGTCACTGGACTGAAGGCCCATGGTGTCATTGAAGACAAAAGGGTAAAACGTTCCTGGCTCTCCTTACTGAATTTTATATGTCCTGAACTGTAAATAAAAAATGTAGTGTTGTTACATTAGTTCAGGATACTAGAGACCCTAAAAAGTTTACCAAATAATTTACAGTCTAGTTGTACCTACTATCTTACTTTTTCTAGTTCAGTGTCTATATGGCAGTTACCACTGCAGTGTGTAGTGCTAGAAAATCTGTTTTTTCATGTAATGCTCTAACAGCAAATGCCATAAGAATAGATACTGTGGCTTGCAAAAGTATTCAGCCCCCTTGAACTTTCCCACATTTTGTCACATTACAGCCACAAACATGAATTCATTTTATTGGAATTCCACGTGAAAGACCAACACAAAGTGGTGCACACGTGAGAAGTGGAACAAAAATCATACATGATTCCAAACATTTTTACAAATAAATAACTGCAAAGTGGGGTGTGTGTAATTATTCAGCCCCCTTTGGTCTGAGTGCAGTCAGTTGCCCATAGACATGCCTGATGAGTGCTAATGACTAAATAGAGTGCACCTGTGTGTAATCTAATGTCAGTACAAATACAGCTGCTCTGTGACGGCCTCAGAGGTTGTCTAAGAGAATATTGGGAGCAACAACACCATGAAGTCCAAAGAACACACCAGACAGGTCAGGGATAAAGTTATTGAGAAATTTAAAGCAGGCTTAGGCTGCAAAAAGATTTCCCAAGCCTTGAACATCCCACGGAGCACTGATCAAGCCATCATTCAGAAATTGAAGGAGTATGGCACAACTGTAAACCTACCAAGACAAGGCCGTCCACCTCAACTCACAGGCCGAACAAGGAGAGCGCTGATCAGAAATGCAGCCAAGAGGCCCATGGTGACTCTGGACGAGCTGCAGAGATCTACAGCTCAGGTGGGGGAATCTGTCCATAGGACAACTATTAGTGGTGCACTGCACAAAGTTGGTCTTTATGGAAGAGTGGCAAGAAGGACGCCATTGTTAACAGAAAACCATAAGAAGTCCCGTTTGCAGTTTGCCACAAGCCATGTGGGGGACACAGCAAACATGTGGAAGAAGGTGCTCTGGTCAGATGAGACCAAATTGGAACCTTTTGGCCAAAATGCAAAACGCTATGTGTGGCAGAAAACTAACACTGCACATCAGTCTGAACACACCATCCCCACTGTCAAATATGGTGGTGGCAGCATCATGCTCTGGGGGGGCTTCTCTTCAGCAGGGACAGGGAAGCTGGTCAGAGTTGATGGGAAGCTGGATGGAGCCAAATACAGGGCAATCTTGGAAGAAAACCTCTTGGAGTCTGCAAAAGACTTGAGACTGGGGCAGAGGTTCACCTTCCAGCAGGACAATGACCCTAAACATAAAGCCAGGGCAACAATGGGATGGTTTAAAACAAAACATATCCATGTGTTAGAACGGCCCAGTCAAAGTCCAGATCTAAATCCAGTCGAGAATCTGTGGGAAAATCTGAAAACTTCACAAATGCTGTCCATCTAATCTGACTGAGCTGGAGTTGTTTTGCAAAGAAGAATGGGCAATGATTTCAGTCTGTAGATGTGCAAAGCTGGTAGAGACAGACCCTAAAAGACTGGCAGCTGGAATTGCAGCAAAAGGTGGTTCTACAAAGTATTGACTCAGGGGGCTGAATAATTACACACACCCCACTTTGCAGTTATTTATTTGTAAAAAATGTTTGGAATCATGTATGATTTTCGTTCCACTTCTCACGTGTGCACCACTTTGTATTGGTCTTTCACGTGGAATTCCAATAAAATTGATTCATGTTTGTGGCTGTAATGTGACTAAATGTGAGAAGCCCTGGGGACCGAATACTTTTGCAAGCCACTGTACATCCTCATACATACTGCAATGGTGAAGCTGTCACCAGAGGTTGCTGCTGCCAAAGCTCGAGTTGCGATTTTGCCTCTTAAAACACTGTCGACAGAGTTGATGAAGCTGGACTTTCCAGCACCTGGTGGTCCATAAAGCATAATTCTGAGATGCTGGCCATCTTTGTGAGGCTTGTAATCTCTGACAAGCTGCAGGTCTCGCTCTCTTTCACTGTTCATTAAGAAAATTACAATAGGATTTAGTGTGCACTTACAGTTTAACATTATACAACAGTAATATAAACAAACACAAAATAACACAATAAACTGATAACTCAAGCGTTCTGCCTCAGTGTGCGAAGTTACATAAATGAGGCATTTGATGTTTCATGTAACTCATTGGTCTGATTGTAAGAGGCGGAAGAGGAAAATGTGATGCTGATTTCTAAAGATTATAATAAGTATAACAGCAAGAGACAAACAAGTAGCAGAAAATGATTAATCTTTTGAATTCCTAATTTAATACATTTATTTTAGCACTCAGTGCACACTCAGCACTGTGATTCATTGCCAACAGAACAGCTGCACATTGGAGGTCTGAAACTCTCTACCGATACATTTATACATTATATAATCTGGTCTGACATTTACATCTAATAACAAGCATGTGTAAAAAACACGAGTCACATCAAAGTTCTGGAACACAAAAAAGAACCACGCCCATAATACTCACATCCATGGTATGTTCCTTTCTTCTTTCTGTAAAACTGTAAAGTGAACATGTTAATTTTGTGAATAACGACACAAGGGAATTTTAAAAAAATAATCATGTGATGATTTAATCTTAATATTTAAACAATTTTGTATTATATTTGAAATATCTTACGAGGAGATAAAGGTGGAGGGGGAGGTGGAGTACCTGCAATTAAAATATGACAATGTAGCAACATTTTTGCAACACTTTTCCATATTCAGTGTTACTTATATAATTTACTTATTTCATTTTCTTATGTCAAATTAAATGTTACCATTTTCCACGTTCAGAACAAAAGTACATGATGGTATCTTTTGCATTATAAAATCACTTTGCAAACATCTATGACTAATCCAGATCAAGATAACACGAGAATCGAGGATTTTCTTATTTTAGCAGCTTTGATTTACACACCTCAAAAAGCTATTTGGTAGGTAGGTAGGTAGGTATGTAGGTATGTAGATAGATAGATAGACAGACAGATAGATAGATATAATTTTATTTCGAACATGCAAATATAATTGAAATAACAACAGAAAAAAAACCCCCCAAAACGTAAATATCATCAAGCTATTTGGTAAGTCAAGTCAAGCAAGTTTTATCTGTAAAGAGCAATATGAAAAAGCCCAAAGAGCTTAATATGCATGAAAACATACTGGGAGTAAATGAAAAACAGAAAACAAACAAACAAAAAAACTCAAAATTTAAGAACTTATTAAAGCAGAGCTACAAACAAACAAGCAAACCATCACAAATATTTAAGCCATAAAAATGTTACCCAAAAAAAATCTGCTTACCCCGAATAAATTTTATAAGTTTCCTAATGAAGCTCATGTTTTTTGCACTGACTACCTGTGAATAAAACAGGTAGTTGATTAAATGCCAGTTGCATTTAATAATTGTTTTTCTTACAGTACTGAAATGATAACACAATGTTAGCATACCTGAGTATCCAATTGTGATGGAAAAATAGTGGTTCTCTGGTGTTGCCTTCACTGATGTAGGCTGAGTATGACTTTGTTTTATATAAGCATGCTTTCAGTTTTATTTGAGTCATGTGACTTCTGTGAATTCCCTCCTCACTTGTCCACACTAGTCCGTTATAGCTTCTTTGTTTGTATGTGTCATACACACGTATTTCTTAGAATGGAATTATTGATTCAAAAGTAGCTTCTTAGTGTGTGGTAATTAATGACTAATGCTAATAATTACCACAGTGTACACAATACCTGGTTCTAAATGTAAGTTTTTAACCTTTGGTTGTGGAAGAAAAAAAGTATCAAAGCATCAGCTTTTTCTGGATCAGAGTTTGCATATCAGCCACTCAATCAGTTTGCTCTACATGTATTCTACAGAATCTCCATGTGTTCCAAGTTCTGAACTCAAAGTAAGTACAACTTAAAATAATCCAAACTTCCAATTTACAAATAAAAAAATTGCAGAAATAAAATGTGAAGCTAAATTAACTCACATTAAAAAAAAGGCCAGAGCAAAATGACAGACCAGCAGTGATTGTTTTTCCTACAATATTGACACATTAGCATACCTGAATATCCATTATGCTATAAAAAAGTGGTTCTCTTACGTTTCCTCCACTGATATAGACCAAGTTTGTTTTATATAAGCATGCTTTCAGTTTTATTTGGGTCACTTTGATGAATTCCTTCCTCTCTTGTCCACACTAGTCTAGACCACATTAAAAAAAAAGGCCAGAGCAAAATGACAGACCAGCAAGGTCAACATCATCAGACGTAAAACCAGGGCCAGATTTGGACAAGTTTTCCACAGCTTCACCTCCACCCTACTCTGACTGTGAAAAACAAGCTTTAAGAGCAACCAATCCCAATCTATCCCAGGCCAAACCAAAAATTGCTGGATCAATTGCACCATGTCTTTCTCCTCAAATCACCAGATTGGGAAAAGAGTTTAACCTAAGAAGGAGTGAGCACTAAAAACTGTAAAAATAAATTCAATTGAAAAAAAGAAAATGTCCTGTTAGTTTTTTGCCAGGAGATTTTTTTTTTTTTATCGGACTTTCACAGACTTTTCCAAAACTAGTAAAACAGAAAATTCTATAGATTGACAGTAGATCATCTGCACTATTTACTGACATTTCCTTCAAAGCCTCATTTTAAAAGTACAGATGGTATCTTTCTCCCTTTTCAGTGAGTTATTAGGATATCCTGATAATAACGAATTACAGTAGTCCAGACTAGAAGCAATAAATGCATGAACTAGTTTTTCAGCGTCACCCTGAGACAGGATTTAATTTTAGATATCCTGATCAAAAATGACTCCAAGTTTTTTCACAGTGTTGCTGGAGGCCAAGGTAATGCCATCCAGAGTACTCAACTGATTATATACCATATTTCAAAGATTTTTGGGGTCAAGTACAATTACATCAATTTTCTGGGCCGGTTCTAGACAGGCATAAATGAGGGGGCAGACAGAAATGTAAAGATGGCACATGGTGGCAATGGAGGCGGGAAAGGGGTGGTGTGCTCGATAACAGTATCTCACAAAAGTGAAATTTCTCACAAAGAGATACTCGATATCAGATATATTAAAACCCAACAATAACACTTCTCAGTATTGCTCATATTAACAAAATTAAAAAGGGTTAGGCTGAGTTATAAAAAAACTCAGTTCACCAAGTCTTGAAAAAACAAACAAACAGAAAAATAGAATAAAAAAATAAAATAAAATACAGAATAAAATAAAATATCCATCTAGATCTTTAAAACCAAGAACATAAAATTTATCTTAACTGGATGACCTAATTCTCAAATAAATTTGCAAAATAAAGTAAGAATAAAATAAGACTTCTCAATATAGCCAATATTTACAGGGTTGGCAATTTAAAAAAAACACAGTTCACCATGTTTCCCTACAACTGTAAAACTATTTTGTAGAATACAACAGATTTTTGCAACTGAACAGCTCCACTGTCCTTTCTCCTCAGTCCACTCTACAACAACAGTCTCCTGTTTCCCTTTCCAAAAACTCTTACAAATTCATCCAAAGTTATTCATTATGGACTTCTTATGGATCAAGATCACCAATTCCTCTTCCTTTTATGTAACATGGTGTGACAGGTTAGGACCTGTGACAAAGTTGAGAAGGAACTCTCACATGATGCTGAAGACACACCAATCACCAGGGCTGTTACACACAAGTTATGCAACTCAGGAAAAGCTTCTTGTACTCCTGTAGGACTTTACACACAGTGGACAGGTCTGTTTCCTTTGAACATTGTTTGAGCAGCATCTGTTTTGCCACAAGAACTTCATTTTTCAGATTTACAACATCTGCTACAGTGCCAGCCATCACAGCCAGAGGGTGCAACAGGGTGGGGTCTAGAAATGTGCTAGATTTGGGTGCAAGACTAGATATGGCTCTCATCAGGTCATTATTCTTATGGTAAAATCTAGTTTCCATTTCTGAAATGGCCCCAGTCAAGGATGATGAGCAGGGATCTTTTCAGAGACTTATGGGGAGAAATGGTAAGTTCACCAGAGTCTGTATGGCCCAAAGTTCAGAGCACAATACTTTGATCCAGGTGTTTGCTCACTGTTTTCCTTCTCTTTGTTGGATGTGACTCATCCTCATCAGGAGAAGACACTCCCCAGCAGTCATCCTCACGGAAAAACCTCACGTTTCTTTAAGGTGCTGCACTAAGAGCCTCAGAAACACTGCACAGACCAACTGACTGAGAGGTCATATTTTTTCCTGACCTCTCCAGCCACTGATTGGATAATTTCATTTCGGACGTCCTTATCCAAAATTGTGTATTTTGCTTTTTTTTGGGATACCCTTAGTAATGCTTGCCAGCTCCTCATCCTTCTCTAAGGTATATTCCATCACTTTAAGAAAAATACCTTAAGCAATGTCATTATCGTTAACCCCTGCATCATATCTCAAGGGTTCTGCAGTCCCACAGAGCCCCAACTCATTTACACAGAGAAACGTTATAGCACTACCAATACTCAAGACATAGTAATGTTTTTTTTCCTCCAGGTTATAGTTTACCAACCAACACTGAATCCAAAGCAGCCCCTGTGGCCTCTCTGCTTTTATGCTCAGTCCAGATGGTTGAAGCATGCACATAGTTGTGGCTGGACACATGACTCAGCAGCCCCTTGTCTCAAGTGCTGCTTTCCAGTTGTTAAAACCAGTTAAGGTAAAAACTAAATCCCTCTCATTAACAGTGCTGCCTTATTTCTGACAGGCAAAACAGAAGCATGCATCCCGCACAACAGAGTACTCCAGCCATGGTCATGTGCGGTACCAGGCAGGATTGAATGATCTTAATGTTGTACTACCAAATACACGCTTGTATTTGGTAGTACAAATGTCACAGTGTGCCGAAGCAGACTGTGTGAATAGTGGACCCAGTATGCAGACACGAAGGAACAAAACTTGAATTAGCAAAAAGCAAGCCGTTTAATGTGGCTGATGGAGAAATGCAGAGTAATGCATAAGGTAAACAAAGACAAGAAAAAACAATAACCTAAACTGGGGAAACTAAAAATAAACATGAAACTTGGCGTGGATACAAAGATACTTTGCAATTGGAGCCATGGCGCAAAAGACAAGAGAAAACCTGACCCTGAACAAAGGAGGACAGAAGACTTCAGTACACAGAAAGATAATGAGAGGACGGGGAACAGGTGGGAACACAGCTGGGACAAATTAGGGGCCTGGGCTGGCACCACCTGATCGTGCACCTAATTGTGCATGTAGGCATGTAGGAGTGGTGATTTTGATCTGCTAATTTCTTCTTTCTAGAACTGTAATTAAATCTGTTCAGTAATCAACTTATTGTATTAATAAAACGGACAAAACATTGCTAATATTAGCAATTTATGGTATTTCAAGTTCTTTCTAACTCCAATGTGTTCAGCTAAATACATTCACAACAAATAATCAGATTACATACAGCTCATCATTTTGATGTTTAAGGTGTGCTTCGAAGTCACATTTATTTTATAAATTATCCTCAATGACGTCTTAGCCCTGCAATCAGCTTGTGACCTGTCCATCCTGTGATAACTGGGTGAGACTCCAGTCCTCTGTGACCCTGAGTTGGATAAGCAGAAGAAGATGGATGGATGAATCAGGCTAATCTTTCATCATTCAAAGTTTACTTTCTTAGGTGATGGCAGAATGTAACAACCACAGCCTCTTAGCATGTAAAATGAAACTGAAATATAGAATGTATGAATTGTTAAAAACCCTCCTGTCAGCACATGTGGGATAAGTGTGATCCCCACACAGACCAATCGGAATCGACCAATCAAAGTACTTAGACGTCCCTTTCTTTGTCTTGGCAATTGAGAGCTATTTTCTTTTGACTTTCAGAAAGAGCCAGACTGTTACTCATGAAACTAGTAAGTTTACCCTTACGGGTCGTAACATGTAGTATTTCTCTTTGTAGCATCTCCTGTAGCTCTTTCATTTCTGAATGGAAGCTTTTTAAACCTAGGATCCAGTAATGCAGTTTCTGAGAGGACAGTGTTGAACTCCATACGCAGATATTTTCGATCCATGGTTGAACAAAGATCCGCAACCAATTCCTTTACTTTCTGCACGGTTACTGTCAGTTGGTGTTGGGCTGTCACTGGCTGAAGACCTTTGCTAAGCAGGAGCATTTTGGAGGCTGTGACATAGCTGAAGGAGAGAAAACAGCAACTTTTAAAATTAGTTTTGTTTTTTAATTATGTGGCATATTTAATTTTTCAATTTAGTTTTGTCAATCATATGTGTTGTTTCTGCAATGTATATTAGTGACCGAATAGTAGAGAAAAAAAAACTGTGCAAGGTACCTGTCTGTACTTATCTCAACGGTCACTTCCTCAAATGTTTGCAGGACGGTGCAGACGTCTTTCACCAGCTCCCATTCCTCTTGACTTAACGTATCAACAGGTGCACTGATCAGGGCCATGGTGGAGATACTGGCATCTTTTGTTTCAAGAATGCCTCAGTTCAGGTAACTCCATCTGGCGCTGTGTGGACTTTAGCCTCTTTGCAGCTACTGTGCTTCTGTGGAAAAACTCCACATTAGCCTTTACCTTGTCCACGGTTGTTTTCACCACCTTCAGGGAATCTCTTATCAACAGGTTTAATGTATGTGCCAAACATGGGTGGTGGGTCCACTTCAGAATTTTTATGGCCTTGGTGATGTTTGCAGCATTATCACTCACACATCACACCACTTTGTCCTGTACTTGCCACTCATTTTCCACTTTTAATAGCTCCTCTACCAACATTTCTGTAGTGTGTCTGTCAGTGATGTCAAAGCAGTCCAGCAGACAAAGATGTCATCTTTTAATTTTCAATAAAGTGGCAAGTGACAGACTTGAAAGAGCAGGTGGTTCAAGAGGTCCAGCAGTGAGTTGTCAGGCAAACCGATGGAGCTTTTTTTCACCCTGTCTTGCCATAATGCATGTTCTGTGCCATATACTTTTGGGATTATTGTTAGGGACCGTGTTTTCCTACTAGGTAGAGTGTATGTGGGATTTAAGGCTTTGACAAAACCTTTAAAACCTTTATCCTCCATAATGGAAAAGGGCTGGAAATCAGTGACAATCATGTTAGCCAACCCCTCATCAATACTGTGCTGTTTGGCTGAGGTCATCTGCTTTGGTATAAACTGACTTATTGTGCTTTGAGTTGCAGTAAGATGGGCTGATGCACTAGTAGCTTCTGCAGCAGTTGTTGTTGGTTTGGGACCAGACACCACAGGGTCAGTAGACGTTGAGCCAGCTTGCCCTCTATCCTCCAACTGCACTGTGGGATGGACAGTTCTGATCTAAACTGCAAAACAAATGGAAACGTGTTGATGATGAAAATAGCGTGTCTGCCTCTACAGTCTTTGTGTTTCCCTGATGGGCATCAGTAATAAAATCATAGGCACAAGTTTATTTAATTTTCTCATGTTGGCTGAAAACAATTTTACATACATTTTACATCGATCTTAAAACAGGACACAGACACTGTAATTACTGACCTCATATCCTGAGCCCATGTTTGACGTTTCTTTTTATGTCTAAACTTTGCTCTCAAATCTTTAAACAGCAGCGAGTCTGCAGCTGAGAGAATACAAACTCAAACTTTCGGAGCAGGTTTGATTGTTTCCATTATAAGCAGTGTTGGGGAGTAACGGAATACATGTACCGCCGTTACGTATTTAAAATACAAAATATGAGTAACTGTATTCCATTACAGTTACTGTTTAAAAAAAGTGGTATTCAGAATACAGTTACTTTGTTGAAATAAAGGGATTACACGCGGTCTCTTCCTGTTTCAGGAGAGGCTATCCCCTCTCTATTTTGGTAATTCCACATCGGTGGAAACCCAAACAAAACACGCATTAAGAGGCTCAAATGCCTGTGTCTCAATCTCGCTTCTCATAATGACTTGAAGAAATATTTTTAAAAATGATTTAATATGAAGGAAATAGGCAGAGTGTTACAGGCATCGCCCTAAAGAATGTAGCCTTATGGGCAGAGTAGTGCTGCAGGGAGAATGGACTGCCATACCTGTTATGTGTCTGTGAGCGCCAGGGAGGAACAAAAAGGAGAGTCGAAAAGTATGAGCTGTCACCGAGCAGAAACGGGAGCTGGAAGCATGTAAATAATAACCACTGCAGCTAAAAAGAGTGCCTGACGAGCCCAGTTGTAAGTAAGCTATTAAGACTCGGCATTTTTCGTGTTTTCCTCCGAAACAATAAGTTCCATTGGAGCAGCTTTTCAACGCCTCTCTCTGTCTCTCGCTAGCAAAATTGACCCAGACAACAAAGTAAAGCTAGTTTTCGGCTACGAGCCCAACATATTAGCCATAGGTCTCTTTACTACGGTTCGGAGCCGCGGACCTGTTTTAAATACGTGCGGAATTGACTATGTGCACGTTAGCATATGCTACTTCCGGTGCGGAAACTCCTGTGGGGAGCTTTGTTTCCGGTGTCCTATTTGCGCCTGGTTTACGGTCCAAAACAAGTTAAACAAATGAATGAATCAAGCGGCGATTTACATTTCTATAGATGTCTTGGGCATTTACCCAATATAGCTGTAAATGATGTTCATCAACTTGTCGATATTTTTCCCTGCGCCTCAGAGCAAAAGAGAAAAGGGATTCAAATGTTATATTTCTCAGCTGTCCCTCGTTTATCGCGGGTGTTATGTTCTAAAAATAACCAGCGATAGGTGAAATCAAGTAGCCAATTTTATTTTTTGACGGTGCAAAACGTTTGGTGGACATCGTGGACATCCAGTACTGCACTTCAGAGTCACACTTCTAGCGATCGATGCAGTGATTCTGTACTGTACAGGAGAGACGTCACGGAGGAGATCGTCTACAGCGATCAGGACACAGGACACAATGTGACGTAAAAAAAAAAACGTGCAAACTTGCACTAAAAAATTCTGTGAAACAGCGAGGTGAAAGGTGAACCGCGTTATTAGCAAGGGACCACTGTAATTTTGAAGGTAAGTCACAACATACCCTTCTAAATACTAATGTATAGAAACCCTTACCAGCAATCATTCATTTTTTGTGTGGCTTTTTTCACAATTTGTTAACATGCTGTGTAGGTGTGTACTTGACTAGCTGATCTCAACATAATGGGGGAAACATCTGGTTTGACTATTGTTCACCTGTAGTTTGAGTGCTGAACATTTACCTGTTTAAATCATGAGACCAGTCACTATACAGAGATGTGCTTCTGAATGTGGACGATGTGTCTTCTGCATGCAGTAATGCAGTTCTGCTTGTGTTGAGTGATGTAAACAACTGATCGATCTAAACTCTTTAAACGTCAAAATTGATCATTCGATTTTTTATGACACAACAGCGGGGGTGTTCCCGCTTTACTTTGCTTCCAGTAAAGCAACAGGAAATGTACAACCCTACATCCGGTCTCAAACCAGGAAGTTAGCATTTTCTCGTGCACAGGATCAATAGTTTTCAATACGAGATCACTGCAAAAAGTGCAGCCTTACCTAATGTCCTCCTTACTGTTACTCATTTTATATTAAGATTTAAATATCTAGTTGGTATTGGTATGGCGAGTAACCTTCAGTAATACTAATAAATCACACGGTAATAGTACATTCATATAGTTGTAAAAAAGCATGATAATATGTTAAGTAATCCAAGGTATTCAGAATACGTTACTCTCATTGAGTAACGTAATGGAATACGTTACACAATACATTTTGGGGCATGTATTCTGTAATCTGTAGTGGAATACATTTTAAAAGTAATCTTCCCAACACTGATTATAAGTCAGCTGGAAGTGCCATGTTTTCACTCAGCCTTTTATTTACCGCATGTTTTGTGTGTTTAAAACTTGGGAATGTGTTTAAAATGAGCAGCATGGAGCCTGCTGTACTAAAATCACTGATTGAAGGGCAAACAGTGCGTAGCATTGTCACAGATGCATGTATTAATTTGGTGATTTATTAAATGTGGCCAATAGATGTTCTGTTTGATTCTAATCTGCTGCTGAGTTTTTTACGCTGATGGAAGTGCAGATAACTCAGAACAGACATCATGAACACCGGTTCAACCAATCACTTTCATTCCACTTTAGAGTAGGAACATACACCTTATGATTTATGACAAAAAAAAGTTTACTTTTTTGACAAAAAGTTCACTTTTTTGACCAAACATTCCACCTTTTTAGTTTTTGGGGGGACTGTGTATGTGTGTGTGTCTGTCTGTGTGTGTCTGTCTGTGTCTGCGTGCATGTGAAAATGGGTCAAGCCAAAATAAAATTCTTAGTTGAACTGTTGCTTTTGTAACAGTGAAAATGGGGAGATTTGGAGGCTGCTTGCCCCGATGGACAGCTTTATTACATTGTATTTGCTTTTGTTTAGGCCAGAAAAAGGAAATCAGAATCAAAATTGGCCTTACAAACGAGAAAAGTAAAAATGTGTCACGGTTTGGCATGGCACTGAGTCACAGGGTCGTGTCTCAGTGCTCTCCGCTCCCGTGTCTCAGCACTCCTCGTGCTGGCTGCTGTCTGGCGCTCCACACTTCTCATGGGGACACAATAGACGCAGCCGTCAGGACACATATAACCGCGGGCATACACACACTAACTCAGTTCAACTGGATGACTAACGTGGAGTCTCATGGAAGGATCCCGCGTCAGTGGGAGCTCCAAGACTCTCCTAAGTAGCTCCCCCGACGAGGCCTGATCAGCAGCAGGTGCGTGGCTTCGGGTGTGGCCAGTCCGCCAGCAGGGCCACACCCACCAGGCCTGAAGGCGCCCGCAGAAACACATATACACACACGCAAACAGGGAGAAGGACAGAAACACCAAATATACATACAATAATAATATAATCCATAACTGCTCAGGGATCCTGGGTTGCTCAGACCCAGGATCCCTGACTGTCAGAGATTTACAGTTAACAAACAGTCAGGTGAGTAAACAACACTGAGACACTTCGTTTATTTTTATAGGTTACATCGTCAATATGCAAATATAATCACATTTCCTGTTACGCAGGTCCTGATGCTGTCTGTGTGTAAGCTGTGTGTGTGTGTGTCACAAAGTATGTGTGTTGCAAGTCAATTTCTAAGAATAATATACTGCGAGTCAACTTCTGCAGATGTGTATTTCTGTACTGATCTCTTGCGTTAAATGTCACAGGGTCACAGGGTCAGCTTCCTGTTTCAACAGAAAACTGTGTCTGGTGAAATATGTGTAACATAACTTTTGAAGCATAAACAAATAAAACAATAAAAACTCCCTAACACTGACAAAATGCGTCTTCACACATTGGGCTGTGCAGATAAATTGACATTCGCTCTGACCCCATGTTGGGTTTGTGGATTTGACACTTAAAGGTTTTGAAAGTGGGATTACATGCTTCTGGTGAGCATAAGATTTCTGATAAGAGCTTGCCATCTCAGTTATAAATGAAATTCAAAAGTTTTTTCAAAGTCTGGCAAATGTATAATTTGACTTCTAAAGTACACACAACAAGGCCAAGAAGACAAAGGGATAGTTTACTACATCCTATAAAAACACAGTCCTTAATCTTTGATCTTCCAACTGTATCTTTCTGTTCTGGCTTTAGAGTCTTTTTTTATTGAGTCATACTTTCGGAATCATCCTGCTGTGGTGCTGGGAGACATACAGCATTATACAAGCAGTATGTTTTGGCTGTATCATTAGATCTAAGAAACAAACCTGTTATTAATTATTAAAAAAAGAGTTAACTGAAGTGCAACTTTAATTTATTATTACTGCATGAACTGACCAGGAATTACATTCAGCTTTATAGAAGAAGGGGCTGTGTGCTAAAATGCTAAAATTCTCTGAGCGTATTTGCTGTATATAACCACCATTTGTAGATCAGTAGTAATTAATCACATAGGTTTTTTACTCATTTTAAATTTGTGCAGTATTTATTTATTTATTTTTGTATTTTTCTAATATATCTCGGATTCATTTTTTCTTGCTGACCCTTGTGTTGCTGTAACATGTGAATTTCCCCAGAGTGGGACTAATAAAGTCTGTGTCTATGCCAAACCTAAAGTTTAAACCCCTTTTATAATTTACCTAGCAGCATTTCTGATTTGCAGTTAAGATTGTGACATGTGTATGTGATATGTTTTCACCATTTGCAAGCCAGAAGAGTGACCGCTCTTGAAGCCTGGTTGCTGCACAATACTAGTACTACTACTGCTACTGCAACTGCTACTGCACAAGTGCCTCAGAGGGCCATATGCCAGCAAGGGTTAGAGGTCAGACACAATGCCGCTTTGTAAAAGATTCTAACATCCAGGTGCTACGTGGTGTTGCGGCTGATAAAGAGCCATAAACTAACCCATTGTTTAGAAGTGATTACCAGTTTGCTGCGGTTTTTAGAGACACAGAGTGAGAGAAATCATGTTCTACATTACTTTTTTAAAAACAAAAGGGATTTTCAGAGCTGTTGATATATGAAGTGGTCTTCATAGAAACATGGATCAACCCTGTTTTCGGCATTGAGTGTTAAATTATGACAGTTTTAATAAAGCCTGCAGGTTCCTGCATTTATACTGGAGAGCAAAGAAAAGTTAGATGATGTTTGTACTATTGAAAATCACTTTATCCATAAAAACCACATAGACAGACATGAAAAAGAATGTGTTTGTAAAACTAGTGGTAACGTCCAAGAACTATAAGACTATGTTTCTGCTATTAGAACAGTTTGTGTTGTTAATCCTGAATGATTCTTGGTCATGACATTTGCATCATCAGAGAAAGTTCATTTTACTCCACACACATTTGGAAAATCACATAGTTTGACCATCAAATCCCAGAATAATTAATATTTGACACTGATGCAGCAACATCACTGTGCTTTCATTTGAAAATATAAAATGTTGAAGTTTAAAGTGTAAAGCATAAAAACAAAACAGCTTAAGTTGTTAAAGTTGGAGATTATGTATCGGAATTTCAGGAGCAGGACCACACCTCCTAACACGCTCCTTCCGGTTGTCATCTATATTGGTTCCCCCAGTTCTGCAAGCTGTTCATTCTCGTTTACGTGCCCCACCCTCCCTCCCTCCTTGTTCTCAATTCTAGTACATGGGGATCTGCCAGGCCCGGGAACCGTCAACAGTCCTTCCCCAAATCATAGCTCAATTCATGTCCAATCATTCATCTTTACCTACTAAAAAGCTGTCAAACATAAAATGAGGATGTGAGCCCAGCTAGTGAAATGAAATTTGTGAATATCTAGCATTAGCGTTTTCCGTGGGAAAAATGTTTCGTCACTCATCCAAGTGATTTCTTCAGTCTCAGCTGACTGCAGGTTTCCCCAATCTTATAAACAGTACATTTGCATAATGACTGAAACCAGCCCACTGAAGGAACAATGGGCTGGGAGGTTGTTTCTCCTACGGAAAACGCTACGTCCAGATGAACAGAATCGACTTTTGGAGATTTACTCACCTGGATGACTGAGAATGCATCAAGAAGACATTACAATAGCTGCACATTACTCTAAAATCACTTTTATGAGAGTGACTTTTAGATAACAACCTGATTTAAAACAGAATCTAGCATAAACATTCTTTCCCTTGGAAATAACTCTAAGATATTAAGAGAATATAGCAAATGAGATCACAGGATGGCCAAAAATGTACTTTCAAATGAGATCTTCTTGTTTCATTGGAACAGCAAAGCACCATAAGAAAGAATAAGTAGCCCACACCTATGTATGAACAAGTATCACTGCTATGGAGTTTTCATGTTTTGCATGCAGACTCGGGGCTCCAAGTCTCCTCTTGGCATTTTCTTATTTAAACACTGATGACTTATAACCTCAAAGTTTAGCAGCACAACACAGTGTTTCCTTTTCCATCAGACATTTCTTTCAGTCTTTATTTCCTCAAAGCAAAGGGCTTGTGTTTTGGTATTTTTGCTACTGAAAAGCATACAAGTAATCTAAGAAAAGCATGAGTCAGAAACTTTACGTCCTGCAGAAGTGGCAAAGAAGGATGTGCCGCTACACCGCAGACTGAATGGAAATAACTAAACAAAAAGCTGAGAAGGTAAACTTACGAGTTTCATGAATAGTAGTCCGACTCTAACTAGAAGCCAAATAATCTGCAACATCTGATTAAGCTCTCAAATGCATAGCCAAGGGGGAGACTAAGGACATATACAAGTCCTAATTTGGACTTGTATAATTACCTGGATGCTCGTATGGGTTGATAACCTAAGTCATTAAATATCTATCCATCCTCTTCCGCTTCTAAACTCTCATTACAGTTTAGAAAACAAGAAATCACTGATTCACAGAGGACAGTCTCACATCAAGGGTTGAACTGATTTATTTGAGTTACACAGCAGGCAACAGGTTACAAGCATATATGTGTCATTCTTTATGCCATTACCATTTTGAATATACAGTAAATAAAAAGTACATATTGATTTTCTCTGAAGGTTATTTGGATTTAATTTACGAAAGAAAAAAAGTGAAATAAAATAAGAACAAGACAAAAATCAGTACAATAAAGTTTCTGATGAAATTCACTTTTTGTGTGACTGTGATTGTAATGATAGCAAAGCAAAATAACCTGAAGAGTAACTGAGCATTTTCATTTTCTATCCCCCTCAAACATTTGTTACAGGCCAGGATTATTCAACCCAACAATATACAACCATTCATTCAATCATTTATATCCTGGTCATTCAGGTAGTCCTCTCCATAGTCAATGATCTTTTTCAGTGCACACAGTATCAGTGAATCTATGTTGTCATTCGTGTCAGTTTCTTTGTGGTAGTTCTTCACGAGGAAGATGCAGTTCAGTAGAATACCCAGGTTCCTGTTTAGTGTTTGCATCTAAGTTTAAAAAATATTGCATTTAAAAACTGAAACTGTATTGTTGCACTAGTGACATGATTATAAATTATTTATTGAATTATTTGTACTGATTCCAGCTGAGGTTTCTGTTCAAATATACTGAAATGTACAGCATGAAAGTTACTTCCTGGAACATACCTGGTCATTCAAGTACTTGCTCTTGTAGGTGTTCTTTATGTTTTTTTTGACTTCGGGACAGGCTTCATCAATTTTGGTCATGATGGCTATTTGTGGGATCCCTGCCAATACAGAAAGCAATGCAATCACTTTATCTCATGTTTTTCTAGTATTTGAAATCGTGACATCATGTAGAACATCTGCTCTCACCTGTGTCACGAGCATGTAGTCTGACTTCTTTCATCTTCCTCCAAGTTTCATCACTGATCATGCTCACTGTGTCAGCTGGAATAACAAAAGCCAGAATGTGGACTTTGTCATCTAAAGTAGGAGAACTGTTGTAGTTAGGATCCGATTCACGCAAGAGAGCTGTGGGTTTGAACTGGGGAAAAAAAACCCAAAGTCACTTAAACCTTTTTGCACGATACAGTTTCTGTATCACAGACTGTGTACAAGCATCTGGATGAAAAACATCATACCCTGTAACCTTCTTTGACATGTCCACTAATGGCAAGTTTGATGTCTTCCACATGTATTCCTTTCTCAGCGCCCCTCTCAAGCCCCATGGTGTCAGTGAAGACAAAAGAGTAAAAAGTTTCTGGATTTCCTTTCTGAATTTTAAATGTCCTGTACTGTAAATAAAAAATGTGGTGTTGTTATATTAGTGCCAAATACTAAAGATCCTAAACAGTTTTCAAAATAATTGACACACTAGTTGTGCTGACTATTTTTCACTCTTTTTATAGTTTAATGCTCATAAAGCAGCTACCACTGCAGTGCACTCCTGCAGTGTGCAACTATGATAAGGATAGATACATCCTCATACATACTGCATTAGTGAAACTATCACCAGAGGTTGCATCTGCCAATGCTCGAGTTGCGATTTTGCCTCTTAAAGCACTGTCCACAGAGTTGATGAAGCTGGACTTTCCAGCACCTGGTGGTCCATGAAGCATAATTCTGAGATGCTGGACATCTTTGTGAGGCTTGTAATCTCTGACAAGCTGCAGGTCTCGCTCTCTTTCACTGTTTCTAAAGAAAATTACAATAGGATTTAGTGTGCACTTACAGTTTACACAACAGTGTTATGAACAAACACAAAATAACAACAAACAAGCAAAACACTTGAGGGGTGTACTACTGAGACAGGCTGACATCTGTTTTCTACTACCTGCAATGTCAGAAGCCTGAAATAACCAAATAAGCATTTCTGTGTCACCATGTGAAACTACACTGAACAAAAATATAAACGCAACACTTTTGTTTTTGCTCCCATTCCCCATGGGATGGACGTAGAGACCTAAAATTCATTCCAGATACACAATATAACCATCCCTCCCAAACAGTGGTCACAAATCAGTCCAAATGTGTGGTAGTGGGCACATCTGCCATATTGAGATAATCCATCCCACCTCACAGGTGTGCCACATCAGGATGCTGATCTGACATCATGAGTAGTGCACAGGTGTACCTCAGACTGCCCACAACAAAAGGCCACCCTGGAATGTGCAGTTTTTTGCGCTATTGGGGGTCTGGGGACCCAGAACCGGTCAGTATCTGGTGTGACCACCATTTGCCTCATGCAGTGCAACACATCGTCGCATGGAGTCTATCAGATTGTCAATTGTGGCCTGTGGAATGTTGGTCCACTCCACTTCAATGGCTGTGCGAGGTTGTTGGATATTCGTGGGAACTGGTACACGCTGTCGTATACGCCGGTCAAGCACATCCCGAACATGCTCAATGGGTGACATGTCCGGTGAGTATGCTGGCCATGCAAGAACTGGGACATTCTCAGCTGCCATCTGCCCTGAACAATGTGAACCATGATTCATCCGTGAAGCGCACACCTCTCCAACGTGCCAGACGCCATCGAATGTGAGCATTTGCCCACACAAGTCTGTTACGGCGACGAGCTGGAGTCAGGTCAAGACCCCGATGAGGACGACGGGCATGCAGTTGAGCGTCCCTGAGACGGTTTCTGACAGTTTGTGCAGAAATTGTTTGGTTGTGCAAACCAATTGTTCCAGCAGCTGTCTGGGTGGCTGGTCTCAGACGATCTTGGAGGTGAACCTGCTGGATGTGGAGGTCCTGGGCTGGTGTGGTTACACGAGGTCTGCGGTTGTGAGGCCGGTTGGATGTGCTGCCATATTCTCTGAAACGCCTGTGGAGACGGCTTATGGTTGAGAAATGAACATTCAATGCACGGGCGACAGATCTGGTTGACATTCCTGCTGTCAGCATGCCAATTGCACGCTCCCTCATTGCTTGTGGCATCTGTGGCATTTTGCTGTGAGACAAAACTGCACATTCCAGGGTGGCCTTTTGTTGTGGGCAGTCTGAGGTACACCTGGTGGGATGGATTATCTCAATATAGCAGATGTGCCCACTACCACACATTTGGACTGATTTGTGACCACTGTTTGGGAGGGATGGTTATATTGTGTATCTGGAATGAATTTTAGGTCTCTACGTCCATCCCATGGGGAATGGGAGCAAAAACAAAAGTGTTGCGTTTATATTTTTGTTCAGTGTATGTGAATTCCACATTGTGACTCAGAGGTTTGTGCTGCTGTAACAATTTGAATGTATAAAATTTATTCAGCAGAGAATCACTTCAGAATCAAAATGTAAATGTGAGATCCACAGATGGGTTTAAAGTAAAATTGAATGGACATTAAACATAAGTTAACAAAATGATCAAACAAGTCAAAAGACTTTGATTTTCCATCCATCCATCTTCATCCGCTTTATCCGAGGCCGGGTCGCGGGGGCAGCAGCCTAAGCAAAGAGGCCCAGACCTCCCTCTCCCCAGCCACCTCCTCCAGCTTATCCGGGGGAATACCAAGGCGTTCCCAGGCCAGCCGAGAGATATAATCTCTCCAGCGTGTCCTGGGTCTGCCCCGGGGCCTCCTCCCGGTGGGACATGCCTGGAACACCTCACCCAGGAGGCGCCCAGGGGGCATCCTTGTCAGATGCCCGAACCACCTCAGCTGGCTCCTTTCGATGTGGAGCAGCACTTTGATTTTGTGATATAAAATTGTGACTCTAGGATTAACACAGAGTTGTTGAAAAGGGTTATTTCTTATTAATTCTAGTACACCTCTCTAATTAACCACACTTTTAACACTCACCCCCATGGTATGATCCTCTCTTCTGCCTTTAACACTATAAAGTAAAAATGTAAATTCCATGAGTCACATTGGAAGCATAACATTTTAAATTAATTACACATCATTATGTGTTAAGGCTGTTACACACTGAACGCGTTGTGTTTTTGAGGACAATTCCTCCTCAATAAACGCACTGTGAAAACTAAAATTGAAGCCGACGTCAAACTATGACGAGCTGAGAAAAGTAAGAAACTAAGAAAACAGCAGCAGGGAGAATTTAACGGTTGGATCCAGGAGCTGAAGCTGTGTGTTTGTACAGTTCAGGATGTCAGTGGGACAGTTTGAGGCGAGGCAGGAAATTATTTTACTGAGCCGCATTGTGTAGCTGTGTTTTTGAGGTAATTAGTATTACGTGACTATTTCCATTTGATTGTGTATTCAGTAGGCGTGCCGTGTGAGTTTAGAGGGCACTCGTTGTCTGACGCAGTTATTATATGTTATTCAGGTCATTTTATTCAGATCCAAAAAATCTGACAAATCGATCTTGAATTGCAAAAATAAATAAATAAATAATTTCATCAATTCTGCTTTTTACTCATGGATTTCAGTAACGTTGCTCTGCCTGTAACCAATTGCGCCTCGCCCAAAGTTCCAGTCCAGGAATTTTGTTTACATTTCCTGGAATTGTTCAGCTCAAACGGTCAGTGTGAACAGCTGCAAAAAGAACAGATGAGTCTGAACAATATTTTTAAGATAGGAAATATTTTCACAGATTTTACACGTCCGGTGTGTAAAAGCCTCAAGTTTTGTCTTCGAGATTTTGTATCATATTTTAAATATCTTACGAGGAGGTGGTGAGCGATTTCCTGCAATTGAAATATGACAAAGTAAAAACATGTTAGCAACACTTTTCCATATTCAGTTCAGTTCTATTAGATTTTAAGTTAAATTAAATGTTTTTTTGACTTTTAAATCAAAGGACGTTATGAACAATGAACAACAATGAATATAATATGAAAAAAAAGCTTACCTGACAAGATATTTATAATTTTTTCCATTTTTTTTGTCATCAACTAATTGTGAATTAAACAAACAGAAAAGATAGTAAATTAAAAAATAGTAAATTCGTTAAATTCTTCAAGAAACTACATTCTTTTAACTTAATCTGAACCAAATGGCAGAGATGACTCAGTCCGGTCAATTTAATAATTTAATAACTGGATTTCTTGCATTGGATTATTAACACAAAGTTACCGTACCTGAATGTCCAACTGTGCTGTGAAGTTGTCGTCCCTTGGTTTATTGTTCACACTGGTGTAGATGACGTGTGACTTTGGATTTATAAATGTCCTTTCACTTTCTTTTTGGGTCATGTGACTTCTATTATTCTCTCTATCTGATGGCAGTCTAATGTAGTTGTAGCTGCATAGCTTCTTAATTTGCATGTGTCACTAACATCTATTTCTTAAAATCTAAAACTTGCTTCCGTCATAATCCTGGGATTTTTACCCAGCGTTTTCAGTTTTAGCCTTTGTTGCAGTTTTCAGTTTGAATATTACCTTTTATCATCTGCTCCAGATATATTTTCATTCTGATTTAGTATTTATAGTTTTCTTTGTTAGTTATTCTTAAGTTTTTCCTTTTCGTCTACTGGATGTTCCTGATGTTTTTGAGAATCTATTGTGTTTGAGTTTGGCTTTTTGTATATTAGGTTTGTTTAGTTTCCTTTAGAATTGATTATATCATCTGTAGTTTCTCTTTATAATGCAGTTTATCTACTTGGTTTTTATTTTTCCAACTTACCTTCTTTTATGATTCTTTTCTGTTTCCTACTTGTGTCCCTGTATCTGTCTTGTCTCTTTGTGCCCTGGTTGTCTGTTTCCCTATTTATTTGTCTCCCATTCAGTCATTTCCCCCTTCCTGTTGACTGTATGTGTGTTTGTGTTACTTCCTGCTTTACTTTGATAGTCCAAGTGCTTGATATTGAATTTTACTCCCCTCATCTAGTTAATCCTGATTTGTTCCTTGGTGTTTCGGTTTCATCTGCATTTATCGCCCCATTTATCGTACTCCTGTTCTCCTCTATGTAAGTTAACCCCATTGTCTTGTTATTCATTCTGCAGTTATTGTCTCCATCTTCCACTGTCCTTTGTCATGTCCTATCGTCATAATTTTACGTTACTTGTTTCCAATTTTTTGCACTCCGCAATTTTCCCTAGAACAAAAACTTGGGAACACAGAGCAAGGAGTGCAAAACTATTCCTGGCTCCAGTGTTCCTCTGATTTTGCATCTGTGTTTTGATGAAACATTCAAGCTGTTAAGTTCATCTCTGGTTTCTCAAGTTCTGCAACCATTTCTGTACACAGGACTAAATGATAAACATTCAACTGTACTCCATATGGTATATAATGTATGTGAAAAGTAAAAAACATCATGTTGGCAAGTTTGTGTTAATAGGAATGAACAAAAAAAGTTATTGATTGAAATAAAATGAACTGATCTTCAAAACTGGAAAGGAACATTGTGATAAGGAATATTAATAAACTTTTTAGCAGAATGATATAATGAAATTAGCATAATTGTTTTTTATTTTCTAAAGAATATTGCAGCGGTTTGAGATGACAATTTTTAAGCTTGTAGTGTGAGTCACAAAAAAGAGAAATTCATTGAGAATTTCATATCATTATGATATCTGTTATCATATGTGATATCAGATATGATTGTTTTGTAATTTTTTGTTTATTAAGTTATCACATTCCTTTCAAATTATTCAATTTGAGCAGAGTTGTGCTTTAATTTCTCAAGAGTATGGCAGCAGTTTGACATTAAACAGATGAACATCTGCACAAATGTTTAGTAGGTGAGGAAGAAGAAGAAACACTTAGATTTTCATGAGAACACAAAGATTTTCACTGAATTTTTGATATGTCATCACATTCTATTGAACCTGTTTCATTTGAGCATAAAGGTCATTTAAGTTCTCTGGAATCATGCAGTCGTTTGAGATAAAACTGCACAGATATAGTGTGGAGCACCTGGGACCCTGTTCTTGACACATACGTAGCAGGGTCTAGCAGTCTGGCATACCAGGCTTCTCATTGCCTCTTGTAAATGCTGTTAAACAATGTTCTATTTAGAGCTCATGATGTGGATGACTGATTTATCATGGATTGTGTAATTTCATGAATATGTAATTTCATGTTAAAAATGTCTTCATTTAAAATGTATATGTGTAATGTGTAAGGGCTAATGTCTCATGAGAACACCCTTAGCGAGATTATACAAGAGAGAGTACAATGAGAGAGTATATTTCTTTCTTGGACTGCGGGTGAGCAGATGTCACTCATGAAGCTCTGCTAAGCTAAACTAAAGGTTTATTGAAATCAAGGCAAAGTAACACAAAGACATCAGGACCTCTTTTCAGGACAAGCGGTCAACGAGGTATTTCTGTCTTTATTTTATGTTTGGACTAAATATATGTACTGTAAAATTGCTAATGTGTGTGTACCGTTCACTCAATTTAAACAGTTCTCACTGTGTATTGGCATAATGGTGTACTGGGGTTAAGGCCTGAAGACTCGATGGTATAACTAAAGAGCAGAGAAAGCCCAAGTAATAAACCCCTGTTTCAAAGAACCGACCTGTGTCTGTGTTGTAGTGAAGAGAGCTACACCTCTCGGCCTTTGGGACTCCTGAGAGATGTTATTGCAGTTTCCGACCCTCATTATCAAGTACATTTTGTGACAAAAACACTTGCTGCTCATGGTGGTGCTGTGTGGCAAGCAGAGGTAGGACCCAAATGCAGGACTCGGAAACAAAAGGTAGTAAACTAAAGATTCAAGAGTCAAGAAGCTTATTGTGATGTACACTGCAAAATACAGATGGTTATGCAGAGCAATGTAATTCTTACCTTGCAGGTTCCCTTCACACAACAGATTTACAGTTATGGATAATTACAGTTCGACAGTAAGTCAGAGATTTAGTAGCCTGATGGCCTGTGGATAGAAACAGTTTCTTAGTCTGGTGCTCCTTGCTTTCACATTTAGGCAGCATCTGCCAGATGGCAGGAGTGTGAACAATGTGTGCTGTGGGTGGGTGCGGTCCTTGATGAACCCCTTTTCCTGACCCAAGTGTTGTAAATGTCCTGTAGTGATGGGAGGGGTACTCCACAGATGAGTTGTGCCATTTTAATGACACGCTGGAAAGCCTTTCTGTCCTGAGTGGTGCAGTTCCCGTACCACACTGTGATGGAGTTTGACAGGATACTCTCCGTGTGGAGGATTTTTGTATGATATGTATAACTATGTAACTATATACTCTATATCTCTATGTGCACTGAACATATATATTTTAACTTTCACATAGAGTCTTAAGCACAAGACATTTTGCTTCACCGTGGTTTATTAAGGTTTTACAGTAACAGGGCAGTTGGCAAGCGGACTGAGGTATGTGATGAGAGGTGATCTGTTGTTATATTTTATTTAACTGAACTGTATAACCCCTTGATGCTGTTTGAAGTAACCCCTTTTGTTTTATTTAATCTGTGACTGTATATCTCAGAATTACTTGTTTTGAACTTACCTGAATTAACTTAAGCTCATTGTTGTTATTGCTCATTGTTATTAGTTCAAAAAGTACTGTACGGTATCAACTTTTTCTTATTTTATAGTTTTCACGGTGCTGAATGTCAAGAGAATCAGCCGTGTGTGGAGAGGAAATAAATGGCTGCACCCGTTAGAGACTCTTCTGTCGTTCTTGATGCCAAGGCTGCTACAATCTATACCAGGGGTCGGCAACCTGCGGCTCTGGAGCCGCATGCGACTCTTTTGTCCTTATACTGCGGCGCTCCGCGTGGTTTGGGAAAATAAATTAGAAGTATTTCGCTGAAGTGTATTTTATTTGTGTTTAGTTCTTTTTTTAACTTGTAGTTCTAAATCGGAAGATTATTGTGATTTTGAAATATAAAAATAAAATTATATCTTATTATTTTTTCACTGCTCAAAATAAGTGTCACACTCGCGGAAGCCGGTGTACCCGCCGAAACGCCGTGTATTTATCGAGACTTTCGACCCCAGGTAGGCCAGTTATGGATCTTCGGATCCACATTATGTCAGCAGCTCCACCATGAACTATGTTAAAACAAACACCACTCACGCCTCACAGATGACAGCTTACAGTCCTGCGTAAAGATGAAAGTGACTTCGTACAACCCCGATTTGCAGCCGCTGTGCGCAGAGGTTCAGGAGCAGAAGTCCCGTTGTAAACATATCACGGCAGACCCGACGATGTTTGCATGAACAGGCTTTTCAGCATCTCTTTATTGACCACTTTTCACACACGGTTGCTGTACGCACACAGCCGGCTGTAGCTTTTCAGCTCACAGCCCGACAACACAACAGCAGAGAGAGCACAGACTTTAAGGCGGCGAGGCGTGATCGCGGGTGCCGCTCAGGTGCGTCGCCTCCCCTGCAGCGGCGCTGCAGACCACGCCCCGCCACACACATTAACCAGGTAAAATACATATTTAGGCAGAATTTTGCAAATGTATATATATTTTTGTTAGCAGCATAGAGCTTTTTTTCCAATTACGTTTTAAAAGTCAGGTCAAGGCTCCAAAAGCCCAAAGGCGATATAAGGGTGGCACACAACAGTTTTTGTTTGCTGGATCATTTTAGTTCAGCTGGGTGTCTTTCCTTTTTGTTATATTTCTTTAAGAGTTCAAAATGTGTTAATTACATAAATAAAATGTAATTTTCTCTGCAGCACTTCATGGATTTCATAAGTAACACACCTTATTTGCTCTATGGATTCTTTTAAAAAGCAGTTAAAAACTTTTCTGTTCAAACAAGCCTTTTGTTGATCTACGTATTTTATATTCTTTACATTATTTACATTTGATCTTTTACATTGTGTATAATGTCTATTGATTGTATTGTTTATTTTAATATTTGTGTACAGCGCTTTGTGACTGCCTGTCTGTGAAAAGCGCTTAATAAATAAACTTTACTTACTTACTTTAGTTGTTCACACAAAGCATAAAAGTAAAAAACAATATATACAGTGTTATCTTCATTTTAGATTTCAAAAAGTATTTGCGGCTCCCAGTGTTTTCTTTTGCGTGGAAACCGGGTCCAAGTGGCTCTTTGGGTGTTAAAGGTTGCAGACCCCTGATCTATACCATCTAGGAAAATCCCTGTATTCAATGGTGATCCTCTTCAGTACATCTCTTTCATCGGCGCGTTTGAACAAGGAGTGGAAAAAATTGTATTGTATTGTACTGTATTGTTTGGAACAGTTTACAACATGACAGCCAAGAGAGCTAGTACACAGTTGCCAATATATGGCTGCAGGAAAAGGCTATATACAAGCAAAGCAAATGCTCAAAGAACACTGGAAATGAATATAAACTCGCAACTGCGTACATTGAAAAGACATTATCCTGGCCTGCCATTAAAAAAGAAGATGTGAAATCATTGAAAGCTCATTCTCTGTTCTTACATGGGAGTTGTAATGTCATGAAAACCCTGCAATGTATGCAGGAACTGGATATGCCAAAGAACATGAAAATCATTTTATGCAAACTGCCATACAAAATGAGAGAGAAATGGAGCCTTTGCATATGATATACTGAAAAATTCTAAAAATTTTCAAATTCTTTTGGGTCCTTTATTTGGGGACATTCAGAATGTAAGATCAACAATCCCTGTCTGAAAGGTCAACAACAAACTGAAGGAAGTTACACCCAACCAAACAAATTAAAGGGAACAGCTTTGCTTCTACAGTCACACCCATGAACATGGATAAAACTTACAGCACAGGAAGGTTAATTACCACAACAAACCATGACTTTACAGTAAAGGCATCTTTTGTCTGCTGTACTCAACAACACACACTGGAGGAGTGCCAACAGTTTCAGCGGAAGAAGCACAGAGACATAATGCTTTTTCTAAAGAAGAAAGGGCTGTGTTTTGGTTGCTTATGTGCTAGGCACATAAGTAAAGACTGTACAAGTGTTTGACATGTAGGACATGTGGTAAAGGTCATCTCACTGTCCTCCATATTGATAACAGAGACACAAATAGTTTAAGTCCAGAATCCAGAATCCACACAGAAGAATATAACTCCTATAAAAACATGTGGTCATACAGGGGCCAGAAGAGACAGTGGTTTGCTTTCCATTCTGCCAGTTCAAATAAAGTCCGTTAAAGGTAGTCATGTCATACAGATATATGCAATTTTAGATTTTGACAGTTCAGCTAGTGTCTGTTCAGAGCATATGCAAAGGCTAAAACCTGTGGGCAAACTCACTGTCAGGGTTCCTGGGTCGGTGACCCAGTATTTTCAGTTCACGTTCACTGTTTATCTTCTGCCTGTTCCACTTCCTGTTTTATTGTGTTAGCCTTGGTCCATGTGCATTATGTTCCTTCCTCTTCCCGTTTATCATTAGTTCATTATGTTCAGCTGTGTACTCACCAGGTTCTAATCTCTCATCACTCAGCCTGTGTATTTATGTCCCTCAGTTCAACCAGTCCAATGTCGTGTCGTTGATGTTATTGTGATGTTGTCTCTCCGTCTGTATGTTCAGTTAGTCAGTCAGTGCTTCAGTCAGTCGTCCAGCCAGCCATTTTCTCCCTTTGTTCTGTTCATCCACTCCTTATAATAAATCGTCACCTACCTGCGAGTCCTGCGTTTGGGTTCCTTCTTCCTCGCCTCCACCCAACCGCTGACAGAATGACACGACCCGTGCCACGAAGACACGTTTGGAACCCAGCGGACTCGGACCTCTACGAGCGGCAGGAGGTAGCGCTCTCCTTGTGGGCGGAAAAGCTCAAGGAGAGACAGCGGCTCTTCGCGGAGCGAGAGCACGTCTTCGAGGGCACTCGCTTGGCTCTGGGCGGGCCTCGGAGACGCCGCGTTCCCCCACCTGCTGCCTCACCTGTACCGGAGCATTTGCCGTGGAGAGTGGACGTTCCACGCCGCGCTTCGGCCACTCCCTCTCTCGCCACTCCGCTCCTCGCTCCCACACCCGCCGCCTCATCCGCCGGACCTCCACCATTGCCGCGGCACAACGGCTACGCCTCCCACCTCGGCTCAACGGAGGCTACCGCGCCAGAGGCTCTGCTGTTTTCCCCGGCCGCTTCCGCTTCCCAGAGAAAGCGGCGCACACGCCGCCATAGAACGGACTACTTTCAGCCACTCCCGATGGTGAGCTCCAGTGACTGTTTTTCG
The DNA here is from genome assembly GCF_057382185.1 of Mchenga conophoros. Classification (NCBI taxonomy): domain Eukaryota; kingdom Metazoa; phylum Chordata; class Actinopteri; order Cichliformes; family Cichlidae; genus Mchenga; species Mchenga conophoros. The sequence continues at coordinate 40,896,062 of NC_140547.1, read as the reverse complement.
CACTCACCATCTGATTATTCACTTAAAACGCACAATAAACCCATCTCTCATTCATGGGATGTTTCCCTCCTGGAGGATTCTGTGGACTGGGAAGATTTGTTCTGCTCTGCTCCCCCAAAGACTGTAAATAGTGGTGGCAGAAAAATCAGAACAATCTCCAATAAACCTGCCAGTAACACACACACCGTCACTATTTCCACACCCAGTATTCAGCCATTTCCCACCAGCACAGGGGCCCAGTCTACGCCCACACCAGTGCCAGCTCCCAGGAGGAGGGCAGCTGCGACCCGGTCTACCTCCACACCCGCTTCTGTTTCTCAGGTCGCTGAGTGTCCAGCCACCTTCCGTGCCCGTCCCAGCGCCCAGGTTGAGGGCAACCAGAACCTCCCTGGAGGCTTGGAGGAGCTAACCGGTCCACCTGCTACTTCACCACTTCATCCACCTCCTGACCCAGCCTTTCACGCCCTCGCACTATCCCTAGTTAGATTAGCTGAACTGTCCCCTGCCCAGGCACCAGCCTTACGAGCCCAAGCCGTAATTTTATCTCCGTCACTAGCTCAATCTGTAGCTCAGCCAGCAGCCACGCCTGCCTCTGTTCCTCCCTTAGCATCTCCACTCCAGTCAGTTCCCTCACCTGCTGTTCAGCTTTCCCTCCAGTCAGTTCCCTCACCTGCTGTTCAGCTTTCCCTCCAGTCAGTTCCCTCACCTGCTGTTCAGCTTTCCCTCCAGTCAGTTCCCTCACCTGCTGTTCAGCTTTCCCTCCAGTCAGTTCCCTCACCTGCTGTCCAGTCTCCTCCTGTCCTCCAGTCACCTCCTGTAGCTCAGTCCCCTCCTGTCCTCCAGTCACCTCCTGTAGCTCAGTCCCCTCCTGTCCTCCAGTCACCTCCTGTAGCTCAGTCCCCTGTCCAGTCAGTCCAGTCGCCCCCTGTTTCCCAGTCGCCGGTCTACCATCCTGTTCAGTTCCCGGACCTGCAGCCACAGCACCCAGAGCCAGCTGTGAGCCTTCCTGCTCCTCAGCCAGGGGCTTCCGCACCCGCTGGCCCGGCCGCTCCTCAGCCAGGGGCTTCCGCGCCCGCTGGCCCGGCCGCTCCTCAGCCATGGGCCCCCGCGCCCGCTGGCCCGGCCTGTCTCCAGCCAGAGGCCCCCGCGCCTACTGGCCCTGCCTGTCTCCAGCCAGAGGCCCCCGCGCCTACTGGCCCTGCCTCTGCATCAGCTGCACCCACGCCCGGTCCAGCCTCAGAGTCTTCGTCCTCGTCTGGCCCAGCCTCAGAGTCTTCGTCCTCGTCTGGCCCAGCCTCAGAGTCTTCGGCTTTTGTTTCGCCTGCTGCAGCTCCAGCCTGTGCTTCGCCTGGTCCGGCCCCGTCGTCGCCTGGTCCTGCCTCGTCTGGTCCTGTGCCCACCAGGCCATGGCCAGCACGCCTAACACTGGAGAGCCGCCGCTGCCTTCCGCGCGGTCGGCCCCCTGAACTGCTCCGTCGTCTCCTTCGCCGCCGCCGTTGCCTTCCGCACGGCCGGCCCCCGGACCGCCTTCGCCTGAGTGGCCGCCGATGCCTTCCGCACGGCCGGCCTCCCGAACTGTGTCCACGTCGCCGCCGTTGCCTTCCGCGCGGTCAGCCCCCGGACCAGTGCTGTCGCCGTTGCCTTCCGCGCGGTCGGCCCCCGGAACTGTCTCGTCTCGGCCACGGGCTGCGTGGACGCCCACCTGAACTGTCTCGTCTCGGCCACGGGCCGCGTGGACGCCCACCTGAACTGTCTCGTCTCGGCCACGGGCCACGGGGGCGCCCACCTGAACTGTCTCGTCTCGGCCACGGGCCACGGGGGCGCCCACCTGAAACTGTCTCGGTGTGGACTCCGTCCCTCCGTCCTGGGCCCCCTCCGCCCGCCCTGTTCTGGTTTTTTTTCTTTCTCTTTTGGCCGTCGGGTGCCGGCCTTTGGAGGGGGGGTACTGTCAGGGTTCCTGGGTTGGTGACCCGGTATTTTCAGTTCACGTTCACTGTTTATCTTCTGCCTGTTCCACTTCCTGTTTTATTGTGTTAGCCTTGGTCCATGTGCATTATGTTCCTTCCTCTTCCCGTTTATCATTAGTTCATTATGTTCAGCTGTGTACTCACCAGGTTCTAATCTCTCATCACTCAGCCTGTGTATTTATGTCCCTCAGTTCAACCAGTCCAATGTCGTGTCATTGATGTTATTGTGATGTTGTCTCTCCGTCTGTATGTTCAGTTAGTCAGTCAGTGCTTCAGTCAGTCGTCCAGCCAGCCATTTTCTCCCTTTGTTCTGTTCATCCACTCCTTATAATAAATCGTCACCTACCTGCGAGTCCTGCGTTTGGGTTCCTTCTTCCTCGCCTCCACCCAACCGCTGACACTCACTTTCTGTTACAAAACGATGGATCAAGAAAAGGTTGTCTCTACACACTAACTTGCTGGTCTTGAAATTCCTGGTTTGGGCAACAATGCCTTCTATGAACTTCCAGAAGTCCTAACACAGGAAAGGATGCCTGTCACTACAGATAACCTTGCAAAAAAACAAACAAGATCTTATTTATTAATACTATTTGTATTTGATCTATTTTTTTATCCATCATTTTATCCAGAAAGAATTTCATTGTACAGAGAAATGCTTTTTTTTCTTTGGACACATGAATCTTGAATTTGTGGCTCAACACTGTCCTCTAGTGGACCAAAGAATACTCAAGAGGCACTCTGACAGTGGGTTCACATATGGGGCTGTCTGCGAAAACAGGTGCAGATATAGCAGCAGTAATTACAACAGATAACACTCTCTAGTGAACATCAGCTCTGAGCACAATAAGAACAATCAAGTAATTAACTAAAATACAGTCTGTAAAGCAATGTTTTTACACTGTTTACTATTACAATGTTGCTACTCTCACACTGGCAGAAAACAAAAATGGTGTCAAATGATGATGAGCTGATAAAAGTAAGAAACTAAGAAAACAGTAGTAGGGAGAATTTCCTGGTTGGATCCAGGAGCTGAAGTTGTGTATTCGTACATAGTTCAGGATGTCAGTGGGCCAGCTTGAGGTGTTGTTGGCAGAGTTGGGACCAGATCTGAGGAGGCAGAGAAATCATTTCACAGAGCTGACTGAACCGGAGCATCGTGTAACTGTGTGTCTGTTGTAAATAATATCACGTGACTTATTCTACTTGGTTCGTCAGATCTTTTTGGATCCGAAAAATGGGGCAAAACATAAATGCCGCGATTTACCTGGGATTTCAGTAAAGTTGCTCTGTCTGTAATCAATCTCACCTCGCCCAAATTTAACATAATTTAGCTTGACTTAGGTTGTGTTTTCATTCTGATTTAGTATTCATAGTTTTCTTTGTTATTTTTTTCTTTTGTTCTATGTTCCCTGTGCATAATCTATGTTTCTGTTAAGTCTCCCGTGTTTAGTCAGGAATCAGTTGTTTTTGATTTTACTTTGGTCCGTCCAGTTTGTGCCAGTCCAGTTTGTGTCTTAGTCTGTGTCTCAGTGTTTAGGCTTCCTATTTTATTTTGATAGTCTCTCATCTCATGTACGTTGTGTTCAGTTTAGCGTCCCCTCTTGCTAGTTAATTGATTCTGTTCACCTGCGCCTTGTTTTCCCCAGCTGTGTCTCTTTCCATGATTGCGTGATGTCTATTTAAGCCCTCAGTTTTCTTTAGCGCTCTGTCATAGAAGAGAAGAGGATATAATCTTGAGAGTAAGAGTTGGGCACACAGGCTTGAATAGCACACTTAAAAAGATGGATAACATGACACAGGGAATTGTGACTTCTGTGGACATGAAGAGACATTTGAGCAGTTAGTGTTGGAGTGCAATAAGTACAAGCAAGAAAGGGAAATATTGAAGTCTGAATTGCAGGAAAATAGAATTCACCTAAGGGTAAGGGACATATTTCAAAGGAATGCGGGGGATGTAATTTATAGGGCAGTGTTTGGATTTTTAAGATCGACAGGTGTGTATCCATGACTGTAGACAAACTGCTCCAACCCACACTCCAGTCCAGAAGGTGGCAGTAAATGCACCTAAAAGTTGTTTGCAAACCGCCGTTTATATGTAGGAGAAGAAAAAGAAGCTCTTTCATGTTGTACTGATTGTCTGCCTCAGTGATTTTGTCTCCTGTTTTCTTCAGCCACCTGGATTTGCTGCCTTTCATCAAACCAGTCTTGGAGTCTGCATTTTGGTATTAATTTCTATGCGCAAATGACGCAATGAATCAGCATTTAACTACTTCAATTGTATTGAAAATAGGTTAGCGGCGAAATGGGAGACAGCAAAACAATGTCTCAGTAATTATGTGCTGAATGTAACAATGTTTTTTATGATTGATACAAATACAATTTTGGAGAGCTGGATTGACTTGTAAGTTGATCCTTTAAACAGTTGTATTGTAGCAGTTGAAAGAAATTGTGCTGGGGGAAACAGGACGTGCTGGGATGGTAGGGTGTGCTTGTGTAATTAGGTCGGGGTATGATTATGTACATGGGACGGGATGTAAAGATTTTTAATCACAATATTTTTTTCCACTGTCTTGGGTTTTTTTTTTTTTTTTTTTTTTTTCTTGCTGCCAACTTCTCCAGCTTTCAAAAATACACGTTTACGTGGGAAGCAGGCGTTACAAAGAATCTTGCATTCCGTTGCAGTAAAGATGGGTTCAACCATTCATGCGACTCAATCAGGAGACGTCATGGTCCACCTGTTTGTTTGTTGGGTTTTCCTCCTGCAGCGAAGTAAGCTCTGAAGCAGTGGTTCAAGGAAAATGCAAATTTCAGTTCAAAGCTTGTATCAAAGCATTGGTGTCATATGGCCATCACTACTAATCCCCACCAAACCATGACAGCTCCATAGACATGTTGTAGTTCATGGCTATAACAAATAATGACCATGTGGAATACAATGGCTCTTTTTAAATGTAGGTCTTTCACTACTGAAAAGTAAAAGAAGTATCTAATCATGAATTCTTTATAGGTCAGTGAAATCCAGCCACTCAGCCAACGTGCTCTACAGGTAGTACAGGACACACATTCATTAGCAGAGACATGCAAAGCCCAGCCCAGCCTAGCCTTTTACTGTTTTAAAGCACTTTAAGTAGTTTCTTAAGTACAAAAACGCAATGCAGAAGCAAGTCTAATATGCAATGGCAGCGAACTTCACAACTTAGCTGACCTGTGTGACTAGGAGGGTGAGTGCACATGTAAGAGGGTGGGGCAAGGCCAATTAAAGACTTAAAACAAACAACAGAATTTTTTTTGGACAGTCTAACATCAAGGACTGAAATGAGTTACACAGCAGACAACAGGTTATATGGATATAGCTTTCATTTTTCTTATAGTTAACATTTTTAACATACAGTAAATAACAAAAAGTACAAAAGTACATGTATTGATTTTCTGTGAAGGTTATTTGGATTTAATTTGCAAAAGAAAAAGTTAAAGAAAATAAGAACGAGACAAAAATCTGTACGATAAAGTTTCTGATGAAACTTCAAAGTATGTAAAGTATTTTTGTGTGACTGTGATTGTAATGATGGCAAAGCAAAATCAGCCAAAGAGTAAGCTGAAGCTACCCGAAGCTACTTATATTGTCATTTTCTATCCCCTTCACACATTGATTACAGGTCAGGCTATCCCTAATAGATTTTTATGAGTTTCCAAATGAAGGTCATATTTTTTGCACCGACTACCTGTGAATAAAGCAGGTAGGTGGTGCTACATGGACTATATATTGGACTATATGGTGTTAAGGTAAAATATATATTCTTTGTTCTTATATTATATTGTTTTATGTAGGGCAGTTGTATTTAATCATTGTTTTTCCTACAATATTGACACATTAGCATACCTGAATATCCATTGTGCTATAAAAAAGTGGTTCTCTTCCGTTTCCTCCACTGATCTAGACCAAGTTTTTTTATATAAGCATGCTTTCAGTTTTATTTGGGTCACTTTGATGAATTCCCTCCTCTCTTGTCCACACTAGTCTAGACCACATTGACAAAAAAGGCCAGAGCAAAATGACAGACCAGCAAGGTCAACATCATCAGACTTATATCCAGGGCCAGATTTGAACACATTTTCCACAGCTTCACTTCCACCCTACTCTGACTGTGAAAAACAAGCTTCAAGAGCAACCAACCTATCCCAGGCCAAACCAAAAATTGCTGGACCAATTGCATCATCTGTCTCCTCAAATCGCCAGACTGGGAAAAGAGTTTAACCTAGGAATGAGCGAGCACTATAAACTGTAAAAATAACTTCCATAAAAATGTCAGAAAATGACCTGGTAGTTTTTTGCCAGGAGATTTTGTGTTTTTTACAGAGGTTCACAGACTTTTCTGTGGTAAAACAGAAAATTCTGTAGATTGACAGTAAATCATCTGCAGTATTTACAGACATTTCCTTCAAATCTAAAATTGAAAATTACATTAATTCACAGTATTTTTTCTGACACATAGTGAATGGTAAATTGACTGAAGTGGAAATACTCATTGCATCATGGGAATTCCTCAGCAGCCTACAGTTATTGCAACATAACTACGGGAGGATTCAGGGTCACCTGGTCCAGCCCTAAATATATGCTTTAGCAAACAGGAAAGCCTCCTTTTAAAAGTACAGATTGTGTCTTTCTCCCTTTTCAGAGAGTTTTTAGGACATCCTGATAATAGGGATAATAGAAACGATGTGGGCTTCATAGATAATTGGCAAACCTTCTGGAGGAAACCTGGTCTTGTTAGGAGAGACGGCATCCATCCCACTTTGGATGGAGCAGCTCTCATTTCTAGAAATATGGACAAATTTATTAAACCCCCCAAAATATGACTATCCAGAGTTGGGACCAGGAAGCAGAGTTGCAGTCTTACACGCCTCTCTGCAGCTTCTCTCCTCCTGCTACCCCCCCCCCCCCCCCCCCAAAAAAAACCCCATCTCCATAGAGACTGTGTCAGCTCCCAAACAGACAAAAAACAAACTAAAAACCAGCAACAAACAACTTAAACATAAACAATTACAAAGAAAGAACAATAAAGTATCCACATCTGAACCAAAGAGTAAAACAGTGAAATGTGGATTATTAAATATTAGGTCTCTCTCCTCCAAGTCTCTGTTAGTACATGACTTAATAATTAATCAACAAATTGATTTACTCTGCCTTACAGAAACCTGGTTGCAGCAGGATGATTATGTTAGTTTAAATGAATCAACACCCCTGAGTCATTCTAACTACCAGAAACCTCGAAGCACAGGCCGAGGGGGCGGTGTGGCAGCAATTTTTCACACCAGCCTGTTAATTAATGAAAGACCAAGACAGACTTTTAATTCATTTGAAAGCCTGATGCTTAACATTCTCCACCCCAGCTGTGAAACTCAGAAACCAGTCTTACTTGTTATCATCTATCGTCCACCTGGGCCTTACACAGAGTTTCTGTCTGATTTCTCAGACTTTATATCTAATTTAGTTCTGAGCTCAGATAAAATAATTATTGTGGGTGATTTTAACATCCATGTAGATGCTAAAAATGACAGCCTCAACATGGCATTTAATCTGTTATTAGACTCAATTGGCTTCTCTCAAAATGTAAAAGAACCCACCCACCACTTTAATCACACTCTAGATCTTGTTTTAACATATGGCATCGAAACTGAACATTTAACAGTGTTTCCTGAAAACCCTCTCCTGTCTGATCATTTCCTGATAACATTTACTTTTACAATAATTGATTACACAGCGGTGAAGAGTAGACTTTATCAAAGTAGATGTCTTTCTGAAAGCGCTGTAACTAAGTTTAAGAATATAATCCACCCACTGTTATCATCTTCAATGCCCTGTACCAACACAGAGCAGAGCAGCTATCTGAACGCTACCCCAACAGAGGTCGATTATCTTGTTAATAATTTCACCTCCTCACTACGTACGACTCTGGATACTGTAGCTCCTGTGAAAACTAAGGTCTCTAATCAGAAGTACCTGACTATGTGGTATAATTCTCAAACACGTAGCCTAAAGCAGATGACTCGTAATCTGGAGAGGAAATGGCGTGTCACAAATTTAGAGGATCATCATTTAGCCTGGAGAAAAAGTTTGCTGCTTTATAAGAAAGCCCTCCGCAAAGCCAGAACATCTTACTATTCATCACTGATTGAAGAAAATAAGAACAACCCCAGGTTTCTCTTCAGCACTGTAGCCAGGCTGACAAAAAGTCAGAGCTCTTTTGAGCCAACCATCCCTTTAACGTTAACTAGTAATGACTTCATGAACTTCTTCACAAATAAAATTTTTATCATTAGAGAAAAAATTACCAGTAATCATCCCACAGATGTAATATTATCTACAGCTACTCTTAGTACCATTGATGTTAAGTTAGACTCTTTTTCTCCAATTGATCTTTCTGAGTTAACTTCAATAATTACTTCCTCCAAACCTTCAACGTGTCTTTTAGACCCCATTCCTACAAAACTGCTCAAAGAAGTCCTGCCATTAATTAATTCTTCGATCTTAAATATGATCAACCTATCTCTAATAATCGGCTATGTACCACAGGCCTTCAAGCTGGCTGTAGTTAAACCTTTACTCAAAAAGCCATCTCTAGACCCAGCAGTCTTAGCTAATTATAGGCCAATCTCCAACCTTCCTTTCATATCAAAAATCCTTGAAAGAGTGGTTGTCAAACAGCTAACAGATCATCTGCAGAGGAATGGTTTATTTGAAGAGTTTCAGTCAGGTTTCAGAGTTCATCACAGCACAGAAACAGCTTTAGTGAAGGTTACAAATGATCTTCTTATGGCCTCTGACAGTGGACTCATCTCTGTGCTTGTCCTGCTAGACCTCAGTGCAGCGTTCGATACTGTTGACCATAATATCCTATTAGAGCGATTAGAACATGCTGTAGGTATTACAGGTACTGCACTGCAGTGGTTTGTATCATATCTATCTAATAGACTCCAATTTGTGCATGTAAATGGAGAGTCCTCTTCACACACTGAGGTTAATTATGGAGTTCCACAGGGTTCAGTGCTAGGACCAATTCTGTTTACATTATACATGCTTCCCTTAGGCAGCATCATTAGAAGACATAGCATACATTTTCACTGTTATGCCGATGACACCCAGCTCTATCTGTCCATGAAGCCAGATAGCACACACCAATTAGTTAGACTGCAGGAATGTCTTAAAGACATAAAGACCTGGATGGCCGCTAACTTTCTGCTTCTTAATTCAGATAAAACTGAGGTTATTGTACTCGGCCCTGAAAATCTTAGAAATATGGTATCTAACCAGATTCTTACTCTGGATGGCATTACCTTGGCCTCCAGTAACACTGTGAGGAACCTTGGAGTCATTTTTGACCAGGACATGTCCTTCAACGCACATATTAAACAAATATGTAAGACTGCTTTCTTCCATTTGCGCAACATCTCTAAAATTAGAAATATCCTGTCTCAGAGTGACGCTGAAAAACTAGTTCATGCATTTATTACTTCCAGGCTGGACTACTGTAACTCATTATTATCAGGATGTCCAAAAAACTCGCTGAAAAGCCTTCAACTAATCCAAAATGCTGCAGCAAGAGTCCTGACAGGGACTAGAAAGAGAGAGCATATTTCTCCTGTTTTGGCTTCCCTTCATTGGCTTCTTGTTAAATCCAGAATTGAATTCAAAATCCTGCTCCTCACATACAAGGTCTTAAATAATCAGGCCCCATCTTATCTTAATGACCTTGTAGTACCATATCACCCTATTAGAGCACTTCGCTCTCGCTCTGCAGGCCTACTTGTTGTTCCTAGAGTATTTAAAAGTAGAATGGGAGGCAGAGCCTTCAGTTTTCAGGCCCCTCTTCTGTGGAACCAGCTTCCAGTTTGGATTCGGGAGACAGACACTATCTCTACTTTCAAGATTAGGCTTAAAACTTTCCTTTTTGCTAAAGCATATAGTTAGGGCTGGACCAGGTGATCCTGAATCCTCCCTTAGTTATGCTGCAATAGACTTAGGCTGCCGGGGGATTCCCATGATGCATTGAGTTTTTCCTTTCCAGTCACCTTTCTCACTCACTATGTATTAATAGACCTCTCTGCATTGAATCATATCTGTTATTAACCTCTGTCTCTCTTCCACAGCATGTCTTTTATCCTGTCTTCCTTCTCTCACCCCAACCGGTCGCAGCAGATGGCCGCCCCTCCCTGAGCCTGGTTCTGCCGGAGGTTTCATCCTGTTAAAAGGGAGGTTTTCCTTCCCACTGTCCCCAAAGTGCTTGCTCATAGGGGGTCATATGATTGTTGGGTTTTTCTCTGTATCTATGAAGCGCCTTGAGGCGACTTTTGTTGTGATTTGGCGCTATATAAATAAAATTGAATTGAATTGAATTGAATAGGGAATTACAGTAGTCCAATCTAGAAGTAATAAACACAAAAAATTGTTTTTCAGCATCACTCTGAGACAGGATATTTCTGATTTTAGAGATATTGTGCAAATGGAAGAAAGCAGTCCTACATTTGTTTAATATGTTCATTGAAGAACATATACAGGTCAAAAATGACTCCTAACCCTCACAGGAGGCCAAAGTAATGCCACCCAGAGTACTTACCTGATTAGATACCATATTTCTAAGATTTTTAGGGCCAAGTACAATAACATTAGTTTTTTGGGCTGGTTCTAGACAGGCATATGAGGGGGCAGGCAGAAATGTAACGGAGGCAGGGAAGGGGTGGGGTGCTCTGGATAACTGTTTTTGTTATGTAACTGGATTGCACTTTGTCAGGCCTCTACCCTAAGACCTGTTCCACTTGGGTTTCCCAACTGAAGGCTAAGCTTCTGCTGGTCTAGCTGTTAAGGGGTCAGTGAGGCACACAAACCCCCTGACCACATTAAGGTGGCAATCCCTCAGGGGAAAACTGAAAAATAAAGCAACAAAAAATAAAATAAAATATTCCTCATCAGATTATAACAACTAAAAACATTTACCTTAATTCAATTACCTATATCAAATATATCCAAACCCAACAATAACATTTGTCACTATTGCCAATATTAAAAAAAAATAAAAAGGGTAGGCCAAGTCATAAAAAAAAAAGTCAGTTGACCAAGTCTTGAAAAATGAATCTGAAAAATAGAATAAAGAAATAAAATAAATAAATAAAATAAAATAAAATAAAATATCGATCCAGGCCTTTAAAACAAACAACATAAAATTTAACTGGATGGCCTAATTTTTTTTCCCGCCTCTACCGTTTGGTTCTTTTGCCATCGGAATTGCTGTCTAAAGGCAAAGAAAGATGCCCAACAGATTTACTTTACCAAATGGACCATCCCGGCCTTGCCGCATTGGTCTATTTGATCCACCTTTGGTTTTATTGTTTATTTTATTTTATTTTCACTTGCTACACACGGGACAGACATGACTGGGGGAAAGAAAAGGGAGAACGAAAGAGAGGTAGGGAAAGAAAAACAGCGGAAAAGAGGAACAGTGATAAAGAGCAAAAAACAAACCAACAAAACAAACAGACAAATACATATATCAATCACCTGGATCACCTGTTGCGAAAGAAACAAAAAGAAAACAAGCAAAAAAAAAGAGAGCAATATAATAAACAACATCAACACGATAATCTATGTGAATATAACAGTAAATACTAAATATTAAACATTATTGTGCAGCATGTAAGATTGACAGCACACAGTGTGTGTTCGGTTATCACTAAAAGTTGTAAAATGTTGTATCACTAAAATATAATTCTCAGTCAGTTGTTATTCATTATGTGTTTACACATAATGTGGTTGCTTCAAGCAATGCACTTTAGAAACGGCTTTATTTTGAAAAAATACTTTATTGAACAGGAAGTCCGCTCAGTCAAGAAAGCGAGTGAGAAAAAAGAAGGGAAACATATTGGCACGCAGTTTATGGTGTCCTGTTGGAGAAAATATTGTCCACATCTCCTGTTATGGTTGTATCGCCAGTATGTACTTGAAGTATAAGTTGCAACTTTGTTTTTGTGTAATATGTTGCCCGCTAATGCAGTATTTGGCTGTAAAGCTAGTTTTTCTGTGGAAAAATTGTTAATCAAATGGAAAAGTCTCTTTTTTTAACTTGTTTTATTAGTTTTAATCTTTTAATGTAATCTAATGTTTTTGTCACTTTTTATGGAATCAAACTCAAAGTAAGGTCAGTACTTCCACGCTTTAAACGCTGCACGCTCATACTCTCTCCCACAATCGATATATGATCCATTGTTGTCACCAACGGCGCACTCGCTTACATCACTGTCATGAGACATTCTCGCAAAAAAATCACGGTTTTAGTAACGCAGTAACGCAGCGTTCCTACGGGAAAGTAACGGTAATCTAATTACCGATTTTGCAATAGTAATCCCTTACTTTACTCGTTACTTGAAAAAAGTAATCAGATTACAGTAACGCGTTACAAGTAACGCGTTACTGCCCATCTCTGGTTAGGACCCATTGACAAAGTGGAGAATAAACTCTCACACAATGCTGAAGACACGCCAATTACCAGGGCTGTTACACACAATTTAGGAAAGATTACCTTGTACTCCTGTAGGACTTTACACACAGTGGACAGGTCTGTTTCCTTTGAATATTTTTTGAGCAGCATCTGTTTTGCCACAAGAACTTCATTTTTCAGATTTACAACATCTGCTACAGTACCAGCCATCACAGCCAGAGGGTGCAACAGGGTGGGATCTAAAAATGTGCTAGATTTGGGTGCCAGACTAGATATGGCTCTCATCAGGTCATTATTCTTGTGTGAAAATCTAGTTTACAGTTCTTAAATGGCCCCATCAAGGATGATGAGCAGGGATCTTTTCAGAGAGTGATGGGGAGAAATGGTGGGGTTACCAGAGTCTGTATGGCCCAAAGTTGAGAGCACAACACTGTCCCAGGTGTTTGCTCATTGTTCTCCTTTTCTTGGTTGGATGTGACTCATCCTCAGGTAAAGTAAAAATATTGTCTGTATCTATATAAATAGATAACTAGGATACTGAACTATATGCCAGTTGCATTTAAGTGTTACACTACTGAAAGTGAAAGAAAAAAGTATTTAAACACGATTTGCTTAAATAATTTGTATAAAGTTTGCATATCAGCCACTGAACCTAAATGTTCTGCAGGTCTTGTTGAATTCATTTTATTAGAGAAGATAAAGAAACTCAAAGTATAAATTTTCCTCTATTAATTAAACGATTGAAGGTTCAAATTAATAACAGCACTATGTCTCTTCCTCCGTTCAACAAACTGAATGAACACAAGAGCACCACACCCAGGGAGTAAACACTTTTATTATGTGTCATAAAAACACACTATTAATGTGATTGGTCAATATAGCTGGGAGAAGGCCTACGGTTTAAACTTGGTCCTCCATTTTTGACCTTAGGTCTGTGTCTGGCAAGCGAAAGCAAGGCCGACCAAAGACCACATGGCGTCGAACATTTATGGACGATCTGAGAACTGTCGACATTGCCTGGGACGAAGCTGAAGCAGTCGCTGCTGACCGACATCGATGGAGATCACTAGCTGCCCGATGCGCCGCTCGGCGTAGGAGGAACTAAGTACTAAGTAAGTACTGTGTCTGGCTCATATTTCATCTTCTGCACCTTCTGGACATCTACCAGTAATAGGAGATAACTCTTCCAACTTCACTATGACAACAGTCTCTTGTCCTCCTGTCAAGCCTGTAGAAGTAAAGAGAGGGGAAAGAGAGACAAAGAGAGGGATAGAAAGAGGGAGAGACAGAAAGAGCTCTACCTAACACCAGATTTTATAGGCCTGTTTTTCCTTTCGTGAGGACAGACTGCCGAAAGGTACAAAATCAGCCAAGTCCCATGCTTAATTTCCAGCTTTGGCAGATTTCCCATCTAAAATATGCATCTATTGACATTGCTGATGTCTATAAACAGTACATTAAATTCCATTTCATATAGCTTTTAATTCCTGTCAGAGGACAAAGGGTGACAAGTGAAGGGAAACCTGGTAGGCACTTGGGAGAGCAAGCAAAGTACTAATATGAAAAGCAGGATTAGTCAAATGAACTGCTGGCTGGATTTAAAGGGAAAATGAAACGCACATAAAGGTTAATTTACATCACTGAGCCCTGCTCTTAAAAGCTGACAGAGATGTAACACTGTCTGTGTTTTTCTTAAATTCATGTGTCATGTGTAGGATTTAATTTCCCCTTTAAGAGAGAACAAATATAATTAAGTGATACAAATTCTAATTTGTATATATATTTGTATTATTGTTATTATTGTATTATTATCATTTCCCAGTAATTACAAAAGCCCACAACATGGATATGTTACTGAGCTATACCCCTCAGCTGAATGATTTGTTAAAGCTTGCGTAGTTGATTGAAAGTAAAACTATCTTAAAAAGTGTTCAGTTTAAATAGCAGTAACTCATCTGACAGTACATGATATAGGGGCAGTTTTATTCGACTGACACATTAAGTAAAGTGCGTCTGGGCAAGATAAATGGTTACAAATGACAATAACCAAATAAAGAAATTACCAAACAAAACAAACAAACAAGCAAGCAAAATAAACAAGAAGCACTTTGAGAGTGAAATCCCTTGCCCAGGTAGTCTAATTCTATATCTTGGGATACAGCCAGAACAGATGAGCTATCCAGGGTGTATCCCGACTCTATGACAACTGGGATAGGTTCCAACACCCCTGTGACCTGTGGGAATTTTGCTTAATCACTGAAAATTAATGGGAGATGCTTAGATGAACTTTACATATTGCTCTGCTAACAGAATGATGTGCTCCCTGTTCAGAAGGATAAAAACAGCAGTCTCACGGTGTGAAAGACTGCATAAAAAAGATACAGGTGGAAAAGGAAAGACACCGCTCACACTTACAGAGCACATTAGAAACTAGATTAGAGAAGAGGCAACAAAGAAAATGTATCTAATGGACGGAACAAAGGACAAAAGAAGAGTGTATGTGCGTTATCTTGTTTTGCAGGCAAGTGTCCATGTGAGGTGAACCCAACACAAAGAAGACCGGAGACTATTGCCTTATCAGTAAATACCCAAGAGACAACCAATCACAACATTGTGGGGCGATCGTGGCTCAAGAGTTGGCAGTTTGTCTTGTAATCGGAAGATTGCCAGTTTGAGCCCCGGCTCCGACAGTCTCGGTCGTTGTGTCCTTGGGCAAGACACTTCACCCGTTGCCCACTGGTGGTGGTCAGAGGGCCCAGTGGCGCCAGTGTCCAGCAGCCTCGCCTCTATCAGTGCGCCCCAGGGCGGCTGTGGCTATGTCACGGGGTGAAACGGGACAAGTTATTTAGAGTTTTATTGTGCATGTTTTGCAATGTTTTATCTGTTTTAATATTTTAATATTGTATATTGGGTTTGTTTGTATGAGCTTTATTGCATGTTTTTATCTTATTTAAATTGAACACCTGTCCTGGAAAGACTCCGCCCCTACCTGATAATAAACTGTTCACACCTGCGAGAGATCCCAGAGAGGCCAATAAGAGGGCCTGGCAGACCAAAGGAAGCAGTTCGACCGAGAGGCTTGAGAGACGGCCAGGAGTAAGTGGTGCCAGGCGGCAGCGCCTGCAAGCCGAAGGGGCTGGTGGAGCTGGGCGTTAGGACCAGCGCGCAGAGGCACCAGCGCGGGGAGAACGGACAGTACCAGCGCACAGGGCACCAGCGCACAGGGCACCAGTGCAGAGAGTGACAGTACCAGCGGGGAGAGCGGAGACAGCACCAGCGGAAGGCACGGGACGGCTGTGTGGCTTTGCAGTTTTTAAGAAGCGGCGGGCGAAGTTGAGAGCTCTGCCCACCCGGGGTAAGTCTTTGACTTATCCCCTTTTATTGAATAAAAACTGCCGGAAGAATAGTGACTGCCGCTCCTCCCTTTCTCTAGCATATCAAGACGCGAATGCGGAAAGGAAGGAGAGGACTCCGCTGGGTTTCCCTTTTACTTCGCTGGATTTCTTAACTCCCTGGGACTTTTATGCTGTGGTGGATTCCACTGGACTTTTAATGTTGTGTTTTATTGATTTTTATTGTGTTATCCCTTGGCCAAGGTTGTTTTAATTTATCTTACATTTTTAACTATTTAAATATAATAAATTATATTTTTAATCTTACAGTTTAATCGTGTGCTTTCCCTTGGCGGCTCCACTGCTCTGTCCGTTTGGAGGAAGGTTTCCTTCCTTTTAAAAACACAAAACATCTTGGAAATAAAATCAGCCTTTCCGCTCCGTTACAGCTACAATGACTAAACGTGTAAAGCGCTTTGGGGTCCTTTGGGGCCATTTACCATAACAGTATACTGGCTTCCACATATCATAAAAATGTTGTATCTGTGTAAGGGGCTATACGCTGCATACACACTGTCTGATCCATCCTGTTAGTAATATTCTTTCTCTCAGTCTCTGATAACATTACGGTAACAAACACAACAGACCTTGAATGAGAAGACAAGTGGAAAAAAATACATATTAAAAATGTTGATCATAATGTCTTGTATTTCACTGTGACATATTTCACTTACTGGTTTTTATCAAGTCTTAAGACATTCGTTCAGATTTTTGTTACAACATCACACTACATTTTCTGGTCCTAGCATGGCTGTGTGTGTGTGCTTTAAAGTGGTACTTTTTGTGTTATTGAATGTTACTCTTTTTAGAATTAGCCCCCAAATCCATAGAAAAGAAAAATGTAGGGATCTGAGTAGGTATGACCCCCCCCACACAAACACACACACGTTAAAAAAAAAAAAAAAAAAAAAAAAAAAGACATCATACTGTTCTAGAGATTGTACTTTGTTTGTATTTTGTATTTTTCTTTATTTCAAACTGTCATGAAAAGAGCATGTGGTGTGCAGAGAGCAGACCCAAATGCAGAACTCATGAGACAGAGGTTTAGCTAAAAACCACAGCTTTTATTTGCTGGAAAAAGACTTAGCAACAAAAGAAAAGCACACACTGGGGCGTAAATTGCACAAGTGAACTCGACAAAGGAAAAACAGAAACACGAAAGAGAACAAATGTAACATATAACAAAACAAAAACCGGGAACTAGAAAAAACAAACTCAGATGCACTAGAGAACACAGACTTAAAGACAGAACTAATACAGAACCAAACTATATGAAAATCTCTTAAAATAAAAAGAATGAATCACAATACACTGTAAAACCCTGCTGAAGACCCAGGACTATGACACAAACCAGTCACCTTTAATGTGTCTTCACTTTGTAGCATGGGAGAGAGGAGACCCACCCATGAATAAATATCTCAAACCATACTGGATTTATCTTCCTCATTGTCTCCTTCCTAACTCAGCCATCATCATTACACAAGCCAAAGTACTGGATACTCAAAATTAAATTCATTGTGTGTTCAGATATTATAGCAGTGAAGATTATTACAGTAGTTGCTGTGACTAAAATCACCCCACCCTCCTATTAATTTCACCCATTTGTCTGAGTGAATAAAATGTTGAATCAGATTTTTCCAGGTAATTAATATCTCTGCCGTCAATAAGTTATATGAGTCAATTTAATGTTTTAGCTGTTAGGAGTACTAAAAAAATCCCACCTTCCTTAAATTTGTTATAATGGAGGAAATTGTCCTCAAAGTACAAGAGTTTTTTTTTTCTATCAGGTGTTTAACGTGCTCTTTAATGCTGTAAAATTTGACACTTTTGGAATAAGCCTCAAGAGGTCATTGGGGGTACTGCAATTTTTGGCACTTTGGCATTGGCTTTACTTTTCAGCACAGTATGATGTGTCTTTGACAAACAAATAATTCTAAAAGTTCCGTCAAAAAATGTTTGTTGCTTAGTGCTCAAATTTGACAGCTTTATATGAGGGCAATTCTGTAAGTTTATAAAATTAAATACTGTAAATTCATTTCTTTTTCCTTTTTGCTTGTTTGTGTTGTTATGGTCATTAAAAAAAATACTTTTTAAATTTTTTCTTCAGCCTGTACACTGCTTCCACTTTTCTTTCCCCAAGAGCTTTAGGTCGCCTGCTTCACAGAAAAACAAAATGTGTACAGTGAAAATTACTCTGAGGACATATAGACAGGATAAAGCAATCAGTTGCTATCCTCAAAGCTGAGAAAAGTTTATTTTAGTATTTGCATCACTAACGTTTGTTTGTTGTTCTTGTTTGTTTTCCCCCCCTTGCTCTAAGTTGATTAATTCATTGATCTTGTGTGGTTCTGGTCACCACCCTGAAGGGCATGTCTCAGGACTTCTTAAGCACAGCTGTTCCCTCGCTTTGTTGCCATCCAACTACAATTCTCTTGTACGAATGACATTCCAGTGTTGTTGCTGTACATCTTAGTGGTGTTCATTAGTAAATCAATGTCACATTTACTCCTGTCATCCATATAGAAGAGGTGGGTAACATTTCTTTCATTTTGTAGTTGGTATCTGTAGCCAGTCTTGTCAATGATTTGGCTGACATGGTTTAGGCCTTTGCACCACATCCCAGTCGATGAAGGCTCTTACAGTATGGTCCTGTTGATCTTGTATAGTTCGAGGCATTCCATGTGTGAGGCATTGAATCATAGGCTTTTCAGTGATCAATCATTGCACAGGTTGGTCAGTCTGGTCTTGCAGTTTCAGGTAACTGCTCTATCTACCAGTAGCTGGTGTTTTGCCCCTCTGGTGTTTCTACCATTTCCTTTCTGTTCCATGTTCATGACATAAGTCTACTATGATGCTTGACAGGACCTTCCATATGGTACTGAGGAAGGTTGTTGGCTGGTAGTTGGATGGGACCGGTCCCTTCTGGGGTCCTTAACGATCAGGACTGTTCCGGCCTTTAGTTAGCCATTCTGGGTATCGCTCATCAACTAGCAGCTGGTTCATTTGTACTGCCAGACACTCATGGAATGCAGTCAGCTTCTTCGGTCAGTAGACGTTGTTGGGATTTAAATATATATTCTTAGTGCTTATTTGCTGATTATATTGTTTTATGTATTTTAATAAGAGATAGCCAACTTTGAGTGTAAACTAGGTCGCAGGCTGACAGGAAACTGCATGCTTTTGCAGAGCACAGGAGGTGCAGACAGAAAGTGAAACTAAGCATAGTGTTTTGATCGAAACTATATGTGACGTAGCAGAACTATATATACACATTGTTAAATTCAGTTCTTTGCATTCTTTTGGCGGTGAAGAAAAACACGGCTAAAAGTGGTCTAACTCAAAAAAGGATCTTTATTTTACATTCCCGGGAATAGGGAGCTGCTAGGCGCTCTCATGCCCCAACAGCTCTGTAACAAATCACCAAAAAGAATCTGTATGTTCGTTTTTTTCTCAAGGGTCGGAGCTTCACCGCGTACGTTGATCATAAACCCTTGACATTCGCGATGTCCAAGGTCTGATCCGTGGAGCGGGCGCCAGTTGGCAGCCATTTCCGAGTTCACAACTGACATTCAGCACGTGGCTGGTAAGTCCAACTGCGTGGCTGACTGTCTATCCCGCGTGCTGGTTTCTCCCGTTTATGTTGGCATAGACTTTGAGGCTATGGCCGCTGACCAACAGGCCGACCCGGACGTCCTTGCCCTTCGGTCTGCGCAAACGGGCCTTGTACTGGAGGACAGACCCGTGTGGAACGGCGGGCCTAGCCTACTTTCTGATGTTTCCACCAGCCGTCCACGCCCTGTAGTTCCCCTTTCGTGGCGTCGTCGCGATTTTGACTCCATACACGCCCTCTCTCATCCAGGCGTCCGGGCCTCGGTCAAGCTGGTCAGCTCTAGGTTTGTTTGGCCGGACCTTCGTAAATTGGTGAAAGACTGGGCTGCCGCGTGCATCCCATGCCAACGTGCTAAGATCCATAGGCACACACAGGCGCCCCTCGAACCCTTCCGCGTTCCAGGGAGGCGTTTTAATCATGTGCATGTGGATCTGGTTGGTCCTCTGCCGCAGTCACAAGGTTTCACGCACCTTTTGACTGTAGTGGACCACACAACCCGCTGGCCCGAGGCAGTGCCTCTGGCGTCCACTACAGCAGCAGCAGTGGCCAGGGCATTTTTGTCAACGCGGGTTTCGCGTTTCAGTCCCCCCGCCGACATCACCTCAGACAGGGGCCCCCAGTTCGTTTCCAAGCTTTGGTCTGCCATGGCTGACGTCCTGGGGGTCAAGGTCCACCGAACCACTGCGTACCACCTGCAGGCCAACGGGATGTGCGAACGTTTCCACCGGTCGCTTAAGGCCGCGTTCCGTGCTTCTCTCACAGTTGGCAACTGGGTTGACCGCCTTCCATGGGTTTTACTGGGGTTGCGCTGCGTGGTTAAAGAAGACCTCAGGGTTTCCCCGGCTGAACTTGTCCTCGGTAAGCCCCTCTGGGTCCCCGGGGAATTCTTGCCCGAGAGCCCACCCCCTGTGTTTACCTCCACAGTGTCAGATTTCCAGTGCAGCTTTGCACTAACTTCCCCTTTTCTCTACTTCCCCTGTCTAAGGGGCAACTTGTCATCCTTAACCTAGTTCTTGTCTCATCTGGGTCTGGTTTATAAAGGCCTACACAAAACAATATAATCAGTAAATAAGCACTAAGAATATATATATATTAAATACAACATGCAGCTTGTGATTTTTTTCAGAACTGTGGGTGCATGATAGCGCCTGTGGCCATCTCCCTGTACAACGCATCCACTTAACACACTGTTTGCTGCTATAACTACACAGCTATTTATTTATGAGTGACTTATGTATGTATGTATGTATATATATGTATATATTGTACTATTCTTAGTTAGTGTATTGTCTGTCTAGTCTTAATGTTGGTTTATAATGGAGCACTGTAACAAAAAATAATTTCCCCCAGGGATCAATAAAGTATGCTGATTCTGATTCTGATTCTAACAGCTCTCTGTTCCCGGGAATGTAAAATAAAGATCATTTTTTGAGCTTTGACCACCCTGAGCCCAGGCTTTCTTTTCCGCCAAAAGAATTAAAAGAACGAAATTTAGGCCAGGGCCTGATGCTGGTGATAGTTATTGGATCCTGTTCAGGGAAGTTGCTGTGGTCCCTTTTAGATCCACTGAGCATTGCCTAATGGGTTGCACCATTCAACCATATAATCTTCCAGTATTGCTCTCCAGCCTTGGTTGTGTTAAGTTCAGCACACAGTTCTGGAGGCCGACCGCAAAGCCAGCAGTGGCAATTACACAGTTCAGGGGCCAGCCATGTGCAAAGCGAAGCAGCAGTGGTGTGGGCAAAGAAAATCCGGTGGCTGAGTGCCCGGAAAGTACCAGTGATGTAATAATGGACTGCATTTATATAGCGCTTTTCTAGGCACCCAAAGTGCTTTACAATTCCACTATTCATTCACGCTAACATTCAGACACTGGTGGAGGCAAGCTACAGTTGTAGCCACAGCTGCCCTGGGGCAGACTGACAGAAGCGAGGCTGCCATATCGGCCATCGGCCCCTCTGGCCATCACCAGTAGGCAGTAGGTTAAGTGTCTTGCCCAAGGACACAACAACTGTCACGGCAAGTGAGAAGAGCCGTGTGAAAAAAAGGAAAAAGAGGATCCAAGTGCAGGCAACAACTCAGACTGAAACCGTTTCGGAGGCCTGCCGTGCGGAAAGCAGTGGCAACAAGAAGACAGGTCCAGAGGTCAACCGTGTGGGAAATGGCGTAGGACAAGATGACGCAGAGCCAGACAAAGCAGGACCAGATGGTGGCAGAGCAGCCCCTGGCACCTGAACGGGTGACGACATGGCTGCTGTAGGTGGATAAGGCTGTTAAGCTGGCGATTGAGCTGACGCTGATGGTGGCACTGATGGCTGGATGGACCCTCCTGAGCCTCCTGAGAACAGAAGAAAACTTGGCAGGTTCATCAGAGCCCCCAGCCAGCACTGATGGCGGCGTGGAAGCCATGGACAGCTGTAGTGAGTATTCCGTGACCCCAACAGAGACAGATGGCTGGAGCGGCTCTCTAGTGTCTCCAGCGGCAACAAACGACTAGCACAGCTCTCCAGAGCCCCCAGCAGGAACAGAAGCAGGACCAGTACCTGCGAGACCTCTGGTTGAGGTGGAGTTGGCTGGAACTGTGCAGACCATTTGCTCTGTTCAGGCAGCAACAGCCAAAAAAAAAAAAAAAGTCCGCTGCTGGCTGAGTAAACTCACTGGAGCTTCAAGCAGAGAATGGAGGTGGCTGGGTTGGCTCGCCTGCACTCTCAGCAGAGACGGCCGGCTGAGCTCCCAGGTGAAACAGGCTGTGCAGATACCTCCAGGGGTGCAGAATCAGCTGAGTTTGGCAGCTCTGCCTCTGGGGAAGCGGTAGGGGAAGTTTCAGTCTTTCTAAAAACCATTTCTTTGGCAACAGAAACAGTCTAGGTAGAAAGGGTTTCTTGCTCAGAATGACCAGGTGTCCTGGCAGATTTCTTTTATTTATCGATCGCTTTAGTAATTGTAACATCACTTTCTCACTTAGTTATATGCATTTAGAATAACACCACAAATGGGCCTTATGCTGTATCACATACACACACACAGTGGGGCCATTGTAAGTTCATCCCAGCCAAACACCCTAGCGTTTGCCTCAGTTACATAAAAGGCTCATTTGACATGTCACATAACTCACTGGCCGGACCGTCAGAGACAAAGAGGAAAGAGGAAGAGGAAAATGTGATGGTGATCTATAAAGATTATAAGAAGTATAACAGCAAGAGGCAAGTGAGAAGTGGTAGCAGAAAACGATTAATCTTGTAAATTCATAATTTCATAGATTTAGTTTAGCACTCAGTGCATGATCAACACTGATTTATTGCCAATAAGACAGCTGCACATTGGTAAGGTTTAAATCTTTCTACTGATAGATTTACACATTTTATAATCTGCTATGACACTGACATCAAATAACAAGCACGAGTCAATAATATAAGTCACATCAAAGTTAAGAGATGGAAAATATGATTGGAGGGGGTCTTATAAGTTTGAAATACCTAAAGTGAGAACCAATGTTAAGTATAGATGTGTGTCAGTTTGTGTTTTTCTTTGTCATCTTTCAGGAAGAATTTAAACATTTGTATCATTCAACGTTACGGAAATTTGGCTTGATGAATTACTTTGTGTTGATTTAATTTGTTGATTTATCATTGATTTCTTTTCAACCTGTTATATAACTTATTTGGTTAAGGATTTGATTATTCCTATGGGGTAAAGGATAGGATAATTATTGTCATGGTTGGCGAAACAAAACACCGAAGCACAAGAAAGCCCCAAAACAAAACATGAGTCCAAAAAAGAACAGTTCAGGGGGCCGGCCGTGCGGACGGCAACGGCGGCGACGTGGAAACAGTTCAGGCGGCCGGCCGTTCGGGCGGCAGCGGCGGCGACGTGGAAACAGTTCAGGGGGCCGCCCACGACGGCGATGACGCCCGACCAGTAGCCTGGAAGGTGGCCGATAAACCGCAGATCCAGATGAGGCTGGATCAGGCGACGCTGAAGGCGAAGACACGGAGGCAGAGGCTGCAGCTGGCGAGGCAGAAGCAGAGGCTGCAGCTGGCGAGGCAGAAGCAGAGGCTGCAGCTGGCGAGGATGAAGAGGCTGCAGCTGGCGAGGATGAAGAGGCTGCAGCTGGCGTGGATAAAGAGGCTGCAGCTGGCGTGGGTGATGACTCGGAGGCTGCTGAAGGCGAAGGCGTGGAAGCCGGAGACTGAGGCGCTGCAGGCGGAGGCGTGGAAGCCGGAGGTGGTGGCTCTGCCGGCTGGACGGATCCCTCGGACCCTCCAGCGACGACAGGAGACGAAGGCCGGAGCGGTCCCTCGGACCCTCCAGCGGAGACAGGAGACAAAGGCCGGGCGGTTCTTCGGACCCTCCAGCGGAGACAGGAGACAAAGGCCGGAGCGGTCCCTCGGACCCTCCAGCGGAGACAGGAGACAAAGGCCGGGCGGTTCTTCGGACCCTCCAGCGGAGACAGGAGACAAAGGCCGGAGCGGTCCCTCGGACCCTCCAGCAGAGGCCAAAACAAAGCCAACAGGCATGAAGTCCTTTGGCTGACATGAGGACAACTGGCGCTGCAACGAGCACTGACTCTGCCCAGCCAATGCTAACATGGTGCAGTTCTTAGGGGGCTGCTTAAACTTCAGGGGTCCAGAATCAGCTGGGGACTGAGACCTAGCCTCTGGGGAAGCCCTGGAGTGGCAAACTGTGCCAACGGCGGCTAAACCATGAAGAGTACCCTGAGTAGAAATTAAGTTACCTCCCTGCATAGAGTGAATGAGCAAAACTGGCGACACAGGAGACTGAGCAGAGAGTGGGAGCTGAGCTATTGGAGACACAGGTGAGAGTGGGAGCTGAGCTACTGGAGACACAGGTGAGAGTGGAAGCTGAGCGACTGGAGACACAGGTGAGAGTGGAAGCTGAGCTTCTGGAGACACAGGTGAGAGTGGGAGCTGAGCTACTGGAGACACAGGTGAGAGTGGGAAATGAGCTACTGGAGACACAGGTGAGAGTGGGAGCTGAGCGACTGGAGACACAGGTGAGAGTGGAAGCTGAGCGACTGGAGACACAGGTGAGAGTGGAAGCTGAGCTTCTGGAGACACAGGTGAGAGTGGGAGCTGAGCTACTGGAGACACAGGTGAGAGTGGAAGCTGAGCGACTGGAGACACAGGTGAGAGTGGAAGCTGAGCTTCTGGAGACACAGGTGAGAGTGGGAGCTGAGCTACTGGAGACACAGGTGAGAGTGGGAAATGAGCTACTGGAGACACAGGTGAGAGTGGGAGCTGAGCTACTGGAGACACAGGTGGGAGTGGGAGCTGAGCTACTGGAGACACAGGTGACACTGGTGTGGTGGGGTGAAGGTAGCAAGGATGCAGTCTCTTTCTTAAGGGAGGATCGAATAATTTAGTGATAAATATTGATGGGAAAAAACGCTGATGCTGAGAATACCAGGCGGTGAGGGCTTCCAGGAGGGCAGCTGACCCTTCCTTGCCTGGACCGCCCATGCCAAACAGTTCGAAGCAAATCCTGGCTCTCAGAGCTGTTATTAGTTGTTTTAATCTTTTAATGTACAAAAAACCAGCTGTGCAGAGGGTGGAAGACAAAAAGTTGTCAAAAAAGACTACCTGGATGAGTCTCTTGGGAGTGTCCTCAGCGTGGATTACGCCCCGGCAGTAATCCCACAACTGTGCGAGATACAGAAACCGTGAGTCCGCTGGATCCATTTGATGGTCGCGTCGTTCTGTCATGGTTGGCTGTGTGGCAGGCAGGCAAGCAGGAGTGGTGGATCCAAAATGCAGGACTCAGACACAGAAGTACAACTTAAAGTGGAGCTTTATTGCTGGGAAAAACCTCTTACTAAACTAAACTCACCAAAAAACAAACAAAAACGCTGGTGGACTAAAACACTGTAGCAGAAATACTAAACTGGAGCTGGAGACAAAACACTGGAAACACGGAGCCAAAACACACAGCTTGTTGAGGGTACGACGCGACACTGACTCAGAGAAACACAGGGTTTAAATACACTGGGAAGTAACGAGGGGAATGAGACACAGAAGGAGAGCACAGCCGGGGGAAATAAGAACTGACGAGACAAGGAAGCGTAAACTGAACACATTCAAATAAGACACGGACCTTCAAAGTAAAACAGGAAGTATGACACAGAGATGCGAACTTGACATGGTAGAGACAGCAACTAAGAAACACAGAGACATAACCAGTAAGGCAGAGGACTCGATGAACCAAAAGACACAGAGGGAAACTCAAACCTGCAGACACAGACTTACACAGAACAGAGGGGACACAGAGAGACATGAAGGGCAAGGGATCAAAACTAGAAACCCTAGAATAAATCACACACAAGTACAATAATACAAAAATCACAAAGAACTAAAAACGCTGGGTCAGGAGACCCAGGACCCTGACAATTATAATCCACAAGGCTTCAGCCTATTCCTTTTTTGGTTACTGTATGATTGAGTACTTATATGTAAAATGATAATCTGTGTTGTTGTTGTTGACCCAAATAAATTTCACTTCACTTTCACTTTCAAAGTTCTATAACTCAAAGAAGGAAACACGTCCGTAACACTAACATCCATGGTATGTTCATTTCTTTTACCTCGAAAACTGTAAAGCAAACATGTTAATTGTGTGAATCCCAACAGAAGGAAATGGATTCAAATTCATTATACATTATTATGTGTTGGTTTAATCTTAACATTTGAACAATTTTGTTTCATATTTTTAATTTCTTACAGGGAGGTGAAGGGGGAGGTGGAATACCTGCAATTAAAATATGACAATGTAGCAACATGTTAGCAACACCTTTTCCTATTCACTATTACTTTATGTGTAATTTATTTCCTTATGTCCATGTTCAGATCCAAAGTACATGATGGTATCTTTTCCATTATAAAATCAAATCATCATAAAAACAAATCTGCTTACCCCAAACAGATTTTATATTTTTCCAAACGAAGCTCATGTTTTTTTTGTACTAACTACATGTTGGTAATAAAAAGCAAGCTGAAGAAAATAGTGAAGTCTTTAAATTCTTCTAGAAATTAAGTCTTTTAACTTGACACATACTAGTGGCTTGTTACACATGCAGACTTCTGGATGTTAGAAGGCAATTTATATTGTTTATGAATAGGACTAAAGGCGGGAAGGTGTCTCTTTATAACTAAAAATGTTAATGTCGGGTTGCAAATTTTGAAACCAATATGATAAGCTATTAAAATCAAATCACTCAAAGAAATCCTCTGGAATAGGAGTAGAATTCTTAAAACAGGATTTATTAAACAGTGGCCTATGAACAGTAAACAGTACAGCTGGCTCTTCTGATTCACTGCAAAGCACATTTGCACATGACACATCACTAGTGAAGATGGACAGAGCCCCAGGCGCATCCTCAGCAGGGCCAAGTTTATTTAACCCTATGTTTGGACTTGTCACCACAGGCCATAACACGATCAAAGGTTACTTATTGATCCTAATTACTATATTTCAAACAGTATGGATCAGCAGGTGCTCATACAACAAGTGGCACAGACTTTATTAATATAATTGTAGATAATATCT
Source organism: Mchenga conophoros (assembly GCF_057382185.1). Lineage (NCBI taxonomy): Eukaryota > Metazoa > Chordata > Actinopteri > Cichliformes > Cichlidae > Mchenga > Mchenga conophoros. The sequence continues at coordinate 40,869,043 of NC_140547.1, read as the reverse complement.
GGCCTAAATATATGGGTCTTGTGATTTGAACATGTAGGTTAAATGCTTAACACAAAGATTCCAATATATAAAACACTCCGGTGTAGGTGTATGTTGTGTATACCAGTATATATGATTACATAGTACATATGATTACAGTATGTGGTATATATGTATATATATGTCATAGAAAAATCCCCAACATTAATAGCACCTCTAGATTTCTATCATAGTTTATAATATAGCATGTGTATATTGGTAATAGCCTATTTATTTTAGTATAGTGGTGTTCTCGGAAAGTCCACACGAGGCCAGATTTCAGAGATCACGTGGGCGTTATCTGTGATACCCCTAAAGTATAAGTTGTCTAAGTTAACTTGAGGTAACCAAGTAAGAGAGTTTTTTTGTAATGAAAATGTAAACAATTATATTGCCGGTAAGTTACTGCAGTGCCAGTTGTTTAATTCACACAACCTTATGCTGTAACCATGGTAACCACGGAGCAGCTGGATCAACACAGGTCAGACTCTGGGAAGTATCCCTCATCTCTCTTTGTGTCACGGCACTGGGTCAGCAACCCATTGTTTTGTGTTTGTGTTTAATTTATATTCCTTGATTATTGCTATTCATAGTTTTGAGTTCTCTTGATGATTTTCTGTTCATGTTATATTTGTTGTTCCTGCTTTTAGTTAAAGTCACTGTATCTTCCCTGTGTTCCATGTGTCATATTCATTCAGCCTGTGGTTGTGTCCAAATTCATGGGGCATCCTCCTGAGGACCCAGCCTTCGTGGTCTACGTTTGCCGGGTAGTAGGCCGGAAGTAGACGGCTGGGGAAATTGGACGGTCTAGCCTTCTGATTAGTGTCACCGCTATCTCGGTGGAGTTTAATAAACTCGGCCGTCTGCTCCTTGCTATCTAAAATATAACAGGACACTGGCGTAAATTCTCGACCGTCTCATACTTCTGTTTAATCAGTTTTCTGTTTGATGTTTATTCAGCTGTGTAAAAACCAAGGAGGAACCCACCAGGGGGATTAATAAAGTTTTCTTTTATCTAATCTAATAACTTTAATCTCAGCCAAACCGATTGACTCACGAACAAATAAAACACTGAAAAAAGCCCAACAATAACATTTTTAGGTTATCTAAGTGACTTATATATTACGTTTAACCTGAGTAGCGAAGGTCTCGGTGATCTGAAAATAATGTACCGGGAGTTGTGCCGTTCTCGGCGGCTTCAGTGACCCTCAAGCTCCCGACTAGCTATTGAGCTGGTGGGTAGCAGACGTCTCCGAAAACGTCGAAACACTTTTGCAAATATGCGATATCTTGATAAACCGAGCAGATATTTGATGTTTACACTGCTACTTTCTCGCCTGAAAATATGTTAAAAGTTTATTTTGTGACCCAGAAAGATTAGTAAGAGTAATTTTAAAACTTAGTAGCGGCCGCCATTGTTGGAAACTGGAGTTTGGGATATGGTAGGCCACGAAGGACACACCCGACCCATCCTTCAAATTCGGGGAAAAGGAGGACGCATTTGTCGGCTGCATTCGGAGGAGTCTACGAATTTGGACAGCCTTCGGCGCGTCGCTGTGACGTAATCGGTCTACAAATGCGGCCTCAGGAGGATGCAGCCCATGAATATGGACACGCTATGTGTCTCAATGTCAATTCTGCATCTTTGTGAATTGTGTCATGTTTCCTGTTTTACTTTGAAAGTCCGTGTCCTGTCAATTTATTGTAGTGATGGGATTTCCGGATCTTTTTAGAGAACCGGTCATTTATGGGATCAGAACGATGCCACCTTGAAATGAAACCGAAAAAAATATAGTAACTGAAATAAATGTACTGAAAAATCTTATATTGAAACTGGAAAAAAAAAATGATAGTGAAAAACAATTAATTGAAACAAATTTTTTTGTTTTCACTTATTTTTTTTTTTTTCAGATTCATTCCAATTTTTTTCGGTTTCAATCAATTTTTCGGTTTCAAACCGTTTTTCGGTTTCACTCTGCTGGCACCGTTTTGCCGTCCGACCCGTATGTATTTGCAGACATTATAGAGGCCACTAGTGCTGACCAAGCTGCCATCCTTCTTTCTTCCCGTCTTTCAATGGCTGCTTCAATTTCAGCTTGACCCTCTAAACCGCGGGTAAGTAATAATTTTTTGTTATCTTTCTTTGCTGTCCCACTGAACTGGACATTAGTTTAGTTTTTTTAACTACATCTGGTGAAGTTCTGGTAAAATACTGGTATTAGCCTATTTGTCGTAGCAAGCTAGCCTGAAGCTAATATTTGCTAAATTTAGTGATACCGTGTCTCTTTAGGAGTTGGAGGCCGGTGTTTTAGGAGCGGCACAAGATCTCATCAACAGGCAGTGTTAAATACAAAATATGAGTAAATGTATCCGTTACAGTTACCATTCAATAGGTGATATTCAGAATAATAATAATAATAATACATTTTATTTGAGGGCGCCTTTCAGAAACCCAAGGTCACCTTACAAAAAACACAATTAATAAAAGGAACAATAGTCATAAAATACATAAAATAAGTTAAAATTACAAAACAGAGCGTGACAACAGATAAAATCAGCATTAAAGCGAATAAGCCAGTTTAAACAGATGTGTTTTGAGCTGAGAATACAGTTACTATGCTGAAATATATGGATTACATGGCGGTAATTTCCTATTTCATATGTTAGGCCAGACCTTCCCAAAGTGTGGGGCCCGCCCCCTGGGGGGGAGGGGGGGCTGAAAAGGATAAAAAAAAACAAAACAAACAAGGCTTGGACACTGCTAGCACGGGTGCCCACACAAACGCAAAGCAGGTGATGAAGCATAGCTGAATATGTTTCCAAACCAACTTCATTTTAAGCCAAAGACTAGAAAATATGGTGAAGCATTTCTTCCCTTTGGGTTCCATATGAACCAACGCAAAATCCCAACACAATTAAATATATTATATATTCATATATTAAAATATGAAAACAAAAAGAACATGCCGTTCTCTGTAATAATGGTAAATGGACTGGTTCTTATATAGCGCTTTTCTACTCTTCTGAGCACTCAAAGCGCTTTGTACAACTTGTGCATTCACACAAGCACGTTTATCTAAGTGCTTCTTTTAGCTAACATTCACACACGTTCATACTCCGATGGATGCATCGGAGAGCAATTTGGGGTTAGTATCTTGCCCAAGGATATTTGGCATGCAGACTAGGGGAAGCCAGGAATTGAACCCCCAACCTTCCGATCAGTAGGTGACCTGCTCTACCACCTGAGCTACAGCTGCCCCACCAATTTGCCAGCTTGCCATCACCAGTGTGTGAATGTGTGTGTGAATGGGTGGATGACTGGATATGTAAAGCGCTTTGGGGTCCTTAGGGACTAGTAAAGCGCTATATAAATACAGGCCATTTACCATTTACCATTTAGTGTTAGCATGTATTTTCCAACAATAAAGCTGCTGCCTTTCATTAATTATTCTGTGTCAAAGCCCAGTATTTGGATCCTAACCAAGCCTCCCACACAGCTCACTTTGTCTTTCCCTGATGAGCATCAGTAATAAAGTCATAGGCACAACTTTATTTAACTTCCTCATGTTGGCTAAAAACTATTTTACAGATATGATCTTAAACCAGGACACAGACACTGTAATTGCTGACCTGATATCAAGTGTATACGTAGACTGAGCCCATCTTTGATGTTTGTTTTTATATCTACTCTTTCCTCTCAAACTTTTAAACAGCAGCGAGCAATACTTATACACTGTTTATTCCTACAATGTTCTTACTCTCACATTGACAGTAGTAACAAAGTATCAGCGTGGCTGAGTTTACTGTAAATGGAAATAATTAAACAAAAAGCTGAGTAGGAAAACTTACTAGTTTCATGAATAGTAGTCCGACTGTGACTAGAGGACAGATGATCTGTACCATCTGATTAAGCTCTCAAATGCATAGTCAAGGGGGGGGGACTAAGTACATATCCTGATTTGGACTTATATATCTAACTGGATGCTTGTATGGGTTGAAAACCTAAGTAATTAAATATCTATTCATCGATCCTCTACCACTTATCCAACTTAAATTACAGTTCTTTAAACAAGAAATCACTGATTCACAGTGGAGAGTCTTACATCAAGGGTTAAAATGATTTATTTGAGTTACACGGCAGATAACAGTTTACAAGCATATATGTGTCATTCTTCATGCAGTTACCATTTTGAATATATAATATATATATATTTATTTGGATTTAATTTGCAAAAGAAAGGAAGTTTCTTTTCACACCCTTTTTGTGTGACTGTAACGATGGCAAATGAAACATGAGCATAATCACTTGAAGAGTAACTGAACATTTTCATTTTCTAGCTCCCTCACACATTGATTACAGGTCAGGATTGTATGTCATTCAGGTAGTCCTCTCCATAGTCAATGGTCTTTTTCAGTACACTCAGTATCAGTGAATCCACATCGTTATTCGTATCAGTTTCTTTGTGGTAGTTCTTCACGAAGAAGATGCAGTTCAGTGGAATACCCAGGACCACGTTCACTGTGTCCATCTAAGTTTAAACAATATTACATTTTTAAAAAACCTGACACTGTATTGTTCCACTAGTGATATAATTATAAATTACTTGTTCAAATATTTGTACTCATTATATCTGAGGTTTCTGTTCAAATATACTGAGATGTACAGCTGAATTAGAGATGTGACATCCATGTGTAAACTGTCTACAAACTCATGAAAGTTATGAAAGTCCTGGAACATACCAGCTGATTCAAGTGCTTGCTCCTGTAGGCGTTCTTTATGTCTTTTTTGACTTCAGGACAGGCTTCATCAATTTTAGTGATAACAGCTATTTGTGGGATCCCTGCCAATACAGAAAGCAATGCAATCATTTTATCTCATGTTTTTCTACTATTTGAAATCGTGATGTCATACATGTAGAACATCTGCTCTCACCTTTGTCACGAGCATGTAGTCTGACTTCTTTCATCTTCTCCCATGTGTCATCATTGATTATGCTCACTTTGTCAGCTGGAATGACGAAAACCAGAATGTGGACTTTGTCATCTAAAGTAGGAGAACTGTTGTAGTCAGGATCCGATTCACGCAAGAGACATTTGGGTTTGAACTGGGAAAAAAAAAAGCAAAGTCACTTAAACCTTTTTGCACGATACAGTTTCTGTATCACAGACTGTGTACAAGCATCTGGATGAAAAACATCATACCGTGTAACCTTCTTTGACATGTCCACTAATGGCAAGTTTGATGTCTTCTACATTAATTAATCCCTCAGCGCCCCTCTCAAGCCCCTTGGTGTCAGTGAAGACAAAAGGGTAAAAAGTTTCTGGATTTCCTTTCTGAATTTTAAATGTCCTGTACTGTAAATAAAAAAATGTGGTGTTGTTATATTAGTGCCAGATACTAAAGATCTTAACAGTTTTCAAAATAATTGACACACTAGTTGTGCTGACTATTTTTCACTCGTTTATAGTTTAATGCTTATAAAGCAGCTACCACTGCAGTGCGCTCCTGTAGTCATAGAAAACCTCAAAGGAAATGAGTGTGCAACTATGATAAGAATAGATACATCCTCATACATACTGCATTAGTGAAACTTTCACCAAAGGCTGCTGCTGCCAATGCTCGAGTTGCGATTTTGCCTCTTAAAGTACTGTCGACAGAGTTGATGAAGCTGGACTTTCCAGCACCTGGTGGTCCATGAAGCATAATTCTGAGATGCTGGACATCTTTGTGAGGCTTGTAATCTCTGACAAGCTGCAGTTCTCGCTCTCTTTCACTGTTCATTCAGAAAATTACAATAGGATTTAGTGTGCACTTACAGTTTATACAACAGCGCTATGAACAAACACAAAATAACACAACAAACAAACAAAACACTTGAGGGCTGTACTACTGAGACAGGCTGACATCTGTTTTCTACTACCTGCAATTTCAGAAGCCTGAAATAACCAAATATGCATTTCTGTGTCACCATGTGAAACTATGTGAATTCCACATTGTGACTCAGAGGTTTGTGCTGCTGTAACAATTTGAATGTATAAAATTTAATACTTCAGCAGAGAATCACTTACAGTGACATCAGAATGAGCAAAAATGTGACACCCACAGATGGGTTTAAAGTCAAATTGAACGAACATTAAACATAAGTTACCACGATGATCAAACAGGTCAAAAGAGATGGATTTTGTGATATAAAATTGTGACTCTAGGATTAACACAGGTGAAATTAAATGGTTAATCTTAATAATTCTAGTACACCTCTCTAAGCAACCACACTCTTAATACTCACCCCCATGGTATGATCCTCTCTTCTACCTCTAACACTGTAAAGTGAAAATGTAAATTGTATAAAAGTCACACTGGAAGGGCAACGTTATAAATTAATTACACATTATGTATTAAGGCTGTTAAACACTGAACGCGTTGCTTTTTTGAGGACAATTCCTCCTCAATAAACGCACTGTGAAAACTAAAAATGAAGCCGACATCAAACGACGACGAGCTGAGAAAAGTAAGAAACTAAGAAAACAGCAGCAGGGAGAATTTAACGGTTGGATCCAGGAGCTGAAGCTGTGTGTTCGTACATAGTTCTGGATGTGAGTGGGACAGTTTGAGGTGAGGCAGGGAAATGATTTCAGAAAGCCGCATTGAGTAGCTGTGTGTCTGAGGTAAATAGTATGACATGATTACACTTCCTGGAATTCTGCTGCTCAAACTGTCAGTGTGAACAGCTGCATTAGCTGCACTAACAGACGAGACCAGAAAATATTTGCGCAGATTTTACGTGTCCGGTGTGTAAAAGCCTCAAGTTTTTTCCTCAGGACTAAATAATTTTGTATCATATTTAAAATATCTTACGAGAAGGTGGTGAGCGATTACCTGCAATTGAAATATGACAAAGTAAAAACATGTTAGCAACACTTTTCCATATTCAGGCACAGTTATATTAGATTTTCCAGTCAAATGAAATGTTACTTTTTGCCAAACCAAAGGACATTATGGTAACTTTTCTGTTGTAAAATAATTTTGCAAACATCTATAACAAATTCAGATCAAGATCACTCGAGTCTCCAGTATTTCCTGATTTCAAAACTGTTCAGTCAAGTCAAGCCAGTTTTACTTGTGTAGCTCAATATTACATGTTAAACCCACGAGAGCTTCACAAACATGACAATATAGGGCAAATCAAAAGAGAAGGATGAAGAAAACCACCAACAATGAATATGAAATGAAAAAAACTGCTTACCCGAAAAAATTTTTTTAATATTGAACATTTTTTTTGTCATCAACTATCTGTGAATTAAACAAGCAAAAAAAGACAGTAAATTATAAAACAGTAAATTCTTTAAATTCTTTTTGAAATTAAATTATTTAACTTGACACACGTCAACCAAATGTGAGATGACTCAATAAAGGTCAATTTAATAATTTAATAACTGGATTTCCTGCATTGGATTATTAACACAGTGTTACCGTACCTGAATGCCCAACTGTGCTGTGAAGTTGCCGTGTCTTGGTTGTTGTTCACACTGATGTAGATGATGTTTGACTTTGGATTTATAAATGTCGTTTCACTTTCTCTTTGGGTCATGTGACTTCTATTATTCGCTCTATCTGATGCCAGTCTAATGTAGTTGTAGCTGCATAGCTTCTTAACGTGTATGTGTCCCTTACACCTATTTCTTAAAATTAAAAACTTACTTCTGTCATAATCCTGGGTTTTGTAACCAGCGTTTTCAGTTTTAGCCTCTGATGTAGTTTTAATGACCTTTTTACCTCCACTCCAGTTGTGTTTTCATTCTGATTTAGTATTCATAGTTTTCTTTGTTAATTATTCTCAAGTTTTTCTTCTACTGTATGTTCCTGGTGGTTTTGAGAATTTATTGTGTTTTGTTCTGGCTTTTTGTATATTAGTTTTATTTAATTTCCTTTAGAACTCATTATATCCTCTGTAGTTTCTGTTTATAAGGTAGTTCATCTACTTGATTTTATTATTCCAAGTTACCTTCTTTTATGATCCCGTTCTGTTTCCTACTTGTGTCCCTGTATCTGTCTTGTGTCTTTGTGCTCTGGTTGTCTGTTTTCCTATGTAGTTGTGTCCATTGTTTTCCCATTCAGTCATATTTCACTTCCTGTTTGCTGCATGTGTGTGTTTTAGTTCATGCTTTACTTTGATATTCTCATGTGCTTGATATTGACCCCCATGCTTCCCCGTCTAATACTGCTTTGCTCCCTGCTGTTTCGGTCTCATCTGTATTTATTGTGTTCCAGCATCAACGCTTTATTGGATCACATTGATCATTTGAGGCTCAACACTGTCCTCTAGTGGACCAACGAATACTCAAGAGGCACTCTAACAGTAGGTTGACATATGTTTGCAAAAACAGGTGTAGATATTACAGCAGTAATTACTACAGATAACACTCTCTGGTAAACATTACCTCTACACAATAACACAATAACATCAACTCCTTATTTGGACTTGTATATCTACCTGGATGCATGTATGGATTGATAACCTAAGTCATTAAATATCTATCCATACATCCTCTTCCGCTTATCCAGCTCAGGGTCATGGGGGTGCTGGTGCTATCCCAGCTGTAATAGGGTGGACAGCAGGGAACAACATGGACAGATCAAAGGCTGACATGCTTCACAATGATGGCTTTATAAAATAAATGGGACTTAAAAGCATACCCTAAAAATGAAAATGATGAAATGAAAATAACTATTTATGTGCTATTTATTCTGAATATTTATTTGGGAACTTATTTACCTGAACACATTGGAGTTAGAAAGATGGGAGAAGTCCTAAAGGTGGTGTCGGAGAGGCGGATGTTGTCCGCGGATGTTGTCCAAGATAAAGACCATGTTGGATAACACCTCCCACCCATTCCATGACATGCTGGTCAGTCACAGGAGCAGGTTCAGTGAGAGACTGAGATTACTGAAAAGCACCACTGAACGACACAGAAAATCATCCCTACCTGTGGCCATCTCTGTACAACTCCTCCACTTAACACACTGTTTAATAGCTACACCCTTCTTGCACATGTTCTTCCTTTTTCAGCTATTTATTAATAAGTGACTTTTATATGCATGTATATATTGTGCTATTCTTCGTTAGTGTATTGTCTGTCTTTGTTAATGTTTGTTTATAATGAAGCGCTGTAACAAAAAATTATTTCCCCCAGGGATCAATAAAGTATTCTGATTCTGATTAAAATATCATTAACTGCCAACGTTATCAATGTTATTTCAATATAATAAATACAATGAACAAATAAACACACACGCTCTGGTCAGTCGTCATTATTTTCAGTGAACAGATTTAATTACAGTTCTGGAAACAAGAAATCACTTACTCAGAGAGGACAGTCTTACATCGAGACTTGAAATCAGTTATTTGAGTTACACAGGAGGCAACAGGTTACAGGTATATAGCTGTCATTTTTCATACAGTAAATAACAAAAAGTACATGTATTAGTTTTCTTTGAAGTTTATTTGGATTTAATTTGCAAAAGAACAAAAAGTTTAATAAAATAAGAACAAGAAAAAAATGAGTTTGATAAAGTTTCTGGTGAAATTAACTGTTTGTGTGGCTGTGATTGTAATGATGGTGAAGCAAAATCACCTTTTTCTATCCCCCTCACACATCATCTGGATCATTCTGGTCATTCAGGTAGTCCTCTCCATAGTCAATGATCTTTTTCAGTGCACACAGTATCAGTGAATCCATGTTGTCCTTCGTGTAAATTTCTTTGTGGTAGTTCTTCACGAGGAAGATGCAGTTCAGTGGAATACCCAGGTCCACGTTCACTGTGTCCATCTAAGTTTAAACAACATTACATTTTTAAAAAACCTGAAATCGTATTGTTGCAGCAGTGACATAATTATAAACTACGTCTTGAATTATTTGTACTGATTCCAGCTGAGGTTTCTGTAAAAATATACTGAAATGAAATGTACAGCTGAATTAGAGATGTTACATTCATGTGTAAACTGTCTACAAGCTCATGAAAGTTACTTCTTTGAACATACCAGCTTATTCATGTGCTTGCTCTTGTAGGTGTTCTTTATGTCTTTTTTGACTTCAGGACAGGCTTCATCAATTTTAGTCATGAGAGCTATTTGTGGGATCCCTGCCAATACAGAAAGCAATGCAATCATTTTATCTCATGTTTTTCTAGTATTTGAAATTAAGACATAATAAATGCTCTTAGAACCACATCTGCTCTCACCTTTGTCACGAGCTGCTGCTCTGACTTCTTTCATCTTCCTCCGAGTTTCAACACTGATTATGCTCACTGTGTCAGCTGGAATGACTAAAACCAGAATGTGGACTTTGTCATCTAAAGTAGGAGAACTGTTGTAGTCAGGATCCGTTTCAAACAAGTGACATTTGGGGTTGAACTGGGAAAAAACGGAAAATCACTTAAACCTTTTTTCACGATACAGTTTCATAGATTGTGTCTGAATGAAGATGTCATACCCTGTAACCTTCTTTTACATGTCCACTCATGGCAAGTTTGATGTCTTCCACAAGAATTCCTCCCTCAGCACCCCTCTCCAGGCCCATGGTGTCATTGAATGCAAAAGGATAAAAGGTTCTTGGATTTTCTCTGTGAATTTTATATGTCCTGTACTGTGAATGTAAAAAATAGTGTTTATAATGTCATATACTAAAGACCCTAAACAGTTTTCAGAATAATTTACACACTAGTTGTACCGACTTTTTTCACTCTTTTTATAGTTTATTGTCTACAAAACAGTTACCACTGCAATGCACTCCTGTAGTCCTAGAGAACCTCAAAGGAAATGAGAGTGTTTTCATGCAAGCATTTAACAGCAATTATGATAAGAATAGATACATCCTCATACATACTGCATTAGTGAAACTGACACCAGAGGTTGCGTCTGCCGAAGCTCGAGTTGCGATTTTGCCTCTTAAAGCACTGTCCACAGAGTTGATGAAGCTGGACTTTCCAGCACCTGGTGGTCCATAAAGCATAATTCTGAGATGCTGGACATCTTTGTGAGGCTTGTAATCTCTGACAAGCTGCAGGTCTCGCTCTTTTTCACTGTTCATTTAGAAAATTACAATAGGATTCAGTTTACACTTACAGTTTACACAACAGTGTTATGAACACACACAAAATAATAAAACAAACAAAACACTTGAGGGGTGTACAACCAAGCCAGACTGACATAGGCAGGTTTGAATTGTCTAGTCTGATAATATCAAAAACCAGAGTCAGAGAAAATTAGCATCGTGATGGTGGTTATTATTGATAACTCAGGCTTTTTGCCTCAGTGTGTGATGCTATATAAAAGGGGCATTTGACATGTCATCTAGCTCGTTGACCTGACTGTTGGAGACATTAGAGCAAAAGGTGCTGTGGATCTATAATGAAAATGATTCATCTTTTGAAATCACAATTCAACACATTTTTCTGCTAGCACAGTTCTTCAGTGGAGGATTAAATCTTTGTATTGATACATTTACACATTATCTGCTGCAATCTGTTCTGACATTAACATCTAATGGCAAACCTCTAAATTACATAAGCCACAGCAAAGCTTTATTAATTTTATTGATGGATTCTCTGTGATAAATATCCAAATAAACCAATCAGTGTTCTAATCTGTTTTCTACTACAGTGGTACCTTGCTATAACGCGGCTTACCTTTTCGTTTTTGTGCAATTTTGAATGCTTTTTTTGTTTGTTTGTTTTTTTACAACGTCTTGTTTTCTGTGAACTGATTGGCTTAGATCATCAATCAATCTCGTCCCGTGTCTCGTCCCAGTACAGAATGCGTTCAGCTTTCCAAATTTACTTAAATCTTCGATCGCTAGCAGTGTGACTCTGAAGTGCTGTACTGTATGTTTGTAAGTTTTCTCTCCAACATTGTCGACTAAACGTTTCGCACCGTCAAAGGCACCTGCGGTAGCACCCAAAAGGCAGAGGAAGATGCTAACATCGCACAAAAGTTGGACTTCTGGACAAAGGAAGGTAGAAGTTAATGTATTTTTCGGACCATAAGGCGCACCAGATTATAAGGTGCATTAAGCGAAACAAAACAGATAAGTCAACCTTTACTCAACTCATTCTTCTTGCTTCCTCTACTTTCGTACCATTGATTCATTAATGTTGAATTCTCTCGCAGCTACTCTATTCCCATGTTCTGGACCTGAAAACAGGGTTTGATCTTTGGTTTCATTCTATAATACTGGACTTATTTTTTTTCGAAGGCCTTAAAACATCTATAATAATTGTAAAAAAAAAAAAAGATGAGCATTTCTGCATCACCATGTAAAAGAATGAAAATTATTATTATTGTAGTAGTTGTGGGAGTCTCCTAGTGTGTGTGAGTATAGTGGCAGACGTTTCATGCTGCTAGTGTGTCTGTTCCGAGAGAAACCATTCATAACATAACATAACAGGCTGGCACCGATGCCCCCACATGTATGTACGGGCGGAGTAGAGCCTTGGAGACCTAGCCTGTATGGTCTTATGTTGCTAATGTCAAATAAAGGTCTGTTGTTCGATTTAACTGACTGGCTCCCCCAACAACATGCTCGGTGGACCTGCTAGCCGCTCCTTCCTCGCCAGACTGCTGTTATAACAAGTTGAAACAGATCAATTTCGTGATATAAAAATTGTGACTCTGGGATTAACAGAGTCACAGAGAGTTGGTGAAATTAAAGAGTTATTTTTTAATAATTCTGGTACACCTCTCTAAGCAACCACACCCTTAATACTCACCTCCATGGTATGATCCTCTCGTCTACCTCTAACACTGTAAAGTGAAAATGTAAATTGTATAAAAGTCACACTGGAAGGGCAACATTTTAAATGAGTCACACATCATGTGTTAAGGCTGTTACACACTGAACACGTTGCGTTTTTGAGGACAATTCCTCCTCAATAAACGGACTGTGAAAACTAAAAATGAAGCCGACATCAAACAATACAAAGCTGAGAAAAGTAAGAAACTAAGAAAACAGCAGCAGAAAGAATTTCATGGTTGCATCCAGGAGCTGAAGCTGTGTGTTCGTACATAGTTCAGGATGTCAGTGGGGCAGCTGTTGTTGAGGTGTTGTTGGTAGAGTTGGGACCAGATCTCAGGAGGCAGCGAAATCATTTCACAGAGCCAACTGAACTGGATTATCATGTAACTGTGTGTCTGATGTAAATAATATCACGTGACTATTTCCATCTGGTTGTGTATTCAGTACAGGTGTCATGTGAGTTAAGAGCTGCCAAATGCAGTGGGCTTGTTGGTCAGGTCTTTTTTATTTAGATTCAAGAAATCGGAAGAATCGGTTGGTCTGAAAAAAAAAAATGCCGCGATTTATTCAGGGTTTCAGTAACGTTGCTCTGACTCTAATCAGTCTCACCTCGCCCAAAGTTCAATTACTGAATCTTTTTTTTCTAAACTTCCTGGAGTTCTGCTGCTCAAATGGTCAGTGTGAACAGCTGCATAAAGAACAGATGAGTCCGAAAAATATTTGTAAACCAGGAAGTATTTGCACGGATCCGGTGTGTAAAAGCCTCTTGTTTTGTCTTCAGGTTTGAATTTTGTATAATATTTAAAATATCTTACGAGGAGGTGAAACAGGGCGTGCTGGCCGTTTAACTGCAATTGAAATATGACAATTTACAAACATGTTAGCAACACTTTTCCATATTCAGGCACGGTTACATTAGATTTTCCAGGCAAATGAAATTTTACTTTTTGCCACTTTCAAATCAAAGGACATCATGGTAACTATTCCATCCATCCATCCATCCATTCGCTTCCGCTTATCCTTTCCAGGGTCGCGGGGGGCGCTGGAGCCTATCCCAGCTGTCATGGGGCGAGAGGCAGGATACACCCTGGACAGGTCGCCAGTCTGTCGCAGGGCCAACACACAGGGACAGACAACCATTCGCTCTCACATTCACTCACACATTCACACCTAGTGACAATTTGGATTATCCAATTAACCTATCCCCACAAGTTGCATGTCTTTGGACGGTGGGAGGAAGCCGGAGTACCCGGAGAGAACCCACGCAAACACGGGGAGAACATGCAAACTCCACACAGAAAGACCCCGGCCTGATGGTGGAATTGAACTCAGGACCTTCTTGCTGTGCGGCAACAGTGCTAACCACCATGCCACCGTGCTGCCCCGGTAACTATTCCATTATATAAAATATTGGAAACATCTGTAACAAATTCAGATCAAGATCACTTGAGTCTCCAGCATTTCCTCATTTCAAAACTATTTGTTAAGTCAAGCCAGTTTTATTTGTGTAGCTCAATGTTACATGTTAAATCCCAGAGGGCTGAACAAACTGTGTTAAGGGCAAATCAACAAAGAAAAAGAAGAAAGTCACAACAATGACTTACACTGAAAAAGTTTCATGTCTTTTTGTTACCAACTACCTGTAAATAAAACAAACGGAAAAGAAAAGTAAACTCTTTTAACTTAACACATCTGAACCAAATGTGAGATGACTCAATCCGCTCAAATTAATAATTTAATGACTGGATTTCCTGCATTGGATTATTAACACAATGTTACCGTACCTGAATGTCCAATTGTGCTGTGAAGTTGGTGTGTCGTGGTTGTTGTTCACACTGATGAAGATGATGTGTGAGTTTGGGTTTTAAATTGTCGTTTCACTTTCTCTTTGGGTCATGTGACTTCTGTTATTCTTTCTATCTGATGGCAGTCTACTCTAGTTGTACCTGTATAGCTTTCTTTAGTTCTCTGTCATGTTGTACTGTTTGTCTGCCTCAGTAATTTTGTCTCCTGTTTTTTTCATCCACCTGGATTTGATGCTTGCGCTGTAAAATGGTAAATGGCTTGTATTTTACTTTACTTAGTCCCTAAGGACCCCAAAGTGCTTTACACTACATTCAGTCCTTCACCCATTCACACACACATTTACACACTGGTGATGCAAGCTACATTGAAGCCACAGCCGACCTGGGGCGCACTGACAGAGGCGAGGCTGCCGGACACTGGCGCCACCGGGCCCTCTGACCACCACCAGCAGGCAACAGATGACGTGTCTTGCCCAAGGAAACAACAGCCGAGACTGTCGGAGCCGGGACCAAACCGGCAACCTTCCAATTACAAGAAGAACAGCCAACTCTTGAGCCATGATCGCCCCACAAAGGTTTATTTTTCATTTCCTCAAATCAGTCTTGGAGTCTGCATTTGCCTCTTAATTCCTAGTGATGCGCAAATGAAGCAATGAATCAGTATTGAACTACTTAATGAATTGTATTGAAAATAGGTTTTAGTGGCAAATTAAGACAAAGCAAAACAATGTCTCAATAATCATGTGCTGAGTGCAATAACGGTTTTTATGATTGATACAAATACAACCAAAGCAATTGCATTGTAGCAGTTGTAAGCAGTTGGAAACAGGATGTGGTGGGATGATAGGGTGTGCTTGTGTAACTAAAGCGGGGTGTGACTAATCTTACATGGGACCGGGATTTAAAGACTTTTAATCACAATTATTTTTACATTGGTTTGTTTTTGGTTTTTAGTTTCTTGCTAGCAACTTCTCCAGCTTTCGAAAACACACATTCACATGGGAATAAAATGTTACAAAGAATCTCGTGTAGCAGTATCAATTGCTTCAAGCAGATTCAAGGTGGAGTAGACGTGAGGAGACATCACGGGCCAAGTGTTTGTTTGTCTGCCCTCCGGCATTAAAGTAAGCTTTGAAGCAGTGGTTCAAGGAAAATACAAATTGGAGTTGGAGGCTTGTATTGGAGCATCGGTGTCATATGGCCATTACTACTAATCCCCCCTAAACAATGACAGATTCATAGACATGTTTTAGTTAATGACTATAACAAATGATTACCAAGTTGAATACAATGATGTTTTTTAAATGTAGGTCTTTCTGAAAAGTGAAAGAAGTAGGTGAGCGTGAGTTGTTTATACGTCAGTGAAATCCAGCCACTCAGCCAACTTGTTCTACAGGTAGTACAGGACACACATTCATTAGCAGAGACACGCAAAGCCCAGCCAAGCCTAGCTGTTTTTTGCTTCAAAGCACTTTTTATAAAGTGCTTTAAAACAATATGCTGGCTAAAATGCTCATCATTAAGCTCACAATAGAAATTCAAATTCATTAATAATAATAAAAATTTTTTAAAGTCAACTCTCTCACTGTGGCCAATGAAAAAAGGTGGGCTTTAAATAGTTACTTAAAAAACGTCAGTGCAGAAGCATGTGTAATATGCAAGGGCAGTGAATTCCACAACTTAGCTGACATTTGTGACTAGGAGGATTTTAAAATTTTGTCTGGAAGATTGTGTTTGACCAATTGTATATGGTAAATAAAAAAGAAGACACTCGCTCTCACCACAGCACTGAATTGCTTTTAATCACTGTCCATTTTGACACCCAGGTTAGTGACAAAATGTTTTGTATTGTGTAAGAAGGCCCAAATCTAAAGGAGGAGACCCACCAGTAATAACTTTTACTTTATCAAGACATTTAAGGTTTTTCTAAGTTAACGGGCATATACACCTGACTGTTACCAGCATAAAACTGGGAAGCACATTTATGCTTTCTAAACATGGAGCACAGGGGAAGAAGATTTAATAAAAATAGCAGGGGCCCAAGGGTTGAGCCCTGAGGTACCCAACATGACAAGGAGAACATGATGACTTAAATCTATTAAAGATAACAAAATGTTCTTTCAGCCAGGTAGGACTTACACCAATTCAGGGTAGTGCCATTAATGCGTGCAAAATGTTCCAAACAAAATATCAGAATAATGTGACCCACTGTAGCAAAGGCTATTAATCTAGTAAAAACTAGGATCAAATAATTCCAACCATCTGTAGCTAAAAGAATGTCATTAAAAACCCTTAGTAGTACAGGTACTGTCCTATGAAAAAAATTTAAACCAGACTAAAATCTCTTAAAAAGATATTATAATAATATAATATAATATATAATATAGACTCTTTTTTTTTCCAAAATGTTTGAAATAAGGTAGCTTGGAGATTGCTCTAAAATTGGACATCATGTTGGAAGCCAGGCCAGACTTTCTAATTAGGTTACATGATAAAATAAAATAATGAAAATACAATTTTATTTATATAGCACCTTTCTTGACAGAGTCACAAAGTGCTGCACATAAGCCTAAAGTCTTTTGGAGTTACAGTCAAGGACAAGCTGCTGTTGCTAACAAGAACTGGCCCCAAAGCAGAAATCACCTCTTTTAAATAGTCAGGGTGGGACTGCATCTGTGGGGAACCCGAGGACTTCTGTTGACCAACAACCTCATATAAAAAAGGTAAAGTCACAGGCTTAAAAAACTGATAAAAGGCAGCAGAGCAGGGAAAAGAAGATGATGGGTAAATGGCATATGGTGATATCTGAGTTCTCATATTAGACACCTTATCCACAAAGACATTTGAAAAGTTTTCAGTGCAGTCTGTGGAAAATCAACAACAGCATCTAAAGTATTAAACAATATATGATGCTTATTGCAGTTGCAGAGACACGGCCTTATAGAAGCATTTGGCAGCTTACAAAACCTGCCAACTGTTTTTTTTTTAAATAAAACTGCAAACATATATAACACAGCTATAACATAGTTGTGTTATATCTGTTATAAGCCTCTTTAGAGTTTCTCAGCAGTATCTCATTTTAAATGTCCTTAATTTTTGTGGCAAACAATCCAACACATTTCAAACACTAAAGTTACTGGGAGGGAAATCACATGCTATACACATGCTTAAATTCTAGCTTCAACGATTTGCCATCTAAAGATGTATTTGTGGCTCTAGAACTCAACGTATTCTTCAACTTGGCAACTTACAGTACAAGCTGGTAAGGTTTTCTTAATATATTAATTTTTCATATAAGGATATAATATACATGGAAGCAGAAAACATTTATCAGGGAATCACCCAACATGCTTTTGATTCATATTATAGCAGATCCAATATAACCCATTGTCTCTGGAACGTGGTTCAGTGCTGTCCCATTGTAATAATGTACGGTCATAATATAATGACACGGTATTGGAGAACTGTGTTTATCACTGCCACACTTTAGGCACGCACCATCACTGGCAAGTAGAAATATGAAATTGGTATAAGTAGGAAATAGTAATATAAATATATTCATATATTCAATTATTCAGGTAAAAAAACAAGAAAATATCATCTTAACTGTGAGACAGAGGCAGATAATACAATATGGTATAAACCCACAATCATAGTTAAATGTGATGAAATTGTCATTGTTGTATAGAAACTGCCCTCTTAAGAATACACTTAAATACATTTAAATACATGTGACACGTGGGCTCACATATGTGGCTTTTTGCAAAGACAGCGTAGATATTACAGTACTAATTACAACACACAACAAGCTCTACACAATAACAACAATCAACTGAAACAGTCTGTAAAGCAATGCTATTACACTGTTTACTGCTACAATGTTGCGACTCTCACACTGGCAGTAGTAACAAAGTATCAGCCTGGCTGGCTGAACTTATTTTAAATGGAAACAATTAAACACAAAGCTGAGAAGGTAAACTTACCAGTTTCATGAGTAACAGTCTGACTAGGGTCGGAAAGCCGGACATATTTGTGTACAGCATCCAACCTACATCTCAAGTTCCTGGCATTTCTTTCTGAGTTTGAGATGTCCTGTACTGTAAATGTACTTATAGTTCATCTACAAAGCAGTTAACACTTCATTGCACTCCTGTAGTTCTAGAAAATATTGCAGGAAATGTGTTTTTCATGCAAGCCTCTAACAGTAACTGTAATAATAAGAAATGTGACTCTAGGATTTATAGAATTGGTGAAATTAAAGGGTTAGTCTTAATAATTCTAGTACACCTCTCTCTAACCACACCCTTAATACTCATCCCCATGGTATGCTCCTCTTTTCTACCTCTAACGCTGTAAAGTGAAAATGTTAATTGTATGAGTCACACTGGAAGGGTAACATTTTAAATTAATATTTATTAAATATTATGTTTCAAGGCTGTTACACACTGAGCTCCTTGCGTTTTTGAGGACAATTCCTCCTCAATAAACGGACTGTGAAAACTAAAATGAAGTCGACGTCAAACGATGGCAAGCTGAGAAAAGTAAGAACCCCCCCCCCCCAAAATTACTTTCCAAAATATACAGAATACTTTCTAAAACAGATGAATCAATATCACTTCCTATTGCGAAATGGGAAGCAGATTTATCAGTTAACTAAGAACAAAACGTCTGGTCTCAGACATGCTTAAAAACCTTTCATTTAATTAGAAAGCCCAGTCTTCAATTAATTCAATACAAAATACTACATAGAGTACACTCTACAGGTCATCGGATGTTCAAGATAGGCTTTATGTCTACCAACAACTGCTCACACTGTCAAACCAATACACCAGACAATTATATCCATGCTCTCTTGGTAGCCTGGCTGCCCATGGGTGGGTCTGGGGGTGCTCCGTCTCTGGGCTGGGGCCCTGGCTGGGCCTTGGGAGTTTGGGTCCTGGTTGGTGTGTCGCCTGGGTTGTGGGCGGGTGGGTGTAAGGTGGCCCAGCCCTGGCGCAGGGTGCCGCCAGTGCATCGAGCCACCTGGGGGGCTCTTCGACTGGTGGGGGAGGCTGTTACATCTTGCAGGAGGTCTCCTCTCTTCAGAAACTCACTCTGCAGGAGGGGGAAATATAGGAGATCTCAGTCTGGGTGTCTATTGTCTTGTGTAGTCTGGAAGATGAGTGGATGACGGGGTGAGTGCAGTTTTCTCTGTGGTGGAGCGGGTGGGCTGTCCCGGGCTTTGTGGAGCCAGGCAGTGCTGCTGAACTGGGCCCTGGTCCGGATGGGCCTGGGCCTCCTTTCCCTGGTGGGTTGCAGAATATGGGGGCGCCTACTGGGGTCAGCAGGGGAGCTCAACACTACATATGAGCGGGTGGAGGGAGGTTTGGAGGCTTCACACACCCCCGTTCTCTATTGTCTGTTGGGGCGGGGGGGCTGGGAGGTGTGAGTACTATTGTTTGCACGTGCTTTTTATTTTACTGCTTGGCAATGAGTGAAGCGACCACATTGTTTTAGGTCCCAACGCACCCGAGCCACGACTCAGGCCTGCAACGAGGGGTTTGCTAGCAGAAAGACTGTATCACTTGAGGTGTGTGTGTGCTGGTGAGAGTGTGTGTGGGCCCACAATATTATTTGATTATTTTGTTTCTGTTGAGGTAGATACCTTACCATTGTTTAACGAACTTTATTAATTTTACTTATTGTCTTTTGTGTTGTTGTTAAGTAATCGTTCACTAAAGTGGAGTTAACTTTCTAATTGACCTGCTTGTGTGTGGTTTATTTCCATATAGCGTAGTTTTATTGCACATTTTATACTATAAGTATTAAAAAGGGAGTATCAGTAGGAGAGTAACAACGGGAACCCAGGGCCCCTCTCAATAGAATGTGGGACGGGTGTTGCAATCATTACAGAAACTTTTTTTTTCCAAACTTCCTGGAATTCTTCAGCTCCAACAGTTAGTGTGAACAGCTGGATAGAGAATAGATAAGTCAGTAAAATATTCTTTGTGCAGGATTATTTGTATGGATTTTACACATCCAGTGTGTAAAAGCATTTAATTTTGTCTTCATGATTAAATATTTTGTACCATATTTTAAACATCTTACAAAGAGGTGAAGCAGGACTTACTGAGCGATTTCCTGCAGGTGGAGGGGGGGTACATGCAAAAAAGACAATGTAGGAAGTTGTTGGATCTGTGTTTCCACAAGCCCCGCTAATTCTAGAGACTTATTCGTCATGAAGAAAACAAGACAGTCGATCGATCGATTACTCGCGCAAGGGAGGCCTCGTCTGTGTCCACCAAAAAAATGACCCCAAAGCTGCCTTTTATTGAGAGACAGTTCACACAAAACACATCACAGCAAAGCAACGCCCAGACAAGGCATCGTATGTATATGTGTGAACTTCTGTAAGAATGTGTGTGTGTGTGTGTGTGTGTGTGTGTGTGTGTGTGTGTGTTACCTCCTGCTGACCAAAGGGTCATAAAAGCAGGAGCAACATCACAAGAAACAGATCTTCCAGATAGGATGTATAATATAATAATAATAAACTTTATTTATAAAGCACACTTAAAAACCAAGGGTATACCAAGGTGCTTAACAAGTAAAATAGAGTATAGGAGGAGGATAATAGAAATAGGACCAAAGCAAGTACTAAATATGCAAGCAGATAACTGTCACTAATACATAGGAAAGCAACAGGTACAGAGCAAACAAGAATTTAAATGAGCATAAAAGTGCATGATATAAAATCATAAAAGAAATATTAACTAGAGGGAAAGGCAAGATTGAATAAGTGGGTTTTTAATCGTGATTTGAACAGTGCAATGGAATCAGATGCGCGGAGGTCGAGAGGAAGGGTATTCCACAGTACCGGGGCAGCCAGAGCAAACGCACGGTCACCCCGAGACTTCAGTCGAGATCTGGGTTGGGTCAGAAGTAGTTGAGTGGCAGATCTGAGTGTTCTAGCAGGAGTATGTGGTTTGAGAAGTTCACTAAGATAACTTGGCGCTAATTTATTAATAGTTTTGAAAGTAAGAAGTAATATTTTAAATTGAATACGGTACTTTATGGGCAGCCAATGCAGGCTAGCTAGGACAGGGGTAATATGGCAAAATTTCCTGGTACCAGTTAAAAGGCGGGCTGCTGCATTTTGGACTGTTTGCAGTCTAAGAAGAAGAGAAGAGGGAAGACCATAGTACAAGGAGTTACAATAATCCAACCTGGAGGTCACAAAAGTGTGAATAAGCTTCTCCAGGTCCTCATGCGGAATATAATGCCTAGCCTTAGAGATAAGGCGCAGTTGGTGGAAGCTAGATCTCACTACAGCAGACACTTGCTTATCGAGTTTGAGCGAGCTATCCAGCAGTACACCCAAGTTACTGACATAGTCACAAGAAAAACTAGCAAAGGAACCCAGGGCAGCACAGAGTTGGGCACGAGGGATTTTACTGTTGAACACCACAATCTCAGTCTTCTTATCATTTAAAACGAGGGAATTACTCAGGAACCATTCTTTGACCTCCCGCATGCATTCTTGAAAGTAGTGCAGGGACACAGCAAGGTCGTCAGTAAGTTCAAAATAGATCTGTATGTCATCGGCATAAAAGTGGAAGGCGATATTGTATTTTTCAAAGATTGCACCTAGAGGGAGCAAATACAATGAGAAGAGAATAGGGCCTAAAACTGATCCTTGAGGCACACCACAACAGACCGGAGCGGAGGAAGAGGAGAAGGTGCCTAAGTGAACTGATAAGGATCTATCAGCGAGGTATGATTTAAACCAGTCGAGGGCAGTGCCTCTAATACCCACAGTGTGCTCAAGTCTTAGTAATAAAATGTTATGGTCTACCATATCCAAGGCCGAAGAGAGGTCCAGTAAAACTAGGACCATAGAGCGTCCAGTATCAGTGATTACAAGAATATCATTAAGAACTCTAACCAATGCTATTTCAGTGCTATGCAATGGCTTAAAGGCAGATTGAAATTTCTCAGCAATATTGTTCGTGTCCAAGTACGCCTGGAGCTGGGAGAGAACTAGTCTCTCCAGGATCTTGGACAAGAACGAAAGCTTAGAGATCGGTCTATAGTTTGAAAGGTCATAACAGTCAGAATTTCTTTTTTTTAGAATCGGGTGGACTACAGCATGCTTAAAGGACAAAGGAACACAGCCTGAGAGCAAGGAAAAGTTCATAAGAAATAGGATACTAGGTCCGATTACATCAAAACAGTCCTTAGCTAAACAAGATGGAAGAATGTCAAGCACAGTATTGGTGTTATTCATTTGAGCAACTAGCCGCTTAAGAGTCAAAAGTGACACAGGCTCAAACTGGTGGAAAGTTGAAATGCACTCAGGAATGGGGAGAGGATATAAAGCAGGGGGAAGGGAGGACTTAAGAGATGAGACCTTTTTTTAAAAGTGAGTTTGAAATCGCTCACAAAGACTCTGAGAATGAATTAAAGGCATGTCCGGAGAAGGGTTAACCACAGAGTTAAAAATTTTAAATAAGGTACGGGAGTTATGGTCATTGTCCAGGATGATTTTGGACAAGAAGGACGCTTTGGCCGTTTTAGCAGCACTTTGGAATTTTAAGCGGCTAGTCCGTAGCATGTCATGGGAAACCTGAAGTTTATCTTTTTTCCACCTTCTCTCAGCGCGCCGACACACGCGACGTAAGGCGCGCGTAGTGTCATTAAGCCAACACTGAGAGTAGGTTCTAGGGCGCTTCATCTTAATGGGGGCAACAGTATCAAGGATTGAAGAAATCAGCGATAGGAAGGAATTAGCACAGTCATCAACCGAGTGAAAAGAACAACAGTCGAGAGTGACAGATGCAGAATCCAAGAAAGACATAGAGAAGTTTGACATCACTTCAGCATT
Source organism: Mchenga conophoros (assembly GCF_057382185.1). Lineage (NCBI taxonomy): Eukaryota > Metazoa > Chordata > Actinopteri > Cichliformes > Cichlidae > Mchenga > Mchenga conophoros. Next base: position 40,845,568 of record NC_140547.1, on the reverse strand, counting down.
AATTACACGTAGCGGGCGAAGGGGAGCCGCAGGATGTAGTTCATTAGTGCATAAGCCAGTATCAAATATAACTGGGAAATGATCCGAGATCCCAGTGTCACTTATATCCTTGATACAAATGTCCAGACCATATGAGAAAACCAAGTCCAAAGTATGTCCTTTAACATGCGTTGGGTCATTAACCCACTGAGCCAGGTTAAAAGAGTCCGTTAAGGCAAGGAAGTCTTTAGCAAATGAGTCATCCTTACAGCAAGTGTGTATGTTAAAATCACCGACAATGAGAACACAACCATACTTAAAAAGAACGGAGCCTAGGAGATCAGCAAAGTCCGTGATAAAATATTTGCTATATTTAGGCGGTCGATAAACCACCACGCAGAGTGTGGTCGTGGATGCAGTCATCTCCAATAATTAGACTTCAAAGCTAGAGTAGGTAGGTGAGGGTAGCTGCCGAACTGCATACGAATTCTTAAAAACCGAGGCTACGCCGCCACCCCTACCAGTAAGCCTTGGTGAGCTAAAAGCAACACAGTCCGACGGAAGAAGTTCAGTAAAAGGGATGAACTCACCAGGACGAATCCAGGTTTCAGTCAGGAATAAGGCATCAATCCCATTTGTGGAGATGAAGTCATTTAAAAAAAAGGTCTTATTGACCAGCGACCTGACATTAAGCAATGCCATCCGTATCCTAGGGGCTAAGTCGCCACGGGTGGTGCGTCGTAGGACACTTAGGTTGTTTCGGCAAACGCCGCGTCGGAGCGATGTTATCCAAACCCGAGCAGGAGAACATGCCACAGGAATCGCAGGGTAGACTTCGTGGTCGGCCAAGCAGATCCAACGGTGGGTGAGCAACTTAGCATCAGAGCGCTCCTGGGAAGGAGGGAAAGAAGATAAGATATCCAGGCTGGCATGTGGGTAGCCAGTGGCTCTGGCTTTAAAGTAGAGCCTGAAGCGAACGCGACGGCCGCTCCTTCTACCGCGTTTCCTATAGCGTTTCTTGTGTAGATTCGGAATAGATAGATGGAGGAAGCCGGTCGGAGGGACCGGTCGGGGCGCGGTGGCGTCACTCAGGTTCCAGCAAGGATCAGGCCGAGAGGAATGAGAGAGTCTTAGATTTAAAAGTGTTTGCCTGTCGTATGTAATCAGTGCACAGCCATTAGATGCGCATACAACTAAAAGGATAAAAAAATACAATGCCAAGGTCCATAAAGAGCGTAGAGAGGGTAAGAAGCAGCGAAGCAGATGTAGCCGAGGACGGCAAGCCACGTACACCGGCGCCATCTTGCTACAGGAACTGGGCGAATAACACACTCGCTCATTCAGCAGACCTCTCTCCTGGGGCTGCGACCTGGCCAGGTATCTGCAATAAAACATTACAGCCCCCCCAACCAGAACCTCGAGAATCTGGGGGGAAGGACAGTGGAATTCCTTTCATCAGAGTTGGCAAGCATAAAATGACAACATTTAACAATTCACTCTAACAGAAGTCATTTGATTTTTTCCTCACGTCAAATGAAATATTAAGTTAGCCACTTTCAAATCTAAGTAAATTATGGTAACTATTCCATTATAAAATAATTTAGCAAAGATCTATAAGTGTCCAGAATTCCCTTATTTCAAAACTGTTTGTCAAGTCAAGCTAGTTTTGTTTTTTTAGCTTAATATTACAAATAAAGCCCTGCTGGCTTCACAAATATGACAATATATTAACTGCAAATCTTTTACAGTAAAAAAAGATAAAACAACAAAAAACAAAAAAAAAATGTCATACTCAGATTTGATGTGTTTTGGGTGATTTTTTAGATCCTTTGTCTTAAACACCACTCTCTGCAATTGGATCTTGGACTTCCTAACTGACAGACCCCAGTCTGTCTCTGTAGGAAATAAAACCTCCACAGACTGAGTACAGGATCGCCGCAGGGCTGTGTGCTTATTCCACTGCTGTTCATCCTGCTAACACATGACTGTACTGCACAGTGCAGCTTAAATCACATCATCAAGTTTGCATATGACACAACAGTGGTGGGTCTCATCACCAACAACAATGTCTGAATACAGAGAGAAGTAACTGTTAAATTGATTGGCTTTTCAACCAATCATACATTTGATATTTTAGTTACAGGTAGCACTATAGTTGTTCCAATCTACCATCACCTAAAAAAGTAAACTTAGAAGGATGAAATATTAACCTGATTTGGACTTTCATATCTGGATACTTCTATGGGTTTAAAACCTCAGTCATAAAACATCCATCCATCTATTCTCTTCTGCTTATCCAACTCCGGGTCAGAGGGCTAGAGCCAGCTAACACATTAAATTAAGGATGGCTTTAGAAAATAAATGTGACTTGAAAGCAGACCTTAAAAATGAAATGATGAACTGAAAATAACTTTATGTGTTATGTATTCTGATTATTTTTTGTGAGTTACTTAACTGAACACACTGGAGTTATAAAGTTCCTCAAATATCATTAATTGTCTCATGTTTTTCTACTATTTCAAATTGTGATATCATACATGTAGAACAACATCTGCTCTCACCTTTGTCACAAGCTGCTGCTCTGACATCTTTCATCTTCATCACAGTTTTATCATCGATTATGCTCACTGAGTCAGCACGAATGACTAAAACCAGAATGTGGGCTTTGTCATCTAAAGTGGAGGAGGCTCTGTAGTTAGGATCCATTTCAGACAAGGGACATTTGGGATTGAACTGGGGAAGTAAACAAAAATCAAACTCACTGAAACCTTTTTGCATGATATAGTTTATGTATCACAGACTGTGTACAAGCATCTGAATAAAGATGTCATACCTTGTAACCTTCTTTGACATGTCCATTCATGGCAAGTTTGATGTCTTCCACATGAATTCCTCCCTTAGCTCCCCTCTCAAGGCCCATGGTGTCAGTGAAGACAAAAGAGTAAAATGTTCCTTGCTCTTCTCTCTGAATTTTATATGTTCTGCACTGTAAATAGCAAAATGTGTAGGTGTTACAGTGCCATATACTAAAGTCTCAGAGAACAGTTTTCTGAATACTACTTATAGTTCAACGTCTACAGAGGAGTTACCACTGCAGTGCATCCCTGTAGTCCTTGAAAACCTCAAAGGAAATGAATGTATTTTCATGCATGCATCTAAAAGCAATTGTGATAAGAATAGATACATACTGCAATGGTGAAACTATCGCCAGAGTTTGCTGCTGCCAAAGCTCGAGTTGCAATTTTGCCTCTTAAAGCACTGTCCACAGAGTTGATGAAGCTGGACTTTCCAGCACCTGGTGGTCCATAAAGCAGAATTTGGAGATGCTGGACATCTTTGTGAGGCTTGTAATCTCTGACAAGCTGCAGGTCTCGCTCTCTTTCACTGTTCATTCAGAAAATTACAACAGCATTCAGTTTACACTTACAGTTTAACATTTTACAATACTAATATGAACAAACACCAATTAATAAAATAAACAAACAAAACCCTTCAAGGGGTGTACTACTGAGACAGACTGACATCTGTGTTCTACTCCCTGCAATTTTAGCAGCATGAAATTACCAAATATAGATTTCTGCATCACCATGTGAAACTGTGAATTTCTGTGGCATTGTAACCTCAGCAGTAACCCTTAATACTCACCCCCATGGTATACTCCTTGCTTCTACCTCTAACACTGTAAATGGAAAATGTTAATTGTATGAGTCACACTGGAAGAGCAACTACACATCATTATGTGTTAAGGCTGTTACACACTGAACACGTTGTGCTTTTGAGGACAATTCCTCCTCAATAAACGAACTGTGAAAACTAAAAATGAAGCCGACTTCAAACAATGACAAGCTCAGAAAAGTAGGAAACTAAGAGAGCAGCAGCAGGGAGAATTTCATGATTGGATCCAGGAGCTGAAGCTGTGTGTTCGTACATAGTTCAGGATGTCAGTGGGACAGTTTGAGGTGTTGTTGGTAGAGTTGGGACCAGATCTGAGGAGGCAGAGAAATCATTTCACAGAGCCGACTGAACCAGAGCATCGTGTAACTGTGTGTCCAAGATAAATAATATCGTGTGACTATTTCCATCTGTGTATTCAGTACGAGTGCCATGTGGGTTAAGATCACAGTTGTTGTCAAACCCAGTGGCCTGATCAGGTATTTGGATCTGAAAAATAGGACAAAGAATTAATTCCACTATTTACTCGGGATTTCAGTAAAGTTGCTCTGCCTCTAATCAATCCCACCTTTTTTTTAAAAAACTTCCTGGAATTCTTCAGCTCAAACTGTCAGTGTGAACAGCTGCGTAAAGAACAGATGAGTCCGAAAAATATTTGTGACCCAGGAAATATTTGCACGGATTTTACTTGTCCAGTGTGTAACAGCCTCAAGTTTTGTCTTCAGCGCTAAATAATTTTGCATCATAATTTAAATTTCTTACGAGAAGATGAACGATTTCCTGCAATTGAAGTATGACAAAGTAAAAACATGTTAGCAACACTTTTCCATATTCTGGGCAGGTTTTTTTTTTTTCTTCAAGTCAAATATAATGTTACTTTTTGCCACTTTCAAATCAAAGGACATCATAGTAACTATTCCACTGTAAAATAATTTAACATCTATAACAAATTCAGATCAAGATCACTTGAGTCTCCAGCATTTCCTCATTTCTAAACAGTTGAGTGAAGTCAAGCTAGTTTTATTCATGTAGCTCAATATTACACTTGAAAGCCTTGAGGGCTTCACAAGTATGACAATATATTAACGGCAAAGGGTGGCAAGAAAACCACCAACAATGAATATGATATGAAAAAAAATGCTTACCCCAAAAGATATTTTTAATTTTCTCCATGTTTTTTTTTTGTCATCAACTAATTGTGAATTAAACAAACAGAAAAGACAGTAAATTTAAAAAACAGTAAATTATTTAAATTCTTCTAGAAACTAAATTCTTTTAACTTGACACATCTGAACCAAATGGTAGAGATGACTCAGTCCAGTCAATTTAATAATTTAATAAATGTATTTCTTGCATTGGATTATTAACACAGTGTTACCGTACCTGAATGTCCAACTGTGCTGTGAAGTTGGTGTGTCTTGGTTTTGTTTCAGCTGATGGATTTGTATGACTTTCAAGTATGAGTTTGGATCTATAAATGCTGTTTCACTTTCTCTTTGGGTCATGTGACTTCTATTATTCCCTCTATCTGATGGCAGTCTAATCTATCTGATGGCAGTCTAATCTAGCTATGCAGCTAGATTAGATGTAGCTGCATAGCTTTTTAGTTTGTATGTGTCACTAACATCTATTTCTTAAAATCAGAAACTCACTTGTATCATAATTCTGGGTTTTTTACAGCTCAATCAGTTTTAGCCTTTTTACCTCCGCTCTGTTGTGATTTAGTATTCATAGTTGTCTTTGTTTGTTATTCTCAAGTTTTTCCTTTTCTTCTACTGTATGTTCCTTGTGCCTAGTCTGTGTTTCTGTTAGGTTTCCCGTGTTTAGTCAGTTTTTGAGTAGGCTTCCTGTTTTATTTTGATAGTCTCTCAACTTATGTACTTTACAGTAATAATAGTAATAATAATGATGATGATGATGATGATGATGATATTATTATTATTATTATTAACTTTATTTATAAAGCACTTTCAAACAAAGTTGCTTTTGTATTAATGGTTCTAATGGTTCAGCTTTATAGACATGCTGTAGTTAGTGGCAACAACAAATATTTACCATGTTGAATACAATGACTTATTTTAAATGTAGGTCATTCACTAATGAAAAGTGAAAGAAGTATCTAAATAGTTGTTTATAGGTCACTGAATTCCAGCCAGCTTGTTCTACAGGTAGTACAAGACACACATTCACGAGCAGAGATACACCAAGCCCAGCCGAGATACTTTATTTATATGGTCCTTTGAAGTTCTGACTAAGGTGCTTAACATTAAGAACACAATACAAATGAAAAGAAGGCGTATTGCAGCTGCAGACAGCCCTATAGAAGTGGCTAACAAAACCATGGCGTTCAGCTATGTTTGAACCAAAACTGCAAACAGATACAACAAAACTCGAACATAAAAAGGAAAGGTAACACCTTCTTTAGAATTTCTCAGCACTATCTCATATTAAAGGTTCTTGTTTTTCCTTGCAAACATACACATTTCTAGCACTGCTACTGGGGGAAGAAAAATCACTCAAGCCCCTCGCTTAAATGACAAAATCTTGTGTTTGTTGATGTAGTTGTCCCTCTTGGAACTCAACACACTCTTCTTTGCAACTCACACTACATGTCTGCACTGTTTTGTTAGTTGATTTCTTTTTCACTGACTTTTTTTTGTGATTCCCTGTATTTTTGAGAATCTATTGTGTTTTAGTTTGACCATACTTTGGTTAAGAGTTTCCTTTAGTATTTATCATATCCTCTGTAGTTTCAGTTTGTAATGTAGTTCGTCTACTTAGTTTTATTATTCCAGTGAATAACTCCAGTGACTCATCGCCAGCTAGTCTTCTCAGACACCTCCCCGGCAGGGTTGGGTACCACTCGGTGCCTAAATTCTTGTTATCCAGTGTGCATTTATTGTCTCCATCTTCCACTGTCCTTTGTCATCTCCTACCATCATAGTTTTGCACTCCTTGCTCCATGTTCCCAAGTTTACGCACTGCGTAGTTTTCCCTAGTACATAAACTTGGGAACACAGAGCAAGGAGTGCAAAACTATTCTTGGCTCCAGTATTTCCCAGATTTTGTATTTCATACTTGTACCAACACAAAGCAGCTGCCTGACTTCTACTCCTACAGAGGTCAATAATGTTGTTCTTGTACCTATCTTGTACTTATATTGTAGCTCCTGTGAAAAAAAGAGTTTCAAATGAGAAGTACTTGACTCCCAGGTATATTTCTCAAACGCGCACTTCAGGCAGATAACTCATAAGCTGGAGAGGGAATAGCATATCACATATTTAGATGATCATCATTTAGCCATGGAGAAATAGTTTGCTGCCTTATGAGAAAGCCCTCCGTAAAGCTAGAACATCTTACTATTCATTATTGAAGAAAAAAACCCTGGGTTTCTCTTATAATCTGTTTATAATCTGGGTGTCCCAGAAGAGAATTTAGTTTACTTTAACTGCTAGTCTGCTTGCAAGAATGCTGCAGAGTAGGGGTGATGCAGTGAGCTCACAGAGCGGAGTGGAGGCGGGGAAGAGCAGGTGTGCTGAACTGGTTTGATGAAGGGCAACTCTTTTTGTCTTGCAGTGAGACGTAGCAGAAGAGAGTGACAGTTGCAGAGGAGTGCCGGCGTCCTGGGCAGAAGCCCGAAACCACAGTAATCACTACTGTCAATAAAGGCACTGCTAAACGACAAAGCTGAAGCGTCAATCCTTGGGTTCTGTGTCAAATTACACTTTACTAAAGTGATTATTTAACGTAAAATAAAAACACTAAATATGCATTACATGTGCTTGCACAAAGGGCATTTAGCGTTGGTATTCATGCTTGGTCCAACATGATATACAAAGAATTGGAAGCGACTGAGGTGAAATGGAAAGCTGAACCTCAGAGTGGCTGATGCAAGCGTCCCTGCATTTAGCCTCACTTAAGCTTGTGAAAATATTGTGTCCCAGCAGTACATCACTGCCCTCTGCCAAGGCAAAGAGTGGAGGTGACGCTATTGATTTAATTTCATTCACTCGGATTCACTCGCAATTGGACATAGATGATCATCAAGGACTCACCTTCATACTCAGCTTTTCCCAGCCTCCACCACAGGGTGAGACTTGTTTCAACGTAGCTGTTACACAATGTGCCACAGCACACCTGGTTTGTGTCTCTCTGGGATCTCCAAGTTTTATTTCACAGGAGTGGGAATAGCCTGGGGCTGCACAGGTATGTTTTGAGATTAATTACAGCAGGTTTCATCAAAGAGCAAAGAGTCCTGATAAAGATCAAAATGCGTCCCAAGCAAACATCTTAACTGGACACAAGGTGTGACGCATTCAGTGTGGATGTTAGGGAAAAATCTCTGCCTGAGTATGAAAACCAGAAACATCAACTGGGTAAAAAGTTAACTAACCTCATCCTCTCCAGACTCCATGGCACAGACAGAGTTTATTTACTGATTATCAGTGGTTTCATTGAACTTCAGGAAGTCAGAGAAAAGATATTTACCATACACAATTTGTATGCAGAGCCTCTGTGAAGACATTTTTGTTGAAGCTGATCACCAAATATGCATTTTCTGATGTTTCACAACACATTACTGACAGTGTGATGGTTTCCATGGTAGATACCTGATATCAATGCAATCAATAACATCACATGGCCAGATTGCCAAGAGGTTTTGGCAGGACACCAGCGTAAAGCATTATTCCCATAACAACAGACAAGAAAGGAGTCTTTGTGGAGTTGTCCTTACGAAATTGACAAGGCCTTTTACAGCCTTTGATACAGGCTGGCTGCCTCACACAATAGAAGGCATATAAATTTGCAGATGTCGTCTGGAAAGCTCAAATGTCAACGCTTTTCACAACAGCACCCAGGCTCTGCGAGAGGAATAATTGATCGGCTCACCTTTTGTCTTGAGCCAAATATTCATTCTGCAGGACAAAGCCGGAGGCAAAGTGAAAGATGAAAGAGAATCTTCAGTTTCACAGTGTGTGCGGATAGTGTTCATCTATTCTCTTTGAAAAACAAACAAACAACAAGTCTAGCTTGTAAAATACCAGAATATTTGGTGCTCATGTGCTGACTTAAGTGTCAGTTCAGAAAACTTCTGACTTGCCCTCATTAAACTATGCCTTCCAAAATTATGTTGACGTTGAGGAATACTGAATGTTAATATCTAAAACATTAAAATCACGGCCTAATATCACATGGGCTGCTTGTTCGTTTACTTGCTTGGTTATTGCCCTGAGATGCTGACAGCTGGGCCTGTGCCTCCTGTGAGATGCTGGCTTTGGGGCTCCATGGATGCTTGTTCGTATGAGGATCGTCACCAAGTTCATCTTTGCTACATGTCATCACTTGCACCCAACCTTCTCGGTAATAGCTCACTTATGGATGTCTTTCTTTTTCTCATTCATGCAGTAAGTTTCTCATCTTGTGCCAACTGACCAGGTCATACTTACGTGAGCCAGTGAAACGTATCACTAGAATCAGCTTTCGTCACCTTGGCTTTTTCAACCCACGCCTAATTTTTGTCTGCCTTCTTGAACAGTATTGTTTGAATTCCTTCAGTCTGCTTTTTTTTCTCCCTTACAACAGCCCCATCACTATCTCTTTAACATACCACAAAGTAAACATTTACTTATATAGAAACAAGGGTGCATGACAGACCTGTGATTCAAATCTCATTCACTGATGCATGCGACAAAAACAAAACTGGCTGATGCAGATATTTTATAAAGCTGATGCGTGTTCACTTGTTTTGCGTCTAAGTCTAAGAACATTTCAGTTTAGCTTCTGTTGTAGTCAGAGCGTGCCATTGCCACTGGGTGTGTGTGTGTGTTTTCAACTAAGATTAGGTGGTTGGTAATACCACAACCCAGCAGAGAGAACATTGCTTTGTAAGAAGATGACCAAATAACTGCAGCCCCCTTCATTCACTTAGTGTATGAGTGGCAATCTTAAACTAAAGGTAGTTCTGTGGAAATATTACATAATGTTCTTCTTTCTTCACAACAACTTAGACAGAAAAGCTTCAGCAGCATTAGCACTTTTGACTTCTTTTTCAGTGGTGTCAGCGGTTTTGTTGCCCATACTTGTCTAACTCCAAATGTAACTTAGTTAAATTTAGTCCATTAACAAGCATCACTGTTCACAGATCAGTCGACAGGCGACTGGTGGCAGAGGAAACTAATAATCAGGAGCTAGACTGCAGTGTGAGTCCACACATGCATGCAGGATACTGACTAAGAGTGAAAGGAATCACTGGAGTTTTATTGTTTTCGTCCAACAGGTGTCTGCTTTGTGAAAGGTACTCCCACATGCACACAGGCAAAGTCCTCTGGAGCCGTACAGTACCTTTCTGTCTCTTCATTGTGCTGAATAGCTTGTGATAATTTCTATTTGACTTGTATTGTTGCATCGTGTCCCCCTCTTTCTTTCTCACTCTTTCCTTCCAAAAGCCTCACCATTAATTTTCAGCCTCTGCAATTTTCCTCTCCAATAGCAGAAAGGAGCGAAAGAAAAGGGGGAAAGAAAGATGACAAAGACAACACAGGACTCCTCTCTTCCCCCGGCCCTGTTATTGTACAAAATAGCCCAGCAATAATTTTTGTCATTGGTTTACTCCTAAAAGCCCATTTGACGTCGATCCTGAAAAGAAAGCAATAAAGAAACCTTTTCAGTGGAGTTGAATGAGCGAGAGAAGGAGGAATGAATCCCTTTGGGACGCTGCGACCGGAGAGGCCTTTTTATTTTTCTTTGCTCTGGTAATCAAATGGAGCTGAAATGAAAATGGAGTTTTCTATGAAAATAGGGGCCTTTGTTGGCTTGGAAGGCTGGTAATTCATAAACAATAAGCCGACTCCTTTTGTTTGGGTTATAATATATTCCTGCTGCTCTGAAAGAGGTCTCTCTCTCTCTCTCCCTACACACACACACACACATATACTGAAGCCAGGGTAAAAGCCAAAGTGAGGCAGCAGGGGAAGAGAGAAAGAGAATATAAAGGGAGGCAGAGAGGCAGGCTTTCCATTCATCCTCCTGGCTGAGAGACGACAGGATGCTCGCCTCCTCTCTCCATCCTTTACCCCGTTTCTCTGCTGTCTCTGTTGGAGAAATGACGGTGTTGGGGCTTGCTCTTCTTTGACTTGTTGCTAGAAAAACATTAGCTTGACTGGGGTTTTCTTGGCCAGGCAACAGGTGTGGAAGGATTACTTTTCTCTGAGCACAGCCTACTTGCCAATTTGAGGAAGGTTTTTCTTCTTCATTAAATTAAAAGTGGATTTGCAATTTTTTCACCTCTCTGGTTGCTAAATTTGTTAAATCTGCTGAAAGTTGGAAGACTTTAAGCAAAATAAAAAGAAGACAAGGAGGTGCAGGTTGAGGGGTGATGACAAACCTCAGCATCAGCAGTATGGCAGGACCACAGCGATGTACCAATGAGCAAAAACGCGTCTCTTTGCTTAAAAACTAACAAAATGGCAATTATACAACTTCAAAAGACTAGGACTTCAGTGCTTGGAGAATAATTTATCTGAACGTTTAACCCTTTAACAGAGAGGGAACAGTGACATCATCATCTGCTCCTGCATGGAAATCCACCTGCTGTGTTACAGTGAAGACATCCAAGAAATAAGGTACAGTTTAAAATCGGGACCAAACTTTTTGACAAAAGATCTGTTGCAAGTGCTGCTTTTGCATATTTTGTTTGTTTGGAATCGAATGTTTTTTTTAAGTCTTGTTGCACACGGAAGGAATATTTCAGTGTTTTTCTTGATGTTTCTGTTAGTTGTTAAGTTGTTAAGCAACAGCCCAAGCTTAAAAAACAAAACAAAAAAAACAACAACAACCCATATTTATGATCAGAATGAATTTGATAGAAAACATAATTAAGCTGGTTTCTGCCCATGAAACAGGTTATCACAGCTGACATTAAAGATGACACCAAAAGCAGGATAAGAAAAGCTTCATATTCTTTGCTTTACCCACTGTATACAAGCTTAAAGCTGTCTGATTATCCTCATACAAAGCTGCGACATTCTGGTCGGTTGTTCCAATTATTCTTACTCTGTCCATGTTTGGCTTCTCTGTCTGTGTAGTCCCTGTGTAAATCTAAGCTAAGAAATAAGATGATTCATTCCTTCATTGGTTCACTTTATTACATACTGTTTAATTAGTAATGGCCTTAAAGTTCACTAAATAAAACATTCATCATCCTATTTTGGGAAACAGATTTAGGTTTTCCTGATGCATCCATGTCTGTGTGTTTGTGAAGCTAGTTAAAAATCATTGCTATATTACAGTCACAACATTTTTTGTGTTGCAAGTGTAGCACATAGCCATGAATAAGCAAAGCACACAGAGAGAGCAAAGGCAGACTTTTATTAAACATGTGCACTTATAAAGCAGTTCAGATGCATCAGACAGAACTGATCTGTTCACAGCTGTGTGTTCGCTCACTCTAAAGTTATATGATGTTCATAAAAGTTTTTAAGGGGATCCTTGAAACTAAGGATCGAACATGTTCCCCTGCAGCAAAATAAGGACAGAACAGACTCAGATAGGTTGCATCTTAATCGTGACTGAACAAGAGATCTTGTATTTAGTCACATGACTTATCGGCACTATTGGTACTAACAAGAACTCAACACGAACTCAACATGGTGAACAAATCAGAGTGACTGCTTTAGGTGAAGCAACTAACAGTATCCCAACAAAGAATCATTTTCTCCATTATTATTTACCTGCTTTTCTTCATGCTGGATCCTTCCTGGTACCAACCTTTCACATTAAAAGCTTTCTGTGGCTACTTTTGAATCTGATTATATCAGGAGACTTTGCAGACATCAGAGCTATAGCAGTGTTGACATACAGATGTTCATGCGTGTGTTGGTGAAATGTTTAAATTAGAATGAACACTCTGAATTGTTTATGAACCATATTCATATTACACAGAGTGTAGATGATTGCATTCATAAAACTGATGGTTAATATAGTTGTTTTGATTCTGAGTATCCTGGAAGCAAATCTGTCCTGGCCTGCATGAAAGTTGTTATTAGTCCGTTAATAATGGTTTATCGTTAGTGTAGTGTTCAAATGAAGTGTGAATTTCATTTTATTTTAATGATGCAAATTTACTGTATGGTTGTTTTGCACTTTTGTGCAATGTAGCTACACAGTCTTTCAATCCTGCTGCTGCTGTAAAGCATTTGAATGTTAAAAGTTTCTCACTTTGCTGGATAGCCAGCATCAAGCTGTTCAGGCCACAAGTGTAAAAGAGGAAAGAACTTCAAAAACTGACTCTAAAAAAAGGGTGTTTCTGATATTCAATGTAACCAATTATATAAACAACAACAAATTATACAGCATATTATTTTGTTTTAATACAAACTTTGTAAAAAGTTTCAGATTTAAGTGCCAGGCTGAGGCTAAAACCTTCAGGATGAATTTAACTGTTCAAAATGACATCACTGCTTCATTAAGCATATTTTGAAACATTGGTTCTTGTGATTGCTGAGGCTTCCTGGTTTCTCTTTAATTACAGATCAACATTAGTCATAACAGAGCGCAGCATTAAAGACCTCGTATACTTAAGTGTACACAGATCTGATATGATTTACTGTATTTCAATTATTGTTTATTACTTTTTCTAAACTGGACTTCCTGTCAGTGAAACAGTCTCATATTGGTGGCTGCTGGTGTTTGGATTTCCAGTGTATGTGAAGATGAACCATACTGAATCATGTTCGTCATGACAAGACGCTTCAGGTCAAACACACCAGAAGGTTAAAGTGCACCACTTCCTGTGTTTTATCTTTAAAGTGATCCTTTGCACAGATGATGACGAGTGGTTCTTTTTCAAAGAAGGAACATCGTTTGATCTTGTATTGCATGACTTCAGACAGTTTTCTAATGCTTAGGATGTTTTAGATGATTTAAAGTGCAGATGCATCCAGTGGAATTTTACCCAGAAGAGATCAATTTGCCATCAAATAGGACAAACAGGAAATGAAATGAGTGCAGTATATTTAAAGTTGATCTAAATCTAAAACACAATTATTAAAGGAATTTTTTAACAAAAGCTGGAAGAGAACAGACTGGTGAGATTAGATTGCTCTGTTTGAGTTGACAGATGGTGTGAACCTTGATCAGATCACTAGATGGCAGCACAGTCTAACAAACAGGAAGACAGTGTCGGCACACTCATGCTGGACAGACTTACTCCTTTTGGCAGGTAACTGCAGTTTTACAGTTTTAAGTTATTCTACAGAGTTAGACATTCAGTTTTATCAGAGCTATCAGCTTAAACGTTTCAGTTTGTGAGCATGTTTTATTTTATCTGACAGAGCCTGATTTGAACAATTAAACTAGCAGCATGCCAGTGTCCTTTTTTAAATGCTTTTTTCTTTAAGAGGAAAAAGCCGCTAATTGCTCATTATGGTGAACTAAGACAACAAATTTAACCATAAAGACATATAATTACCACCAATAACCTCTATAGTATTATTTCTTCATGAATTTTGTTAGCTTAACAGTCATTTACAATACACATTCCTGTCAAAATTACCAGTGTTTTGAACTCATTTAGGTCAGAATACTATCATAAGACATCATAATAAGTCTGAAAATGGTGTTAAAAATGTGGAAATGTTGATATAAATGGAAAATCATCTTTAGGTTATTCAAGTATACGATCACTGCATCTTTTTCTGGCTCTTGTTAAAGTTGTGTATGAGCTGAACATTTAAACTTGACTTTCTTTCTCTGAAGTATAGATATATCTGTTTCCCATGCTAAGCTAAAACACCAATATTTGCATTTAGTTTAATTGATTTTTCTCACAACAGTGGCACAGCACAGATTAAAATGCCATTTTTGTTATTTATATAGCCCAGTAACAAGAGTTTTGCACTCTGTTTGGTACATGTAGCATATGTAACATATAGGAATAAGGACCTGTTGCACTGAGCGTCTGAGAGAAAAGCTCAATATAGATTCTTTATTGCTACGATGAAGAGGGTAGACACCCTCCACTAGAGGGAGCTTGACATCCGCCTCAAAACTGCTCATTGAAACCACCAACCGGCCTCTGAAGTTGTGTTAACCCGAGCTGCTTGTGTGTACTAAACTCTATAATACTATATATAACTATAACGTTAACTGACCAAGAGAAGAAAAATGAAAGCCTTCTGAATTGGTATTCATAGCTGGTTGTTGTGCCTCTAACAGGCTGTGCAGTGTGAAAAACGACTGTAAAATCCAATAAAGTTTGTCACACTGTAAGTCAAAGTTCAGCTAAGAGACAGCTTAATTTGAGAGAATGCCATCTCTTCATAGCAGTACAAGGCATCACATTACAATAGTGTTTGTTTAATATTTGCTTTTTTATAATGAAAACATTTTTATATTCTGGGGAGAAAGGACTGACCCCTGTGATTAAACTGAAAACACAGAAGATGACATTTTAATTTTCCAAATAAGAAATGAAATACCCCACAAAATTAGCATCACAGTCTCATTAAACATGCAGTTTCGGTTCAGTTTGAGGTAGACCTTTTTAGCATGGCCTCCAAATGTCTCCATTTAAGATTCAAGTGCATCAGATTAGAGCTAGAACAGAGAAATGGTCACATCACCACAGGCTGCGCAGCTCAACCACAGTGTGAGAATAATTTAGATTATTTATTTATTTAAAATCTGCAATTTTAGTTCATTAAAACACTGTAAAATATTAATCCACAGTTTCTGCTCATACACAGGAGAACCTTTCATTGCGCCTGTTTTTTTCCAGAGGCTCGGAGATTAAAATATGAATAGGTGGGTAGGAAATATCACTTCTCCTCACTATGTGCGCATTATGCCATTTCTTCAGCTGTTATTTAGACTAACTGTACCATAATGGCCAAACGAGCTTGAGTGGAATAAAGCCTGCCATTATGTGAGCTCGGAGCCTCGACCTGTTGCTGCGCCATTAGCTTCAGTTCTCAGATGTGACTGGATTGTGAAACTGTTGTTCACTCCTCGCTGAGACCGGGGTTAACTGGGTACGAAGACTGGAGAAAAACAACAGGTGGTTTGACTCTAAATGCTGCAGGAAGTCTGATGTGTAAAACTAAACACAAACTTTCTGTGAAAGAACTTATCTGTTTAGATGTGCCATAGCTGATAAGTCTGATGTAATTAATTTGTTTATATTTGTCATTTTTATCCTTGTGCACAGAATTTAAACAGGTTGGGTTAAAACTGTAAGTGTCTCCAAATATCAGGAAGGTCTGTTGAGCTAATTAGTTCATAAGTCTTTATTGTCATCAACAAGCATAATGAAATTAAGACAATACTCCCTCAAATGTTGTAAAAGAAAAAAAAAGACTCTAATAACATAAATATACTCATATAATGTAAATCCAAATAAAATATTTAAACACAATTTATTGATTTTAGCTGTCTTTAAAAAAATCTGCACTCTTGAACTGAAGCATGTGAGCTCCTTTAATCCCAGGTTTGACCTGTAGGCCCAAAGTCAAACTTTACAGTTCCTCCCCAGTCCTGTTGGGCTTGTGGGGAGTGCTGAAAGCAGGACGTCATGGTCAGCCGATGGTTATCGCTGCTTATAGGAGAAATACAAGGTGACCAGCACTCGTATCACAACACACATTTCTTTTTAAAATATAATCTGTTTATTTCTTTGGTGACTGACTCGTCATTCTACTATATTAATAGTATAGACATTTTGAAAACATTTCCAAACACTATTTTAAACAATTATATAGTTGTAACTTTATATTTCATAGTTACTTTCCATGATTACACAAGTGCTGAATGTCCACCACTACATTAAACACACAGAATGCATTTAAAGCACATCTAAAGCTCTGATTGTGCACACAGTTAGCTTGTTCTTGGTTTTACTTTAAAATATTATGATTTCTTTCTATAGCTGAAAATGCCACAAAAATATGTTGAATTTAAGGTGGAAAACTATTTTACAGACAGTAATTTTAAATGTATTTTTACATATTTATATATATTTATTATATATGTTCTCAGTCATGCTCATTTTGCTTTACAATTCTCCAAACAACAAAGACACATTCAGAGGAGGCTTTTAAATTTTTGCCGCTTCTATTTTTTGTCTTCAAGTCTGAATTCAGGTTAGGTATTCGAGTTGCTCGTCTTACAGTTTTGTACTGGTTGTTTCTGAACTCTGGTCCAAATCTAAGATTTTTTGCTCTGAAATGAGTTTTAAAAGCTTTGTCATATATATAGATCCCAAGTAGCAACGGGCAAATAGGTCTGACCACAGAATGTACAGTTTACAGTAAGACTGTAGAAGTGTTGGATCTTCTCAGTCTAATCTGTTTGCCGTCTTTAATGATGTCAGACCTCCAGCTCTTAGCGTGCCCTGGTTGATGGCCGGTGAGTCTTTGGTCGTGGCTGCTGGCTAATGGTGTATTGGCAGTTCAAACCACTATCATTTTAACATCTTTGATAAAAATGATTTTATGACAACATCTTATTGGTGATGTCCTTTGTCCTCTAATTTTACATTTGATGTTTTGCCATTTCTACTTTTTCTTTTTAGTTATTTTCATTTGCAAATCTCACAGAATAAAGGCTATAGAAGGCATGCATGTATGGCCAATGTAAAAATGTCTGGTTGCAGTTGAAAATGAGGAGAGATTTGCTCTGTGTCAACATTTAAACAGTCTGCAAACTCGAGTAGGTATTTCACTAAAAAAAGGAGGTGAGAGCTATAGAAATGAAGCCAAAATAAATAACTTTACTGCAGAATTCAATAAAACAGCCAAAATCTACCAGCAACAACTACACTGAAATTGATTTTAAAAAAGAAACCTGTGAAATATAAGTGGTGTGAAGCTTTCCAAACCATTTGCAGAAAAAGCAGGGACCAGTGGGATACGAGAGTCTTCCTGTGGACTGAATTGCCTCAAAGTGCCAGCCTGCTATCAAACCGTGCTAATGTGATGGATATCCGAATGCATTCATTCTCGACGCAGTAAACATGGGAGCTGACAAACAGATCCTGGTGAGAGGGCCTCCAGCACAGAGCGACCGCCTCTCCGCCTCTAATGCATCGACAAATATAGCCTGGGTTCAAGTACATTTTACATAAAAATACAAATACAAACAGACACACGTTTCCTAAACCCAGTCTTTCCAAAAATCCAGAGAACAAGCAGTTTCTTTCTCCTTATCTTTCTTCTTTTTTTACAAGAGAACAAAAACAGCTGTTGCTTTTATAAGAAAGAGGGGGGTACGTTCATGGTGCTACTGCGTGGAGCTTGCAGCTACTTTCAGTTATTTGTCTTAATATTTGGTCTTAATATTTTAAATTAACCGAAAGACACATTTGTGCTGCATTGTGAAGAAAACAAAATATTGGGTAAAAATCCTGACTGCTGAAAGCTGAAAGTGTAATGGTGATCACCTGATTCAATTAGGAAAAAGGGCAGCAGGAAGTTATGCATTCCTCAACTTAAAATTTTTCTAATTGCTTATCTTAATACTATGAAATGGATTTTATTTTCTAGTAAATCTTGTAAATTAATATTGCTGTTTGGTGAAGATGATCAGATTTAGAAGAGACAGTTAAATAACTGCAGACCCAAGTGTACTGTTGGTCAGTCTAAAAAATTGTATTATCATAATCCAAAAGCCCGTCTAGCCTAATAAATGTCAACGTTTCAGTTAACCTGAAAAAGGGGCACTTTTTGTGGAATTATTTTGGTGTTTCTAAAACTGAATCTCAAAGTGCAGACTTGTGAGGAGAAAACCAAGCTCTTGTCATTCATGCCCACATGGCCAGTGCTTACCTGATGTTGATTACTGCCCTGCTGAAACCATATAACCAGCATGTGTCTGCAAACACTGTCACAGTAAGTTTTCACACCCCAGTGAGGCGAGCGGCAAATTGTGTTCAGAGCTGGAAAGAGAGTCAAACACCAGGGTCTTCATAACTTAAACAAACAAACAAAAAACCAACAGGAAACTTTAATTTCTGCCTTACAGTTGGGGTATGTGAGGGTAGCGCTAAAGTGCCCTAAACTTGCAGTCTTTCTAATAGCCAGTAGGTGGCGACTCTGACTCTTAAGGCCATTTCTTTATATTAAGTTTATTGGGGGGAATTACCTTACTTCTGAGTTTATTTACTACTTGAGTACACATTTTCCTGGTGATTTTATTTCTCGGGAGGTAGTTTGATGTCTTTTTCAATAAATAGTTATGTTCATTTTGAAAAAGTTATGGTCCGAGTTAGAGTAAAATAGATAATGAACGAGTGTATGGGTTAGGCAAAGTGTAATGTATAAGTTGTTGTGTCTTTGCGTTCTCACTCAGATCCAACCCTCATTTTTGAGATCCAGGTTTTTAAAATCCAAAATGGTAACTTGAAGGTACCCAAAACAGACTCCACGAGCAAATGAGTGATGGCACATTGGTCACATCCATCTTTTGCATACAGTTTATGGCTTAGACTTGGCCCAGGTGATTTTGCTGTTGGTTGTGTGTTGTTCCTGTAGTTTGGGGTGTATATCAGCACAGCTTTGTCTTCCTGTCCCATTACATTCACTGCAGGGGCAACACACTCTCAAGCAGCACAGTTGGCTTCATTTTTGAATCCACATTTTTAGGAATAATAAGTATTTCCTGGTTCTATTACTCTCCCCTCTATCATTGCTGTGATCCCGTCTTCCCCAAAACATGCGCTGTTCTCTGTTGATCCATTGTTATTACTGTCTGAGACCTAATTTGTGCTGCCATCATATAAGGGGAAACTGCAAGGTGGGTCCCATCAGTTTAGGCTGATTTGATATTTGAATCACGGGGAAGTAAATGACAAATGACACTCTTAGAAACTACCTAAGCAAGATTTTTTTTATGCTTGGCTTTTTATCAGTGAAACGTAGCCACACTTATACTATAAATCTAAAAAAAACAACGTGGGATTAAAGCTGCTGTGTGAACTGTTGACAAGCATCATAAAGGCAAATCTGCCTGTGTATATATTTAAATAGACTCCCCAATCATCCATGCTGGTGTCCCCCCCACCGCGCCCTACTTATACCCCTACACGATGAAGGAACTACACCGCCATCATCACTCTACTCCGAGCATTACACAAGATATTCAGTCTAAGTAAATGGCTGGGCCAATTACATTGATTTTAGAGGAGCTATGTTGTTTGAATTAGTGGAGGAAAATGGACTGCCATTTTCCATGTTGTTGAGAATTGAGCTCTTTTCAGGGTCTATAATGGACAGGATACCAATCAGCGGGCTGATGTAACGCTACACGCTCCTCTTTTTTTTCCTCTTTTTTTTCTTTTTTTAAACCGTGTATCACATTGGGTACTTACACCATTAGAAAGTCTTTTCAATATATTTCTAATTACATGAGCAAATGTATTTTTAGCTTTGCTAGTGAGTGCACAGGGCAGGAAAGTAGGCAGCACAGGGGCTGGAGTGATGCTGGTATCCAAACATGCTGGAGGGGAATGTTTAGTGTGACGTGTCCTATTTTTTTCACGCTGCTTACTTTCATAGAGGAGACATGTTTTGCAATCAAAATGGGGATCCATCTTTTCGAACCAGCACTCCCCACTATGACTTTTTTGATACGCTAAACCACTTTAAAAAAGTTATAGATTTTGAAATTCAGGCTTCAGAGTGACAAGATCTTTTTAACATAAAAACTCTCAAAATGAAATTAGTTTTATGCACATGCTTGCAGATAAAGTACAAGCTGTTATTACAACTTGTACAATAATGAAAGTTAAGTAGTGTCTATCGGGTGTTTTAAGAAATGCCTGTAAAATGTGTGCTGTTGTGGGAATGCCAGGCAAAGAACAAAACAAAAAACAACACTGTTACTAATGTGTAACATCACTTTGTGGTAAGCAGTTGAAGTGACTACCAGTGACTTTAAAAGATGCTGTTACTTCATTCAAGGTGGCTAACACTAACCTGACCAGCGCTAGCTACAAAGCAATCAAATCTTATTCGAGATGAATTCTAAAACTCAATCTATCACTAAACTTGAATCTCCTGATTCAGTCATGTGCATTTGGCTCCTAATGCAGACTGTATCAGTCCTCATACTTTGAAAAACTTCAATAACACAAGTTTTCCATAGGTAGTATCAGAACTTAGCAATTTTATTGACCAATATTAGTTAGCTTCTAACTAAATGATTATATTAGTTGGTTGAGATAATTGTTCTAAACTGGACAATTTCAGGTGGTTGATGGTCCATCCATCCGTTTCCGGTTATTCATTTCAGGGTCGCGGGGGGCGCTGGAGCCTATCCCAGCTGTCATAGGGCGAGAGGCGGAGTTCACCCTGGAGAGGTCACCAGTCTGTTGCAGGGCTAACACACAGAGACAGACATCCATTTGCACTCACATTCACACCTATGGGCAATTTGGATTAATCAATTAACCTATCCCCACAAACTGCATGTTTTTGGAAGGTGAGAGGAAGCCGGAGTACCTGGATGGAACCCACGCAAACACGGGGAGAACATGCAAACTCCACACAGAAAGACCCCGGCCTGATGGTGGAATTGAACTCAGGACCTTCAGCGACAGTGCTAACCACCATGCCTCTGTGCTGCCTGACAATTTCATCCATTTATCCTTTTGAGGGTCGCGGGGAAAATTTACAAAAAAAAAAAAAAACAACAATAAAAAAACCCTGAACATTTTGGGTAAACACAGGGAAACATTACCTTGGCCTCTGGAGAATGTTAAGAGCCACTTTTGAGCATTTTTGCCTTTTAGAGAAGCCTGACCAGAAGAATAGTCCCTCAGCAGCATATTAGCAAACAGCAATCGCAAAATACATTTTTAACATCAGCCATATTTCCACAAAAGACCCTTCTGTTCCAAAAGCCGTTGGTTATACAGTCAGTGGGGCTGTTAAGAACAGTCAGAAACTTATTATATTTCCTAATGTAAAAATAAAAAATAAAAACACGTCATTGTACAGGCATGAATAGGGTTAAAGCAACCACCCCACCTCCCCCATGTAATACACACACAGACACACTCCCATGCACTCCTAAACCAGAGCACCACTAAGTAAGAAATCAAATGTCATTCTCGGGGGCCAAGTCGATTTCAATCTCTATTTTCACCTTTTCCAAAAACCCATAAATGCAGCTCTTAACACAGGGCTGAGAGCTGGGAGAGCAGAGGGTTAAATTGGGGTCCAGGGCTCTGTCAGGCTTGGGTTAACTGCCGTGTCATAGTGGCTTTTGTCCTCTGAACCGCGCAGCGCTGATTGTGCGTGGCGGACAGCACAGCCTGAAGTGATCTGGAAGGTTGTCGGTTTGAATCTACACAGTGAATTGGCCCCAGCACTGCTGCTCGAGAGTCTCCGATATGGCTGCCAGAGAGTGTTTTATGTGAACCTTTTCAGAGGGACCGAGCTCTTTTTCTTTGCTTTAAATAGAGCAGAGGGATGTCTTATGGGCCTTGTCACTCAGCAAAGACAAATATCTTGTTGTATATGTTGCTGCTGTATGATCAAAAAGCTTTCGGGCCTTATAGCTGGCAATAACCACAAGAGAAATGCCTCTCCAGCCACGTATCATAGCTGTCTCACAACAAGCCTCGCCTCAAAATAATTTCTTAATCCATTAATTGGCGTGGAGCAGCATTCGGGGCAGGGCTTTTTGTTCAGTATGTTTTTCAGAGATGCATACTAATCATATAAAGTGATCCTTTGTGCTCAGGTTGACAGCAACAGCGAGGGCTTTTAGGCGCACGCGCGCACACACACTCAGCGAGGCATGTGTCTGGGAGCGCCGACGGCAGAACGAGTGTATTATTTTCCCTGAAGAGTGTTATTTTCCTGTCAAGGCTTGATGGCAACGTGCCAACAGATGTGACAGGGAGCGATCATCCCTCCTTCATACAGTACAGAGAGAGAGGGGAAGTGAGGAGGGATGGATGAGGACAGAGAGAGTAAGACAGACACAGCCGCGCTAGCTGGGTTTCCATGCGGGCACATTTTTATGCAAATTATGATGTATCGAATTTGAAAAGCAGCATGAAAAATGGCTAATTCTAACGAAATTTTCTCAGGAAAAACTTTTTCTGCTGGAGGCCAGGAGTTTGATTTAAGACTTTAGATTGAAGCCCATGTTGTCACCGACATGGAGATACGAGCCGTTCACCCTGAACTCCCAGCTGCTACCACATAGAGTCATACATCCACTTATGCTAAATCCTAAAGTTATTTCTTTACAGCAACCGACTGTAGCTAGCATACTTGCAGTTTTTATGGGTATTAAGACTTGCGTGTGTTCCTTGTTTGTCAAGCTGTGGCTGTGTACTTTCTTTTCTTCTGCCTTTTCCCCTCCTCACTGATTTTTGAGGTTTTTAAAGTTGACTATTCAGTCCTTTTTACTGCCTACTCCATACTTGGCTTTTCAGAGTGCTGACGTTTTTTTCCCACCAATTTGAGAAGCATTTGTGGTGGGCATACAACACTTAAAAAAGACTTTTGAATGTGCAATCAGAAGAGCTTAAAATTCAACAGTTCTTCCAATAAACAATTAACGTTTTAGCAGCTCCACTGTAGTCTAGATTGCATATAAGGCTTTTAAAGGCTATTCACCTAATATCAAAAGTATTTTTTCTTCTTTCTGATTTGCATCAAGTGACTGCTGTAATTTTATCATGATATTTAAATGTGGATTCAGACACTTTTTTTTTTGCTGCAGCTTGTTGTAACAGTAAAAGTTAACAGCATGTCACTGTGACTCTGTGCTGATTTCACATATTCACCTGCTTCTTTTCAAAGGCATTGGTCAAAAATCCAGGTTGGTAGGAAAGTCTTACAATTATGCTTTGTAGACCTGGCTGTCTTTCATCTAATCATATGATATTTTCCCATTTGTGAATTTTAATTGATAGAAGACAAATACATAAATACATATACAATTTAAAAATATTGCAATGTAAATATTAGAAAGTTGTGCAAATGATTAGGATTGGACTAGGTCAAATAGAGTATATAGACAAATAAGTGAAACATCTGTATGTAAATGGGTCAGTATACTTTATCGGGATGTATGGGCACAGATGTATTACTGAACCGGTCTGCTCAATGCAGGCCTATCCTAGTCTTTTTCTTTGAGGTGGTGGTTAACATTTATTCCTGGCAAGTCAAACAATGACAAAGAGACACAAAAAGGTTGTTGTTTTAATGTTTCCCACAGAATTAGATTCACATGTGTACACATGCAATAAATTACTCTTTCATTTGGGTAATTAGCTGGATCTCCAGCAGTAAGTCCAACTCCAGCATCACAGGTGCCTAAGCCAATTAACCCAAGGTTGCAGGTTGTGGTAATTAAGTTACAAAATATACCTTGGTAGCCTACCTAGCTAAAGGCAAACTAATGTAGGACATGTGGGAACTTTCTGCACGTTTGGGTTCACTCTTGTTGCCATGCATGTTAAGGTCAACAAAATAAGACGTATCTGAAGGGATGAGGAAGTTCTATACCTAAAAGATGGTTGCGGAGCGTTAACTATATTTTTGCCCAGTGGTCTTTAGCAGGATCGTTATCAGGTGCTACAAATCTGTGGGAATCTCTGCTTCAAGGAACCCACTTGAATCACTGCTGGATGTTGCTCCTGCAGACTGAATTTGGATTTCCACTCCAGATCTTGCCTCAGTAATCTGATCTCCTGAGCCAGCTTTTCCCGAGATGCACACAGTGAGACTCGCTGATGAGCACTGCTATTCAGAGCTACCTGATAAATAACAGCTGCAGCAGATCAAATTATAGTGTGTGTGTGTTAATGGCACTGTTCTCCTTTGTCATCTGGTAAAGTCTGTAACTAAACTGATTCTTGCCATTATCTCCCTCTCTTTCTGTGCTCCTCAATATCGCTCTCTTTGCTCTTTTACCCTCTTCATTTACTACTTCCCTAACTAAAAAACAAAGAAAAGCAAAACAAAGCAGAAGAAAACAAAAGGAAAGAAAGAGGAACATGTCATTACTGGTTGTGTTTCTACAGCCGCACAATACCCTGACCACCCTCATCAAGTGATAGAAGGAGATCGCGTGCACGCGGGCAAGTACGAGAGAGCGATAGAGCCCCCGTGCGACGAAAGGCAGTTTAATTTAGATAATTATCTCACAAATTAACCACAAACTCCTTCCCTGTTAATTACCTGTCCTGGGGAGCGGCGCAGGAAAACAAAAAGCAGAGCCAGGGAGGTCTTTGTTCAGATCTTCTTGGGGGGGCCATAAATTGCTTACGCCCCTGCTGAAAAGCCAGATAACCCTTTTGAAGGAACAACCACTAAAGCATTTGATAGGCTAATGGGGAATACTGTTAGCATCCCTGCTTGTAATTGGACGTCATAAATCTGGCCCAGGTGATGGGGGGAACAAAAGAGGGGTTTTGTCTGGGTGTCAAGGCCACAACGCGACTTGTAAATCCTTCTCCCTGCTGAATGGCACTATCTGACGTTCCACATAGAGCTACAAGACGAGATCTCCCGGTGTTTACATGTGCTCACATACGCACAACAATATATACACTTTATATGTATATATGTCTGTGTACGTGTGTGTTTGTATCTGCTCCAGCGTGCTAATAAAAAGACCTTTTCTTATCTCGGTGTCTGCTGAAGGTGATTCTGTCAGCTGCTATTAACCTTGCCTTTATAATGACAGCTCAGCTGATTAGATTCGACACTTAAAGCCCTGACATTTCCAGTTTCACTCCGTTATTTTTCTTCTTCGGGTCTTTGTGGCTGTTACAAACATGCTCTCCACATCTTTATCTTCTTTAATAATGACTTGTGTTGTTAGGGCTCCTCATTAAAAACCAACATTAAAGCCTTGTTTTTTTTTTTAACCTTTCAACAAACAGCACCAAAGTATTTTTCCATAAGTAAGCAATGTGCTTAGAAGAAAATCAAAAGGTAAAACTGTAATAAAAAGAAAACACGTTTAAATTTAATAAAACTTTAAAGTAAAAAACAAAAACAAAAAAAGCACAGTAGGTAGTCCAGCTGCTTAAAAGAAATCTTGGAAACAGATTATATTTTAGCTTGTGTGGAAAAATTTGACAAGGTTAGTGTTTTTAACAAAAGCCGCTCAGCTTAATTTCCCTCTATGTCTCCTTAAGTGCTAATAAAAATAACCGTCTTTATCTTTGGTCAGTGTCAGGGAGGCATTTTGTTATCGCCTCATTTCAAAGTTGGTGGAGCTTTAGTATGATTATCAGAAGTTTAGCTGCCTGACACTTTTTCTCGCTCCTAGCTGGAAGGTCAGACAGCGGTCATTGCATGAGTAATGTCTAAACTATACAGTTTTTAAACCCTTAGCAGACACCATGGCAGTCTGCTTCACTAGTAGAGTCATGCTTATAACTTTGTTAACAAGGTTAAAGAGCATTTAATGTTGAGTGCAGCTGAATCTGATGATTGCATTCTCACACACATCTCAGTGTAGAAATGTTCAGGGCTGTAGTTCACCTGCGATATTGGCTTTATTGATTTAGTAAAAATAATGCCAACTGATGGCTGCTTTTGAAGCATCTCAAGTTCCAGAGATCCATTCTTGTTTTGGTTTGAGTTTGGACTACTTTTTCTTTTTGCTGGGTGAAGTTTCAAGTTACTCTTGTTCTTCTACCTAACCTGTACCTCTTTTCAGCCCAAGGAGGCTGAGTACCATCTTCTTTTTCCTTCATTTTCCTGCCCAGTAGCAAGGCTAACGAACAGATGTCAAAGTGCAGACAATGTCCATATTCAGTTGCCACCACAAACAAGTTAAAGCAAAAAAACGTTCTCAATTTCCAGTTTTTGTTGCACTTTTTAAAGTTTTAGTACCGCTCAGCTTGCAGTCAGCATGTTTTTAAAGACAAGCATGAAAAACCACAGGTAACAGTGACAATCTGATAGCAATCGAAGCAATCACTGGGTGATTTTTGGTGCAGTGCCTTCTTTGCAACTGATTTCACCCAGCGAGAGCCAGCAAGCTCCAGGAACAACTTCCAACCAGTCACCCAATATGGTGGACAACTCTCAAGGAATTTGCACATGACATCACATTGTCATAATATTATACATTAACTAAGGGCAGGTAGAAGCTGGGTTGAATTTCTTTAGCCACAGCCAGGCCGGATTATTGCCACATCTGTTCTCAAAAAAGAAATCACTGAAATAGGGCCTGCCTGACAAAGCGGAGTAGACCAAAAGCTCCTCAAAAGACAGGCATCATGCCGCGATCCAAGGAAATTCAGGAACAAATGAGAATGAAAGTGGAGCCAAAATCCACAAATGGCAAAAACATGGAACAGTGACTGGCCAACCAAAATTATCCGAAGAGCACTGCAACGACTCATCCAAGAGGTCACAGACAAAGACCCCAGAACAACATCCAAAGAACTGCAGGCCTCACTTGCCTCAGTTGGGAGGTTTAAGTCCCATTACATCTGATGTAAAAGTAACAAAGCATTGGAGAAACGGAACATCACGCCAACAGTAAAATATGGCGATCGTAGTGTGATGGTCTGTGGCTGTTTAGCTGCCTCAGGACCTAGAAGACTTGCTGTGGTAAATGGAACCATGAATTGTGCCGTCTACCAAAACATCATGAAAGAGAATGTCCAGCTATCTGTTCTGACCTCAAATTGAAGCACATTTGTGTGTTGCAGCAGGACAGTGATCCAAAACACATCCGTTAGTCCACATCTGATTGGTTTAAGAAACACAAAAGTGGCCAAATCAAAATCCTGATTTGAATCAAATCGGAAGCATGACCATAAAAAGGCAGTTCGTGCTCGAAAACTCTCCAACGTCGCTGAATTACAACAATTCTGCAAAGATGATTGGGCAAAAATTCCTCCACAGCACTGCGAAAGACTCACGGCCAGTTATCGCTAAGGGGTAACTTAACTTCATTGAGGGGGGAAAGCATTTTTTCACACCACTGTATATTTTACTTGTGATGATTTTTACTCCCTTTTTCTTCTTCACTCATCTCTTTTCACTCTCTGTGTTTATACACCACTCTGCATTTAATTATTAGTTATCATTAATCTCTGGCTCACCTCCACCTTACCCCTAACTGGTCATTGCACATGTTCTAGAGTTTTCTTCCTGTTAAAAGGGAGTTTTTCCTTCTCACTGTCCCCAAGCACTTAGTCAAAGGAGGTTGTGTAATTGTTGGGGTTTTCTCTGTATTGTTGTAGGATCTTTACCTTACATTATAAAGCTTCTTATGATGACTGTTGTTGTGATTTTGCACTATTTAGTTTAAACCGAACGGAATTCAATTAAACTGAAAAGTCTGCAGGAGTAGCACTTAGCTTGGATTATCACCATGATTTAACAAGACCAACCTTTTCTGGCTAGAACAGATACATTTGGGCAATTTTTAAACTGTTGTACAGGAGCCCCCTCCAAAACATGGTCTTGTGATATTATCGAAAGAAGTTGAAAAACTCGTAAGCATTTGGATTGAAATGATTTTGACCACAGTTTTGTGACTCACATGGATGAAAAAAGAGAATACGGTTCAAGTGCTTTTACATACCTGCTTATGTAGTCCAGTAACATTAAAACAAATCTTCATCCTACAACTTACAGTAGAAGCAGAAAGATCTCCTTTATTTGTATGGAAACTATTATACATAAAGAAATATGAACAACTAAAACAAAAGCAGACTCAAAAGCAAGGACTATCCACTTCAAAGCTTTCTATCCTTGCGAGTACATTCTAAATAAATGAACATACACACACCAATACACACAACACTGTTGTTGAGCTGTAGCTATGTTCTTCAAACCAGGTGTGAGAGACATGAGAGTGCACACAAACAAATACACACACACACACACACACACACACACACACACACACTGCTCATACTTAACACACACCATGAAGGGGAACATCGGAGCTGCACCAATATTTGTGTTTTCGCGGCTGTCACGTATTTGTCCAAGTCCTTGTCGCTGCTCTCCACAGCTACCGGCAGCAGGTGTGAACAACTCTTGTGCTGAGAGAGACGCACTCTGCTGTCACCCTGTCAGAGAGAGAGAGAGAGACATAGGCACACACATTCTCAGGCTGGGGGAGGAGGAGGGAGAGATCAATAGTAGTGAGTGTGGAGTTTGGATAATTACAGTTGTTAGCAGGGAGAGGAGAGCAGCTATAGTGGCCTCTCCACTCAGAGTCTCTTATCACTCTCTGGCCTGTCATTACAGCTTTAAATGCTGCTGTGGCAAAGTGGCAACTCCATGTGTGTGTGTGTGTGTGTGTGCGTGTGTGTGTTCTTTTTCCTCTCATCTCCATGTTTCCTCTCCTCTTTATAGTTCCTCTCCACATCTTGTATCTTCTTACCTTTTCTTGTTTTTTTAATCTCTCATCTCTGCCCTTCCTCTTGTTTGAGTTCCTCCTGCTCTTCTGTTCATTGTCTTTGCCTCGCCTCACTTTTTGGCTCTTCTTGCGCTCTTTTCACACCACCACCTCCATCATTTTTCTTTCACTAATCTCTTTTAATCTCCATTGTTTTTCCTGCCGTGCCCCTCCTCCTTCCCTCTGCACCAAAACTACCGACCGTTTGTACGGTCTGAAGAACCTAAGCAGACGATCCTTGTTTGCTTTCAAGTGTTGGAACCCAGATCATCCCCGTAAGGCAGCTGGAGATCTCAGTGCAAGCCTCCTCATCTTGATTTCATGGTAAATCTTTTCTGACTGAAAGTGGCACCTTAACCCAAACCACGATCTTTTCTTAATTCTCACTGAGTAGATTTGTTAGTTAAACCTAACCAAGCAATAAGTAATAATTGTTTTTTAATGTCACAGAATATGTAGAAATATTTGTCTGCTAGCTTCCATGTGGGGACGTTTCAGAGGCCATGCACAGAGCCCTGCTTCACAAACATGCCTTACATTTCTCTCTGCAGCATCTTGCTCAGCTCAACTGTTTTTGTCTGCTGTTGTGAAGTTCTGTGAGACAGTTTGTTCATGTTCAAGAATATTGCACAGTGCTGCAAATGGTAGGAGTCTTTCTGCTAGAAACGTCAACAGGAAGAATTGCCGGTTTGCCATTTTCAAAATTCTGTCCAAATTGGGGATGTGGGAGTTTGCACTGTGGCACTAAGTTCAAAAACACTCATGTCTTTGTATAAACTAAAAGCATTGGATGAATGTCCTGGAAGGGTTTGTGTTAAAGTTTTCTTTCATCATTGCATCCTTCTTGCTTTTCTATCTTATTCCCTTTTGTCTGTATATATATATATGTCCCTCATCCTATTCATGTAGCCTCTTCCGCCGGGGTTACTTGCCCACTGATGCCTTCTTGTTCCAGTAGCCTACTTTTCGTCAGGGTGCCCTGGTTCCTCAACACCTGACGCGGACCTTGTTGATCCGGGTGACGTCCGAGCCGGCATGCCTTCATATTTATCTGTCTCGCTCATGTCTGCGGTAGGCCTGTAGGGGTCTAGCCTTAGGACCCTTACTGGATTACAGACGCCCCAGGCAGGAATCGAACTTGCGATCCTCTGCTCCAAGATGCTAGCAAGATGCTAGCAGGCAAGGCATACATGGAACGCCATAACCAAGTGGCCGGCATAGTGTACAGGAACATCTGTGCCGAGTATAACCTGGAAGTCCCGAGGTCAAAATGGGAGATGCCCCCAAGGGTGGTGGAGAATGACCGAGCTAAGATCCTGTGGGACTTCCAGATACAGACGGACAAAATGGTGGTGGCTAACCAACCGGACATAGTGGTGGTAGACAAACAGAAGAAGACGGCCGTAGTGATCGATGTAGCGGTTCCGAATGACAGCAATATCAGGAAGAAGGAACACGAGAAGCTGGAGAAATACCAAGGGCTCAGAGAAGAGCTCGAGAGGATGTGGAGGGTGAAGGTAACGGTGGTCCCCGTGGTAATCGGAGCACTAGGTGCGGTGACTCCCAAGCTAGGCGAGTGGCTCCAGCAGATCCCGGGAACAACATCGGAGATCTCTGTCCAGAAGAGCGCAGTCCTGGGAACAGCTAAGATACTGCACAGGACCCTCAAGCTCCCAGGCCTCTGGTAGAGGACCCGAGCTTGAAGGATAAACCGCCCGCAGGGGCGTGCTGGGTGTTATATATATATATATATATATATATATATATATATATATATAGATAGATAGATAGATAGATAGATAGATAGAACATATATAGTATCTTCTCCTTTATTCAGTCACCTCTTTTCTCTTCCTTTTCTCCTAATTTTATACATCCCTTTTCTCTCCCATTCCTTCTTATGCTTCACCTTCCTTTCTCTTTCATCCAATTATCTCATTTGTTCTTCCTGTATTTCTTCTCCCACTCTGTCTCATTTGTCTCTGCTCTTCATCTCCAGTACCTTCTTGTCCAGTCTTTATCACCTCCTCTCTTATGGCTATATATGTCGTTCAGTAATCCTTCTCCATGTTTTCCTAATTTGTTCCCTCCACCCTGCTGCTTTCTCCACCTGATCTCCTCTCACATCCTTAATCTCTCTTCATCTCCAATCGCTTTCTCCTTGCTCCTCTTCCCTTCTCCTCCTTTCTCTTTCCTTTCTTCATGCCATCAGCTGCGCCAGGAAGTGGCATTTATTCTGGAGAGATCCACGCTCTAATTTCTCAGAAGGAGACAGTGAGAGGTTTTGACTGTCCAGCCAGACATTTTCTTAGTTGTCGAGTCTTGACACGCGACACCAAAATAGGCCTGGAGAAACTGGAGTTAAATCCCCTTTTGGATCGCCGTGGTTGTTTCACCATTCTTGGGTTTCGTTGATCTCCACTCATGGTGAGGAGCCTTGTCAGACATAAGAAGGAGATGAGAATGATGGAGAGAAGGATTAGATGGGTGCAAAACAACAGCGGTTTGTCCCCTCCGGGCTGTTTGTTCTGATTTAGATGGAGCAGGATTAGCTGAGGATGAGGAGATCAGTGTGTGCAGAGTGTGTTTGCATGTGTGTGTGTGTGTGTGTTGAAGAGGAGTGGGCTGGTGATACGTAGACGCTTGAGGCAAAGCTGTCAGATATTCGACCGATTTTTCTTGTGTTCCGTAGGTGGTGCATAGCATACCATGCAGGATATACACACACACGGATCCTGCACTGCATCAAACCCTGCAGATCACGACTAAAAACTAAAGTAAAGTTTCAAATATCCAACCCAGATGTTGTTGGTTATATTTCAAAAAGTGTGCAAAATTGACACAGGACTGTTTTTTCTCCATTAGACTTAATAAAACGTACTTTTTCTGTGTCATCACACTTGCAGATGGTCCAAAACTCTATGAGTAAATAGTGTGATGCTGATGGCGGAAGCGGAACTATATGAATGTGGTTCTGATTGTAAGGAAGCGCTAACATGGCCACTCATGCAACCAGACTGTCAGCTGTCTCTCAAATTCTCTGTCTCTGTGTGTGAGTGTGTGTGTGTGTGTGTGTGTTACAAGCACTGAGTCGGGTATCACAATGAAACAGGAAATCACTGCACGGACAAAAAATTCTCTCTCCCCTCCTCATACAAAAACACTCACAAATAACCCGCTAATCTCTGCCCGTGCCCGCGTGCCATTCAAGGCTTCCTCCAATTAAAAAGCATCAGGGAGTCGAAGCCGCCATCTTATTTATCATATTAATTAGAAACTCCCCTGACAACAAAGAGAGGCCTACAGCTGTGGAAGCAGAGGAGAGGCCTGGGAAATGAAGGTTGGTTTGATTTGTTGTCTTGCTAATGTGACACCTATTATACAGGTTGGACCACGAATACAAAGACGCACAAAACAGCATATGGTAATTGTGAGTGTGCACGTGCAGGCAGGCGGCTGTGCGGCGAAGGATCTGCTTGAGCTGAGGAGTTTGGCGCTTGGTTATCCACAGTTTGCTGCGTTTCATGAAGGTAACGCTTTAATGACTGGTCACCATTCAACCACCTGTAGCTTTGACGGACTCAAAAGCATCACATTCATGAGGCTTGTGCATCAACTACCTACAAAGCAGTGCTATCTGTACTTAGTTTTAGTAAACAAGATACAACTAAAGGTGCCGATTTTATTGCTTTGAATCTACCCTGTTCTCAGTCTTTGCATTGGTAGGACAGCCAATTAAAGTCAGTTATAGGAAGGATCAATGTGACCACATGTGTGCCATACAGCTGTGTGGCCCTTGGCTTTGGAATGACTGCTTAAGGAGAGAAGGTGACAAAATTTGTGATTTCACTCGAGTCCATTCGAAAGACCTTTTTATATTTGTTTTCATGTGATGTTTTCTCTCTCCATCTCCCTCTTGTTGGCCATCTGTCATTTGATAATTCCTTGTGTATCAATTAGTTTTTTTATGTACTTTTTTACCAGTTTATAATTAGCTTTTGTTTTGGGGGGATGTTTTTCCCTGGTATCTTAACTGTTCTTGAATTTTATCCTGTTTTATTTCTGTCTTTTGCATGAAATGTGTGTTTGGTCAATTATTTCTTGGTTATATCACTGCTTCTACGTTTAGAATAAAGAATAAAGTTTCTCAAGTTGAGCATTTGTTTATGCTCTAACCTATAACTTTAGCTGCAATCTGAGGCAGAGAGTTGTGGGCAGGAATGTGTGTGAAGTCTCGTATTGTGGGAAGTGGTAAATAAGCTGTATTAGTAAACATAGTCTTTATATATATAAAATTATATATGGAAAATCAGAGTAGCAGGTATGCAAATGATGTAAAAGCCCAGTTCATACAACTTTAAGACATACTCTCACCCAGCCTGGCCCCCTCATCGATGCAGGCCTGAATGGTAAAGGTCTGAGCAAGGTTAAGCATGTGCTTATGTACCATTATGCAACTATCAGCAGCACCAGCCATAGTTAAACTGCTTAAAAGTAAGATCATGTATATATAGGATGTTAGGTCAGCCAAAGCACTAGCATGATTTAGCATGACACACATGAAGCCCAGCTAATTATTCTGTCAGTTCCACACATTTAAAAAGAAAGTTAATCATAGTGAACTGTTGAGTCTGATTCCACTGACAAAATTTGTATTTGGGGAAAGCCCGAATGCTAAGATAGCTAGCCAGCTGCAGACTCCATTGTCATATTAAAAATTGGACAGATATGAAAGTGCTACCGACTTGAATCCAGGAGTCTAGAGTCAACTTAACAAGAGAACGATGACAGCTCAAATCTCCGAGTGAATCACGTTTTCTGTGAAAGGAAAAGAAAAATGTGGGTGAATGAAATCTTTTGGAAGAAAACGGCTTTAAGACCTTGCTTCTGTCAGTTCATTAATGGAGATGTGAAGGGTGGGGTGGGTGGGTGGGGGGGGGGGGGGTGTAAAAACAGTGGGACAGGCCCAGATCGAGGGTGAGCAGGAGGGTGATGCGCTCTGTAATCAGGGGTCTATTAAACTGCTCTCCATACAGCTCATGATGGGGCTGGACCAATGCCCTGTGGAAGATAAACGTTCAGCATATTTAATAGCTGACAGGTGTGTGTGTGTGTGTGTATGTGTGTGTTTTTGTGTGTCTCTGGAGTTCGTGTGTGGCATGACACAATTTCTAACCATAGGCGTTTGTCCTTAAATCAGTTTGAAACCTCCTGAACGGTACTGCTGCACCAATTAAGGCATTGCTCTTTTAACAGAACTGAAGGTCTGGTTGAGTCAGTAAAATCCTCCTGAGATGTGTTATGAAATCACATTTAATACAATTTCATAACACAATATGATACATAACTGAATAGCACTACACTGTTTCTCCAGTGGGAACTGCATTAAGTATGCTGAGAAAGTAGATTTTAGACTTGCTGTAAAAGTAATGTGTTGGATAATCAATTTTCTGGGGGGGGCATCCTTGGATTTTATTAAGGAGAGCAAAACACTACCATATTGGTTTTGCCATCCATCTAGATGCTAATACCATCAAAACTGACCACAAGACTACAACCGTAAACCTGCACAGACTGTTTGTTGTAAGGGAGGATGGGAATGATGATGGTTACATGAAAGGAAATGTGATCAGCAGGTAAGTTTTTATACACATACAAGGTGACCTCATCGACTTGACAACGAGCCTATTATCTGTAGAAGTTTACTCCCTAACTATAAGTAAAAAAATGTTTTCCTTCAATACACAACTGGTAAGTGATTATTGTAAGAGAAGAAGGCGAGTTGCTGACCGTGGTGCTGAAGCTGAGACCGTCAGCAGGGAAGTTGCTGTCCTCATTACTGATCATCAGCACACTCTTAGCTACAGTTTGCAAAGAAACCTGCTGATAAATCTATGTGACACTTTTTTTCTGATTGTGCAATGTTGCTGTTTGTCAGTCTGGCATTGCTAAAGGTGATTAGTCAGATTCCAATTTCTATGTAACTCATTTTGTTCGTACTTTACAAATTTAGAAGTACATATGGCCATCTGCGCTCACATTGCTTCACAGTATCCCCTGCTAACAAAGCTCCAGACATTTCGTTACATTGGTTTTGGTGTGGACGCCGACTTAGAGTTGTAGCCTGGTCAGGTTGGACCCAGTTTCTCGTGCATTAAGCTATTACAGAATTCAGCATCTGTGACAAGCACACAAGAATTTATTTTAGATAAGGAGTTGCTAGATTTATGGTTTATTAATAAACCCTCTGCTCTCCATTTAATCTCACAGAATTTGGGTTAGGAATGAAAGAAATACAAGCAAAAATAGAGATGTTTAGGTAAGGGAGAATATGGATATGGATGGATGTGGAGAAGGATTTCAGAGCTTCAGTGAGACGATGATAAATGGGTTGAGGATATCTAAGCTCTCATTCTCTCTATGGCTTCCCTACAGTGTCTATATTTTTCTTTCAAGCCACCAGCTATTCAGTTTTGATAGACGCTGTCAAGTGTGTGTGCGCGCATATGTGTGTGTGTGTGTCCAGCCATCTGGTAACCAGGCCATTGTTTACTCTGTCACAGCTCAATATTTGCCCATCCATCTCTTGTCCCTGTGCTGCAAACCACAAGTGTGTGTTTGCAGAAAAGTGTGTGTGTGTGTGTGTGTGTGTGTGTGTGTGTGTGTGTGTGTGTGTGTGTGTGTGTGTGTGTGTGTTCTGGATGTTTATGTGCATCGTGCAAGCTGCGAATACACACATTTCTGACAAAATGCAACCTTTTTTTAGATTGAAATTTAATCTCCTTAAATTATCCAGATTCTAATGAAGAAGAGAGGAACTCAGCCAAACTCTTGACATGAACTCATAAATTCAAGATAGCATCTGAATGAGACTAAATCATTCAAAAATACCTGCTAGTGTTCCATTTAAGGTCAGTAATCCATATCATCTCGAGTGTGTTTGAATATCACTTTATCCTGTCTCTGTGTCATTTATCTCCATTTACTCAGAAAGTATTCAAATACCTCAGCAAACACACCACACTGTGGCATCTTCCTGTTCTTTAACAGTCAGCCAGACATCCGCAGCTTGGACAATAGTCCACTTGTAATAAGATTAACCACGTCTACAGTGGCAGGTTGTACTTTTAAAAAGATTTTTTTTACAGCATTGTGCCCGAGACGGTCCACCCATCCATCCTATCCTGTGCACATACCCAGAGAACCAGTCTGGCACGAACATTAATTTGGACTCAAGGAAGAACTGATTCAATTTCGGTGATTTAGATCAAGGTCACTCTGACCTCATGTCAGTTCAATTTGTGGATGTGATATCTCAAGGATACTTTGATAATATTTCACCACATCTGGCACAAATGTCCGCTTGGAGTAGAAAACAAGCTAAAAAGAATTTGTTTTTTTTAATGTTTTTTAGTTTCTGCAATTCTGCTTGTCTACATTTTCTTTTAACGCTCACGTTAATTAACAGAAGCCAACTGTGATAACCTGAAAGGTGATTAAACTGTTATAAAAACTGGTACCTGTCTTAGTTGTGAGAGCACAGTTGAGACCAAAGTTATTTTTGGTTAGGGTCCGGGAAGGAATTTGCTCACTGGCAGTCTTCACAGCAGCAGAAATGCACACAGATGTGTGTGCGCGCGCGTGCGTGTGTTCAGTACTGAAGCCGTGCCAGGGTGTAATTTTCCATTTGGCTGCTGGACAGAAAGATGCATGTTGGCTAGACAATCTACTTATTGTGGTAAACACACACACATGACAGCATGGAGATCTGTGCTATTATGTAGCTTTCACAAGTTTGTTTTGGCATAAAGCACAACCCCAAACTAAATACACTGCTTTGACATACCCCAATAGCAGTGCACTTAACACAGGAAGGGAAGGATATCTCTGACATTGACGTTATTGCTCCCACGGATCTCTATCTGCCTCTCTTCCTCTGGAACACTTACTCTCATTCCATCTAAGTTTCCTTTCTCTCCCATCTCTTTGCAATCTGTTGCTACTCTTCCCTCTGTTCCCTTTTCTCCATCTGCCCTTCTCTGATCTCCTGCTGCTGTCTGAGCATCAAAGGTATTCAAGAGGTTTGCCATCTCACCTTCCTCCCCACAGATCCCTTCATCTTCTTCAAACAGAGGGAAGTGCAAAGGCTAACTGTGGGTTTCAGAGCATCTTTGTATTGCTCTACATCTCACGCTTGCTTCTCTGTCCCGGTCTTTGCTATTAGCAAAGTATCTGACAGAAGTGTTCTGGGTATAGAAAAGGCTGATCCTCAGATTGGACTTGTATGACCTTAGATCTCAGCTCTAAGAGTCTCAGTTTTTTTTGTTTGCTGGAGTGACAAGAGTTGTAGCTTCACAACCTTCAGATTTTTAGAGTAAAAGGACGCCTGCTTTGGTAAATGCTTTGTAAAATGTTGTTGTGAGGAACAGTAATAGTTATAGTACTTTGTTTTTATTATTTTAAAATACTGCAGAATTTGCTTAAACAAATGGATGACTGCTAAAGTGTGCTTAAAGCATGAAGATATTGACCAATGTGTACAGGCTGTACTGCCTCCAAATACTGATATAGGATGGTAACGATGAGCACTTTCACTGTTTCCTTGCGCAGGCAATATTATCTTAGCTATTATGTTAAATCAAATAGATGTCTTTTATGTTCTGGGTCAAACTGACCCCTGTAATTTAATTTAATCCCACCTTTAATTGAAACTGTTACCCAAATTTACTCTTCCAAACGTTAATTAAAAATACACGAATTAGGATATTGTTATTTACTGGGTTAGAACTCTTTCCCTCCGGTCATGCTGACCTCTGCTCTGAAGCTTTTCTATTCTTGGCCTTCCACTATTTTGATTGTGATCTGAAAAACTGTTGGCAAAGGACACAAGCATTCAGTCTGTTGTGTTAAATGCTGCCCATTTACACTTTTGGTGTAAATGATTGACAAGCATAATACTATAACCACCCACCAAAACAAACAAACTCATTTATTCAGACTTGAAAAAGAGGGTAGGTTTTAAAAGGCAAGTAAAAACAAATCAGGGTGAAAAACTGAAACAAAAAACATGTTAACATTTAGATGCAGTCCTTTGACCTTCTAACGTGGACACTACAGCTCTTTAAAAGGCTACACAGTCTCCTCACTTCCAGTACTCTCACTGACGGTGTTTCCAGGACTGATGCCTAAAGACTCTTTTGTGTAAAACTGAGACACCAGCAGCCTCTGACAGACTGGCAGGATTTGACACACTGATATAAGATGAATTTGCAGATCCCAACGTTTACAAAGCAGTTTCTGTTTTCAGGATCTAGATCATTCAACCCGAGGATTAATTTAAGCAACACAAACATGTTTTAAATGATCTCCAACAATGAGCCTAAAACACCTAGCTTGAAATGCTCGAAACATTATGTATACCAATGAGACAAGTCTATAGACTCCCGCTATCCATCAAATGAAAAGAAATTGCTCCACAGTAATTTTTCACATTATATTACAAATAATTGATTGATTGATCAACTTTGTTTTTCTTTCAAAAAAAAAAACGTTTGCACTATCTGACATCCCCACGCTGGAGTTGTTTCTATATTATTGTAATAATTTTAGTCCAAGATCAACATTACAACCAATGACCTATGATGTCATCTTAGCACTCAGTCAGCATTAGCCAAGAAGTTAGCTAAGACGATTACAAACTATCACAAGCGAACCAACACGAGTAACTTAAGTCTGGTTAACTGGAAGCCTAACTTGATAATATATTTACTGTATTGTACAATACTCTACAATTTGTACAATATAATAAAAACAATGCTGTACAAATTAATAAAGAAAAAACACTTGAAGTCCTGATAATTTGTTCCAGAAGAGATTTTTATATAAAGAAAGGCATTTTTCCCCTTTTTTCCTCACATTACAAAGCTATGATATCACAACAACAGGGTCAGTCAGCTGTAGTGTTGATCCTGGACCAATATGAATATGGCGATGCAGGAAAAGTCACAAGGCCAACCTTTTTAAAGGAAAAACCAAAATAAAGGTCTTAAAAAGCTCTCGGGCACCTTTACTGACTCTACGGGAGTCAGTAATGCTCTCTGACATGTTTAGTTTAGTTATGATGTGGTTATATGATTTACAGTTTTTTCAAACTCATGATATGGTTCAGTGAGCCTCACGTTCAGTAGACTGAGACATTTTCCATATTGGAAGAGATCATTTCCATCAGGAAAGAAGTGTTAGGCTCACCCTCTGATCATTAGGCTAGAAGCCATGCCACCATAAAGGCATAAACGCATAACAGACCCACCAGTTATCCTCACTGTAAGGCTCAGGTTTCAGGTTTCTTCAGTCATCGCCTGTATGCAGATTTACTTTATAAATCTGCAGTTTGTATTCAGATCTCACGGCAGCAGGTTTGGATTTCTGGATTTTCAAATTGAGAAACCTGCTATGATATCGTCTGGTTTGAGGTGCTGAATTGTCCATCTCCTCGTGACTCTATACAAGTGTGTAAGAGGATCCTGGCAGCTGCTGTTTACAGTTTAAATACACACCCACATGATGTATGTTTGAGTTTGCTGACTATACTGTATGATCACCTGCTTTTGTGGTGATGAACAAACAAAATTGTTATTACTGTGAGAGAGAGGGAGAGTTAAATTTCAAATCCTTTAGATCCTTTAGATTGTTTCCTGTTTAGCCTTCATCTGTGGTGCAGGCTCTACTGCACCTGAGAAACATTGTTTTGTGATTAGTAAAAAAGCAACACAATAGTGAAAGTACTGCTAATATTAGTATATTTACGTATGTATTTGTGAAAGATTATATGGAATTACAGGACATTTTGCACTAACACTAAATCCCCTTGGGTATGACACTGAAAAGGGCCCAAAGGCCTAGACCTTACATGCCACATCAACATCCACAAACCCACACATATACACACAGCCCACACACAGCACTCTGACCTTTACCCTAAACCCATTCCTCATCTCTCTGCAAAAGCAAACCAAGTGAATGGCCTCGCTAAAGGCTTTTTAATAGACTGCTTTGTGTGAGGAAATCTGTGGGTGACGAGGGGGGGGGGGGAGGTCCCCAGGGAGACACAGGCAGGGAGAGAGGGAAGGACAGCGAGAATAGCTCGCTGAAAAACCATGTGGGCAATTGGTGTTTGCTGGACTATTGATTCTTAAACATATTTAAACACCTTATTTAAATACAAAAAAATCGCAGTTGCATCTGTGACATTTCCTAAAAAGTAATTGGCTGAAGGCGCAGATATCAATTTTACAGTGCTGATGAAGACCAAATAACTAATTACGCCGAGTCCCACTGAAGATTTGAGTTTTTTCAGGCGTCAGCTAAAGGGTTTGAACCTCACATTTCTCTCCCACCCTATAATCATGGCAGCCAGGAAAGCTTTCCATTTGCTGCTCGGTACATTCGCGGCTGTGTTTGCATCAAACCCTCATTTTGTTTCAATTTGGTTTCCATTCTCAGAGATTATACAACATTCAGGCTTTAGAGGGGTTTGAAATAGCTTGAATTATCTCCTCCTAAATGCACCCACACATACAGTGAATACCCTTTCTGGAAAAGAGTATGTTGGATCATGTTAAATGAAATAAGAGCAAATCCACATTTGTATTTATACTGTACTCTTATTTATTAATTATATTTACAGTAGAGTCTTTAAGCGCTGACAAAAAATAAATAAATAAAACTATTCAAATGGAATCCATGCTGTTAATAAGATGTGCAAGGGCATGAAACCAGAAAATTTTAAATCGTGTGAATTAATCTTCCACCAAGTACTTAAGTTTTTAGCTCACATGGTACCACAGAGTCTAGCCACATTAAGAGACCATCCAATTTTCCATCCAGAAGACAGAATTGTTTTCAGATTTTGCTTTTACTTTCATTTCTGACCTCTTATTTTCATTTGCTTTTTTTGTTTGTTTTAATTCATCACCCTTTTCATTACCATCTGCATCGGTGACAGAGGTGAAAACAGCAGAGAATATTTGGCTATAGTCTCAGTTCTTGATGTCCTGAGTTGTCCAATAGAGTTCAATGGAAGTCCCTCAGCTTCTGAAACTAATGATGTACTCTGTGCAATAAAATGTGCTCTAAGGAAGTTCTGTTCAAGCGTAACTTTAACTGTTTTTACTGTGATCTATACATGAGATATAAGAAATACCAGTTGGGACGTCATCTGTAATACTGTCTGGTTCTGGTGAGACAAACTCAAGTATTAGTGTGTTAGCACTAATTAGTAGACATGTCTATCTGTGTGTTAAACGCTTCCAGTTTGTGGACGCTGCTTGAAAACTGAACTTGCTAACCATTGCTGATAGATTAGCTCTGCACTTGTTTATCAAAAGAAGTAATTATACTGTAAGTAAATGTAAGTACTGTGCAAGTAATAATATCTTCATGTGTTTTACAGGAAAGAAGAAATGATTACATTGTAAGTACAGTTAAGTAGTGCATAAGTAATTTTACCAGGAAGTTACACAAGAAAAAGTACAGTGTACTTACGATGTAGGATGTTTGTTTTTCTACAAAATTACCATGAAATTGCAGAGTACTTAAAGTTACTTATGCAGTACCTAAAATGACTACTTAAACAATAATCTCCTTTCCTGAATAATTTTGCACTATATAATTGCTATATTACTTACACACTACTTAAATGTACTCGTTTTCTGTTAAAACCTTAAGTAAATATAATTACAGTGTAATTTCATGTAAAATACATTTAAATTCTGCTTATAATACGGCTTGCACCTAAGGACATTTTTTTCTATGTAATTAAAGTGTTACCAAACAAATAACATGATGAGGACTAATGTTGAGGTTTGAGTGCAATGGGTGATGTCATGGTGGGTAATCCAAGGCTAGCTGTCCAGTCTTTAGTATGGACCTAATGACCATAATGTTATTTTCAGTAATACTGTATGATTGATATTATGGGAAAAGTCTTAACCCCAAAACGTGACAAAAAATAAACTTTTGCCTTTCGTTACAAGACCCATGTTACATGTTTTACACCAAATTTTTTCCTCTTTCTTTTTTTGTGGGTGGTTCCAAGCTGGATGCCACAGTTTTGGGTCAGAACAAGGTGACATGTTTGCCATAGCTGTGTACTCCGGTCCCCTCTCCACTGCAGCGTATGAATGAAGACATTTATTACAACAGAGACACAGAGGATTAGCAGAGAGCTTAAACCATTCTCATGGTAATGCACAGAGCTGGGAGTGCGCAGATAAACACAAACACTCACCTTATCAAAACACCCAGACCTGAGAGACTACTCCTTAACAGCACCGACGGAGTGGCTGAGAGACCCTGACAGGAAACAGGAAACCGAGAGAACAACCTAAGTTAGCTGAAGCAGATTATTCAGGGGAAAAAAAGTCAAACAATGAAGTCATTCATTTCATATTGCACTTTAACGCAAAAGGCATGACTTCATTGTCTAAGCCAACACATAAAAAAAAAACAAAAACAAAAAAACTTTCATACAGGCCTCAGTTTGGTCTCACAGAATCAGACGCTTAAATCTTAAATTTGATGTTGCTGCCTAACGTATTTAAATGGGGCGCGTGAATGTGTCACTGTAATACTGTTTAAGTAATCAATCAGTGCATGAGTCATGAGTATTACTGTATAAAACACGAATATCCAGAAGGTCTGCTATTACTGAATAATGTAATGCAAATCTGTGCGATGTGTGTGAGTTGTGAACATTGTGTAGCTGCTGCCGAGTCGTCAGGCACAGACTTTTTACCTCTGAAGCTTTTTAAGAGGGCAGCCTAATGTTTGATACATATATTATAGTCATGTAACGAGCTCCAGCACCTTATGTACAGGCAATCCATCATATCTGATGTCTAGTGTTGACCCATAAGAGCAGGAAAAACTTCTTTTTCTCTGAATGATGGCTAATAATTCAAGTTAGTGAAATGTGATTTTTGCAGTAAATTGAATATTTTTGAATATGACACCTTTGGATGACAATAATCAGACTTGTGAAGATGTTCATGTTGTGAATTACGGATTTAGATTTTCAAAATGAATTAATTCACCAAGAAAACCATATACACCAATGGGGAATGGGTGTTTCTGGTTAAACTAACCTTCAGATCGCTCTACTGTCTAATGACTGACTCCTTCTCGAGTTCTATTGTGGTCTGTGCAAAGAAAGACAATGTGAAAGACAAACGCAGCAGGGAAGAAAGTAATCTGTCACGGCATCCTACCCGCTCGAGGCGGTCCACCGCTCTCACTTATATCTTCTCAACATTGTAGTGAGACAACAATCTCAGCCACTAAAACCACGAGGCTCCAAATCTTCCATTTTGGCTCCTTTGAGAGAAGACGGGCCAGCAGCTGAGCTCTGTGGATTTTTATAAACCGCTTTTGAATAGACTCTACCTCTTTGAATGTTGCATTAAGATTCATCCAGGTTTCATGGAGCCTTAAAATACTGCTAAAGCAAGCATAACATAAATGAGCAAGATTTTCAGAGCGCA
Organism: Mchenga conophoros; assembly: GCF_057382185.1. NCBI lineage: Eukaryota > Metazoa > Chordata > Actinopteri > Cichliformes > Cichlidae > Mchenga > Mchenga conophoros. The sequence continues at coordinate 40,801,982 of NC_140547.1, read as the reverse complement.
TGTGGTTAGAACTAATTATTAGTGTGTAGGAATAACACGACCAAAGGATTTAGGACCAAGTCAAACGCAAACCTCAAGCTGTTCGAGAACAGGCCAAGTGTAATCTCTATAATAAGTCCTTCGCGTTTAATCAAGCTAAGAGTTTTTAAGTGTCATCTTCACTGTTTTAACACTGACTGATATGCTTTTTTCTCTCTCTCTCTCTACACACACTTTCACCAAAAACAATTTAAAAAAGTGCAGGTGTCAAAAAAGCTAGCACCCAAAAATTCTCCAAAGATGGAACCACTAACACCAGTGGCTACTGCTAAAAATGAACCAAAGATCTGTTAATGCAGCACTCAGACACGGTGTGAGAATCCTGATAAAAATATGTACCCACTTTTTTCCCCCCAGTGGCCCTAATCCTCTTTCATACAAACTGCAGTGCTCGTGACATCACACGGCTGATGGCTGCAGTGATGTAGTAGATATAGACAGCATGCTTTCTAATGAAAGTACCAAGATAAGTCTCAGATGTTTCAAAGACTGATGTCATTTAACAAAACAAATAAGTGTTTGGGGGCTAAAGTACGACGCCAATACTTTTAACTTATAAAAGCAGCTTATGTAGGGGACAGCAGTGTGCCATGAGATGAATCATCATCAATCTGAAAAATCTGAACACATTTTAATGATCACTAAATCACTCTGCTAGTATCGATCCAATACCATAGTTGTTATTGAAACTATCGATATTTGGATTGATCTGTCGATCCCTAATAAACTGACTCATTCTGTTTAGTATGAAAGTGTAGTAAGGGTCAAGGTTAAATTCTCTGACAGTGGTGTGGTGTCATGGGACAGATTCAGTGCGACCCTTGTAGGCATGTGTAATACCAGTGTTTTACCTTGGTGGATGATTTCTGCTAAAGTGACTTCACTAAAAAAAGAAGTTTTTCTTTTTTCTAATCAATGGTTCAGTATCACACAGTATCTAAACCTATATCAGAAACTATCAGTGCCAACCACTTGAGCCCCTTGGAAGCTTCATGTGACATTTATTGAAGCAATCCAAAATATTACTTTCATGCAATGAATTGTTACACAGGGATGGTTTGAAATTGTGTGCGTTTTAAAACGTGTTTTTTTCTAATCTTTTTGAGCATTTTTGATTGGTCATCTGAAAAACACACAATCACAATCTAAACCCAAAATTTCTCTCTTTTTTAAAATTCGCCCTCTATAGGATGAGCCTTTAACTTTTGCTGTGTGCCACCACCATATGATTTTTTTTATTTAGACACATGTTGTTCTTCCTCCCTCCCTCCTCTCCTTGCCTCTGACTGCCAGTCTTCCACGCAGTGACAGAGATGTAGCTTCCAGATCTCTCCCCTGCCACCTCTGATTAAGGCCGCTGTGAGCGAGACACACCTGTACAGCTGATGGGAGACAATGCCGCTGCTTCCTCCTAGAGATTGATTTTCTCCATTAAAACGGGCCCTTTGTCTAAAAACCCTGCACCCTCTTTGTTATGCTAAAGAGAAGATGGAAGATTTCCAATTCAATTTGGGCTGAGCCGAGGGCCGGTCAGCTATATGGGCCTCCATTGTCCTGGCTGAGCCCGCTGGGACAACGCTAGCGTCTCCCAAACGCCAATTAAGCTGGACGGAGAAACGGACGAGGGATAATTGACAGGCAGGAGAAAGGCAGCCTCTTCCTCTCTGTTTCATCATTGAAAAAGAAAATCAAAGACACAGCAAAGGAGAGGAGGAGAGAAGTGAGGGATGAGAGGAAGAGAACAGTAATAACCTGTAATATGTTGCCCGCAGCAAATTACATGAAGTGTTTTGCTCACGTACATGAAATGGGCACCAACAGAGCAGAGACAAACACAATGAGGGCCGTGATTAAGAAGAAAGTTGGAGGATGTTCATGAAAAGTAGCAATGTGGGGGGAGAATGGATCGAAATGTCAAGCACCGAGAATAGACAGCTGAGTTAAAGTACACTTTTTGTATGATGCACTTTAACCTTTTAGGTTGAATTCTGCTGTTTTAATAAACAAGATTCCCAATCACAAGAAAACAATTTTATCAATGATCCTAAGTGAAAATTCGACCTGGTCATTGTTATAATAACTCATGTATCATCATCATAGCTACTGTACCTCAAAGATGAATATACCACATAAACCAATTTTTAAAGAAATGTAGAGCACACAGTGAGGACTTATGAGAAATACATTTTCTTTCTGGTGTTGGATTGAGTAGTTTAAGCTAAGAATAACACAATGATTTGGGCTGAGAATCTGACCTTATCAAAGACTAACCCTATCTGCTGAACTAATAGGTAAAAGTTGTTATAAATCTGGACACCCTGTTCATCTAGGACAGGGATGTTAAAATAATTTTGCATTGTGGGCCATATACGAGCCAGACCAGACAAACTCCCCTTTTCTGTCAATGTATAGAAGTCTAACTACACATTTCATTCCTGAGATATCTTAAGATAAGTGAAAGAAATGCAATTTCAACAGTAGGTCTTATCTTTTTTAGACATGATAAAGAAATGCTGCTGTATTAAATGTAAGACATCCATCAGCACGACTCTTTGGACTTAAACTGTAACAAATAAATGTGTAAAATTACAGGAAAAGTTTTGCTTGTTTGTTGCCCAAAATGTCCTGTAATTATAAAACAGAGGTTTTGTTAATTGACAGAACATTGTGTTCTTACTGTGGGTCCACTGTAAAAATCTGAGATTTCTAGATTGTAAAGAAAAGACTGGAACTTTCTTTCATTTTAATGTTCATCTACTGGTGATGGGGGAGGTTGTCATGATGAACAAAAGCTTAAAAGCTAAATAAATAAATAAATAAAATCACATTTTGGCCAGATTGTAGTCCCTATTTTGGCCCCCAGGCCTTATATCTGACACATATTTGATCTAGGAGTAGAAGTATACAGATTCAAAAGTAGTAGTTTCTAATTCAAGATCATCACATTATGCTGTGTTTATGATGGTCTTGGCACCAAACATATTTATAGCTGTTAAATACATTAAAGCAGCGGTCCCCAAACTTTTTGCGACACGGACCGGTTTATGCCCGACAATATTTTCACGGACCGGCCTTTAAGGTGTTGCGGATAAATACAACAAAATAAAACTAGTACCGGTACTGAAAAAAAAGAAGATTTATTCACAACACATGGGAAAAGACCCAGGAAAACCAAGTTAACGCTAAAAATGATAACAAATTAATGCTAAAAACCGATAAAAACCCTGAAAACCATACATTTCACACCTGAGCCTCATCGCGGCCCGGTACCAAACGATACCGGTCCGTGGCCCGGGGGTTGGGGACTGCTGCATCAAAGGGTTTTGTCTTTTTACATCTCATTTTCTTGATCACCCTTCTTTTCGTTTGGTGATTTGTGTAGATGTCTAATTGATCTCAGAAAACTGGACAAAAAATTTTCGCTGTCAAGACAATCTGCGTCTTAAACTCGTACACTACAATGTAAGTAAGAGTTGCTCTTGAAGTGTGGATTGTGAGAGATCCTTAAGCTGATTGCTGCTTGTTATAATATCACTAGTCCAGCAGACTGTTCAAAACAAGGTTAAAACATATGCAGGGGTTTAAGGAAAGGTAAACTACCAAGGCAGAAGGTTCGACTGAATAGTCTGTTTTGCTAACTGAGTGAAGTGACCCAGAAGCAGGATGCACTGAAGCAACCGGCACTCAACTATTCATGAAAATGATCAGAGGTGGCAAAGTGGTACAGATCTTGAAAACGGTCCTAAGTGTGTTTTCCATTTAGATAACCTGCTGATATGTTTTGAATTTTCAGCAACGGGCTGGTAAAGCCAAAGCTAAACTGTTTACTTTACACTGTTGTAAGAAAGTGTTGCAGTTCACGAATGTCAACTCATACAAGCTCTCTAAATCAAGTTTAGAGAAAATCGACTTATTTCATTTTATTCTTTAATTGTTTTTTTGTTCCAATCTTTGTAATGAAGTCATCTTTTTTTCTCTTTTCAAATGTTTTAGTTTCTATGACCTTCATGAAACAGCGTTAGGAACATCAAGAAGTTTAGTATTAGTGCAGTTGGACACCACAGATCTTCTTTTCCCAACTCTTTAGAAATTCTCTCTTACACCCTCCTTGACTTCAGAACATCTTCCACAAGGAAAAATGATTAGGAAAAAGAGGAACAGTAGGAGGTAGTTTTTGGACTATTGAACCATATCCAAAGAACTACTGAGACACTACCGTGTGTCTGAAAACATTTTAAAAGCTGACTCAAATTGAGACAGCACTTTGCTGCAGAATGAGTGTACAAACAACTTGACTTTGAATCATAAGGTTAAGATTTTATGAGCAGTTTTACAGCAGGGGTCCTAGTGACCCAAAAACGGGATCTCATAGGTAAAAGTCTGCCATGCCTGAATCTTACTTAGACGCTCCTCTTCTGGGCAGCCATTGGCTTCCACTCACGTCTCATTATACTTTGAAAATACATTACTGTAGCTGACTGTTGAAACTTATTTCACATTGTGCAATCAATAACATGCATACTGAGCCAGCATTAATTTAATAGATGGCATATTATGTCTATATGGTGAAGCCACATTGCATTCCTTGTAGTGAATCTCAAATTAATTTTGAAGGTTTTAACTTGAAGCTCAAATGAATTATTTAGAAAGTTGCACATCTCAGTTTTCCAAAGGAAATTATAAAAAAAAATGATTTTAACCAAAGTCGCTGTCATTCAAACAAACACACAGCAGCAAACACACTAGCTGAAAGCATAACTCTACTAGAGGTGAGCGGATTGATCCAAATATTGACAGTATTGATAACAATGGGTCGATGCTGAACTACAAAAAATGTCTGAAACTTTTTGTGTTGACTGTCGCCTTTCTTTTATTTAAGGCCTGTAGCGCATTTAAACAGACGCTGATCCAAAGTGCTTTAGAGACTGGCACAATTACATTCCAGGTCTCAAAAAAAATGATAGGTGTGTTTTGTTGTGTTAGCTAATTATTTTGGAAAGTTGGGTTTATAAGTATTGGTAATGTTATTTGTATTGACAGAAATGGCCCTGTATTTACTTGTTGCAGGATTGATACCAAAAATTGCAGCATTGCGCAGCACTATGTCCTCTCAAGTATCAGGAAGACACATCTCTATACTATTAAAACATATTAGTGCTTTTCTTATTTTGTAAACCTCATTATTTTGTCAGAATGGCTGATATATACACATCTGCATATCCCCCCTAAAAAATATGAAAAACTATGAAAAATAGTCCTTCCTTTTTTTTACGTTTTCCTCTTTCTACATTTTATACTCAGTTACATTGTGTTAATTTAGAAAAATTATCTTGCTGCAGAAAAGTGTGTTTTTGTTATTGTCACCTTCGTGTCTAGAAGTAAGAAAGCAAGTCTCCGTTTCGGGAGAACTGCTTTCATGTGTAAAACGGGAGCTGAGAGGCTTGATTTAAACGAAAAAGGTTTGAGTTCTTTTTTTCAAAAGTGATTCCAGTGATACAGACACAAAGGATGAACAGTACCTGCTCCTCTCCGTTTTACCACTGAGAGCTGTGTGAATGTGCACAATAACTGAGACACATTCAAACGGGAAAAGCTGCCTATTTTAGATCACGTTTAATTTTATTTATGTTTTGAATAGGTCTGTTTGAGCTACGGGCTTGTATATAGCATCATTAGTTATGATATCATTTTGGAGTAAACATGTCTTTGAATTATATAAGTCATAGATTGCATGGCAGGAAACAGGCTTTCAGGAGGAATGACACACAAAAAATGAAAAACGTTGAGCAACTATGATCCTAAAAATCTTACTCGCCTGTATTCAGATATATGTATCTATATGTACAGTAAATATCTGAAGGGAAACAGCTTGTAGCTACTTGTAAAAACCATCCTTTCTTCACTTTCTTACCCCCAACACCCCCCCCACACACACACACACACACACACACGCACTCACACACAATTTTTAGCGCTCTTTCTCCCGTCCTCTAATTGCAATGTCTCTCGCTCCTTCTCTCTATCCCTCCCTCCCCCTTTCACTCTCTCTCCCTCTCGCTGCTGGCTTGTGACAGACGGCCTAATAGGATTTAATAAGCCCCATTTGCATGTCAGCCTTTTAGATTTTCTGTAAGAAAAAAAGGTGATGGGAGGGATAGGGGTGGATGGAGGGGGAGGGAGAGAAGGAGGGATAGTTTGGAGGAATAGAAATAAAAGAGCAAAGGAAGGAGCAAAAGAAGGGAGCGTGAGGATAAATGGGTTGGTTTAAGGAATTTCCCCCCCCTTTTTTTAATGAAGTTTATAAAGCTATTAAACAAATTGGTTTAAAACAGTGCTCGATTGGCTTTATCTTTAAACATGTAATATCATGCTTTCACCTTTTTTTCTATTATTATATCTTTAAATCAGAGTGTGAGCTGAAAACTGGTTCCACTGTTTAACATCAGCAATAATTGTTAATCTCTCTTTTTTTATACAATGGTTAACACACGTGAAAGAACAAAGATTTTGCTGTAAATTCAATATTCAGCCTGATCCTACAGTTTCACGTCCCTTCTGCTAAGTGGCTTTCGTGCTTTTGTTTGGATTATGTTTGTCATTTAGCGCAAATGTGCACAAAGGACAGCAGCAGAAAGTCAAGATTCTCAAAAACGGATCACAGGATGATGAGTCATCCAGGTATTACTTGACAATCAAATGTCATCATGTTGGAAGAGCTTATTGTTTCCACCTATACTCCAAAGCCCAATCATTTGTTTGGTTTTTGGGTTTTTTTTCAAGTGCTTAAAACATCCCATTTGTAGCACCATGACTTTAAAGAGTGACTGTTGTCACACTGAAGCAAAGGCCGAGGTAGCACCGTGATGTTCGGCCTTATTGAAGAGGAGGCCGGGGCGGATGTTTTGACGTAAATCTAGATAAGATTGTATCTTGTTTCCACCAGCGTCATGCTTTTTTTCATTCTTCCTCTTCGGTTTTGTGACAGGTGATGATCTGACATCCTCTCTGTGCTTTGGGGTCTAGTTTGAAACATTAAAATGAGTCTTGGAGAATATTTGCTGTGCATATTTAAGATAACGTGCAAACATGCTTCTTTTACAGGACGTAGACAATGCAACACAAGATTTTCACATGACACAGAGCTGAAGGTATGCTTCATGATGTTTGAGATTTATTATGGTGAACTGTGCACACACATGGCTTTATAAATCTAGCGAAAGGAGTGGTGCACCTTTTTGCTTTAGTTTGAATTCTGCATCTAAACGTACCCACAGCCACAGATGCCGATCAAGAGCCTAATGAGGGGGAAAATGACTTCTCAAATTTGCTGAATACGTTTCAAGAAGCAAATACAAACACAGATTTACGGTTCAGTTTATGATTTTATGCTGGCCCTGACACAAATATTTACTCAAAGCATAGGTTGTGAGAGACACACACAGACCGTCGTTCTCTAAGGATTATTATTTTTGAAAAAAGAAGAAAAAAAAGAGTCCAGCCAAAAACCAGAAGTGTTGCGTACACATCTCCACATGCTCTCTCACACTCGGTAATCCGCATGTTGGTAGCTGTTGTTTATTGCCGTGTAATGGGATCAGGATGAGGCAGCGCTGATATCGGAGCAAACATCTCTCTCTCTCTCTCTCTCTCCCTCACACACACACACACACACAACTGCTGATCAAACATATCCCAGGAAACATTGTGATCCAGGAGAAACGAGAGGGCTAATCCTTTTAGCCCTCTAAGAAGTCTCTCCCTCTCTTGCTCTCTTTCTCTCTCCAAAACCATTCTTTATCTTTCTCTCTCTGTCGTTCTTTCTTCCTCATTTTTGGTCAACAACATTTTTCCTCTCTCTCTCTCTTTCTGTCTCTCTGCCACTTTTACCAGCAAGAACCCAGTTAAGGGGAGAGAAAGAGAGCGAGCGAGAGTGAGAGAGCGCTACTGAGCTAAATATACACACCAGTGTGTGTATCTATGTGTTAAGAGGAGATTGATCTGCTTGGTTTGCTGAGAGATTAGGCCTGATAAATCCTCCTTTTAAACCAAACGAGCCTTCGTCAGCCTCCTTCCACCTACACTCTGCATCCGTCTGCCTGTGCACATTCCTTCATGTCTCCACATTTATCTCCATCAAGCGCTGGAAGTTTAGTTCGAGCTGTTCTGAAGTTCTGGAATGTAAATATGGCCCTGTTACTGGATCTGTTATATGCTAGATGATGTAATTAAGCCTTTTTGTTTGCGCCAACAGTTTTACACTGGATGATTTGTACACTGTAAAATAATGGGAAATCTTGAGTTTCATTTCATGTCTACTGTGTTAATGGCTCCATTAAAGGTTTGTTCTCAATCTTTACATGATAAAATATGAAAAATGAATGAAGCATGTTAGGTTGAGTAATCTGGGGAATCGTGATGTTAGAATACTAAAGATGTACAGATTAGCATCTGGATCCAAAAGTAATAGGATGATGACAGAGTTTGGGTAAATTTGCCTCTGCACACCACCGCAGCTGATATGAAATGAAACACAGTGCAGAGCTTCAATTCAAGGAGATTTACACAAACATTGTACTAACTGTTTATGACCAGTTACAGAGCATCGTCATCAGGGTGAAAAATTAAACACACCAATCAGAGAAATAGTAGAAACTTCTCAAAAACACTATTGAGGAAGTAGTGTAAGGCAGTTGCGTTCATGTTGTCTGCTTCATATTCTGACCCTACCAAATCTCAGAAAACTGCAGAAATCAAGACTCATCAGACCAGGAAACGTTTCTCCAGTCTTCCATTGTCCAACCAGTTTCTACCAGGTCCTTGTAGCCTTAGTTTCCTGTTCTTAGCTGATAGGAGTCACACCCATTGTGGTCTTCTGCTGCTGTAGCACATCTACTTTAAGGTCCGATGTCACGTGCTCTTCTTCATATGGTGTTTATTGAGTTATTCTTGTCTTCCTATCAGCTCAAAGCAGTTTGACCATTCTCCTCTGACCTCAAGAACGGCCATTCTTTGTAAACCCTAATGATGGTTGTGCGGGAAACTCGTAGATCAGCAGTTTCTTAACTACTTACCTTTTTTCTCATTATATAAAATAATTATTTAATATAATAAAATAAAACAACAATATGGTACATTTTCTGCAAATTCATTCAATTAATAGTTTATATAGTGAGTTTTATAGAGTTTTTTTTAACATAATAAGTTATTTACTCAAAGATGAATGGTACTCTGTGGTTATTTTCTTCATTTTGTTTGGACCTTCTAGATAAATCTCTAAGAATGTAAAAATCTGACATATGTATGAAATACAGCATTTTCAAAACAAATAAATAGTTTTAACTGATGAACTCGAGGGCAATACATTGGACCAATTTATACCAATTTTTGATTCTTTGGTACAAACACACTTTGTCCATCCAAATTCTGCATACCACACAACACTGAGGCTCATTGTTAGATGAGGTAATATTGCAGACTGTTTGGGTATAACAACTGCTGTGTGGAGCTTGCCGTGAATAGAATATAACAACCAGAATGGTCATGTCATCATTTACATAATAACATTTCAAATATATTTATTTCCTTTCTTTCCACCTGCAGTGTAAGTGCTTTGATATAATATTGAATTTCTATATCAAAATATTATTTTCTTTTAGCTTGTGTTCAGTGTAATGTCAGTGCAGTCGCGTTTTAGAGCTGTGTTTGTCCTGTCGGACGTGATATTGTTTTATTGCTGTTTGTCTTTTTTATTCATCCTGTTAAACTCAAATAATCTTCACTCTAATTGCCGTGTAGCTATTTGACAGCGTACACACATAAAAAAAAAAAGACAGTATGATTAGTGCATATCACATTCATAGGTTCATGTTGATGCTCACTTCTGCGAGCAGGACATGCTTGTGAAATGTGTGCGTATGTGCGCATGTTTGTGTGTCTTCAAACAGAGCTGTGAGTGCTTAATGAATTTACTTTGCTCTGATTGAAAATTAATTAAAACAGCCTCAAACAGACAGCCGCCCACAGAGAACCACTGGCAACACACTGACAGACAGATTACCGCTCTGAGGAGGGAGAGAGGGAGGGAGGGAAGCAGGAGGGAAAAGAGTTTGCAACTATCTGATGCACTTCCTACGACCCTACATGTCATGGATTGTAGCAACCTTAGCCTAGCCGTTGGTGTAATTTTTGAATCTGTTTTATCAGTCGTACCGGTAGAACAACAGCAGTCTCAATCACAGACTAGTAGTCTTCTCCCTGGTGAGTTTGTGACAGCTGGTGACATCCAAAGCAATATTTGGCTTCTGATTCCTCTGAACAATGCAGGGAGCAGATTTACATAAATTAAGTTCTGGAATATGTAACTGACAGTTCTAGCCAAATGTGTTGCTATACTGCTTTTGTCCCAGTGGGTTAAACTCTGGATATTCTGGAAGTAGATGGAGCAATGACATTTCAGGATCCTTTATCTCTTTTCTTTCTTTTGTATGGACCATGTTCATCAACAGTGATTTCATCGGTGTTTGAGCCCATCAAGTAATTTTTGTCCTCACTACTGAATCAGGCCTATTTTAATGCAGCGATGGGGTCGGTCACCTCAAGTTAGGGCTGAGAAAAGATCACTGGCGTTCAAGTGTCCCCTTCATGTGCCCCATCAGGGGCACGCTGACTTTATATACAGCCTCTGCGATGTCATCCAGTCATCTGGACACTCCACTCTGCTCATTAGTGACTTGCCAATCACAAGGTAGCCCGCCCTAAATCAAATGTGGCTTTATCTTCAACTTGCAAGAAAGAAGCAAAGAAAGTTGTAGTTAAAGGTGAAGAAAAGAGTGCAGGCAGGGTGGAGATGAATGTCAGGGGAGATGAAGAAGAGTGAACGAGAAGGGTTTCATGATCACAGGGACAGCTCAGGTTGAGCAGTTTGGAGACTGAGTCAGAGAGGCAAGAGAGGCTGAGATGGCTTGTTAGGGACATGTGCAGAGGAGGGATAGTGGATATACTAGACAAAAGATGTTGCAGATGGAGCTGCCAGGCAGGAGAAAAAGAACAAATATTTGTTATGTAGCGAAGGAGGACAAGTCTGAAGAGGATGCTAGAAATAGAGTGGAGATACAGAAGATGATCCGCTGTGATGACCCCTAAAGGGAGCAGCTAAAAGAAAAGGATGTTGCAATGAAAAATACTAGTAGCTAGTCAATGCGACCGTAAGGTTATTGGGAACGTGAGGTTCTATACAATCTGATTGTTTTTTAATCATATGGGTTTTGTGCTCACCACCAGCCAACCCCTCCGGCGGGGCATTAGAAAGAATCCAGGTTTAAGCCACTTTCATTTCGGCTTCACTTTTCAGACTTGAACGCTACATCCATCTTTTATATACACTTTATAAACACTCACCATATTGCTTCTGAAATCAGAAACGTTTTATACTTCATTGCCTTTAATGAGGTATATGATGCAAAGTGTTTTATTTGTTTGGGTTTTTCTTACTGTTCTTCTCATCCTTTTTTGCCAATTTTTCTGCCACTAGGGTGAAGGGTCAAGGGGGTTTTCCTCATCTGTACAGTATATTCACAGTTATGTTTCTCCCAATGGAAAAAGGCGAGTGTTTTTCCTGCCTTGGGCCTTCTGTGCATACATATACAATGCGAAGGAGCCTTGAAAGGCTTCATTGTCTTCTGGAATGAATTGAAGTTCTGCTTCTGTTACTGTTCTGTTACTATACAAACAGGGTATTACAATGACCCAGTAAAGCTGTTGGGGGGGAGGGGGGGTCACTTTTGTGCCAAGTTTTACATTTTTGTGTAGTGATCAAACCCATCTGACACAGTGTTATGTTGGCATATTATGTGAACCATTGTACATCTGACTTTGCATCTACACAATTATTGTAAATGTTAATGGTGTTTCTTTCCCATTTCCCATTTTTACATTTGAGTATAATGGAAACACATTTTTACTCAGCCTTCGAATTAACTGCAGTCACCCCCCTGTGTGTGTGATGCAAGCTGTCTCTGTCCCAGCCCTGAATTAACCCCAATAACATCTAGGTTTTTCACACACCCCTATTTGCTGACTGAAGGATTTACACTAATAGAAACATTTTATTTTTCTAAGCAGCGTGTTGCTCGTGTATTCACAAAGATGAATCAGCAGTAATGCGCTCGTTCACAAAGCCCAAGTCACACTCGTAATTCTGAGGAATATCGTTTCTCCACCCCTCGTGTTCAACCCCCTGCGTCTCCACATTAACCATCTCTCCCCGCCTCTCTGTGGAGGTGAGTCTCACCGTTTTAAAGTCCCTGTTCTACGTAATGGGGCATGATCAAAAGCTCCAGGACAGCTACTATAGCAGACTGTGAGGTGAGCCTGCTTCACCATGCCTTTAAACCAACATGGATGACAAGTGATGAGAGGAAAAAATTAAAAAATGAAGTTTAACGCAGCTGAGACAAACTTAACTTTGAAGATAATGTGACTCCGCTAAGTTTTCTAAAAAAGCTAATAAACTGAGTTAGTGGGGAGGTGTTCTTTCAAATAAGGACATATATCAATGTCAACAAGGTGTGAGTGTGTTGTCTGAGTTTGTCGTGTAGTTAAATCAAGTTTATTGTGTTAAATGAAGCCAGACCCCAACTGTTGATGCGTCTGAGCCTCTCTGCTCTGCCTCTGGTTCAGGAAGTGTTAACCGGTCCAGCTCCCTCAAGCACACAATGATGTTAAAGACTAATTGACGCACACTTTAAATAAGTCCTAATTAGAGCACGGCTGGTAATAATTGGGCAGGCGGTCTGAGCACTAATTAGAAGCCCCTAGTGTGTGTCTGTGTGTCTCTGTGTGTGTGTGTGTGTTACTATGTGGATGAATGATCTCTACAGGGGGGCTGATAAAGCCCATACTTTCAAGAAGCAGCCAGAGCGAGAGTGAGCGAGTGGGCGAGAGAGGTAGATGGAGTAAAGAGAATGGAGGGGTGGGTGAAAGGGGGGGCAAACCTCCATGCCACTTCGCTCTTTTGTGATGGCGTATGGTCTGCGGGTGGCCCGCTCTGCATGGGAAGACTACAGCTGAGGGCAGGTGTGTGTGTGTGTGTGTGTGTGTGTGTGTGTGTGTGTGTGTGTGTGTGTGTGTGAGAGAGAGAGAGAGAGAGAGAGCGAGAAATGAACTTACTCCTAACAAGCTAACAAGACTAATTGATTCTGTAGCCTCTCTTTATCCATCCCCATCTTCCCCTCACTCACTCCCGCTCTTTTTTTTTCTTCCTCTTCTCCCCTCAGCCTCTAATTGTTTATGCTGAGAGGCGTCTCGAAAACGGCAATAATAGATTTCCCACCTGCTGCAGGGACACATTAGTAGCACACTCAAACGACTTGTTTGCCTCTCTCGGTCTCTCCCTGCTGTTGTCTGCTCATTGTTTACTGCTCCTCCTTTCAGCCGCTGACCCAGGTGTACTGATATCCTCTGGTTCTCGGCCAGGAGGCATACTGAAAATACATCCAGTGCATCACTGTTAGATTTTTATCTCTATGTCATCACATTTCATTAGTCACACTTAAAAAGCAGAGGTTGAATGCAGCCTATGAAGGCCCGATGTGATTATTAAATCCCATATGTAATATGACCCTCAGTAGGATTGGGTGGTCTGGTGCATGTATGGCACTTTTCTAGTATAACTGTGGACTTTTTTTTTTAACTTCAAGCCTCATTCACTCACATTCATACAAGCACTTTTGTCTATATCTAAGCGCTTTGTCTAACTTGAGGTGACCGACCCCAAAAGATTAGACCGTCAAGATCATCAAGAACACACGTGCAAAGTATTTTCAGCTTGCAGTGCTGTGTTACACTAAATACTGATTTATGCAAGATATATGCTCACATTAACTACGTTTTCATGGAGCCTTAAAAAAAAACACCCAACTAAAGATGTACAAAAAGTCTGTCTGTCAAAAGCACAGACTTAAGACTTTATGATGTCAGTAAGTGCAGGTATCCCTGATATAGGGAAGCATACACAAAAGCCCCACCAATCTGCTATTCAAACCTTTTGTTTATGAGGGGAAGCCTATCAGAAGAAAGTTGGCTGTCTGGCTACACTAAAACAGGCAGATGGTGCATGAGATGAAACTGAATCAAAGCTAGCTTAGCATGATTCCAAGGATAGAAATTAGGAGCTAGAAATGAACATAATGGTTCCCATTTAGGTTCACCAGCTTGCTGAGGCCTTACTGTGTACTTCCCCTCCAGACAAAAGATAAATAAATTCAAGAAACACAATCATATGCATACGACCCTGATTAAATATATTGTGCAGGGTTACACAGCTGTTTAAGGACTGGCTTAATTTTGTGTAGCTCACAAAATGATTAGATTCACTAGAGAAAGTCATAAGATCATATCCGGTGTCCTGTCTCCCTCCCCTGACCCCTCATTGGTTGTGGCTGATGGCTGCTCCACCCTGACCCTGGTTCTGCCTGAGGTTTCTTCCTGTCAAAAGGAATGCATCGTGTGTGATGTTTCCCATCCTAACTTTAGTTTAACATGTTAAGAAATAGTAAAGCAATTATTAAAGATGGGGTTATGTTAATATCTGTGCCAGATTTTATGATAGTCCACAGAGCAACTGTTGAGACAGTTAACTCAAACCTATGAAGGTCAGTCTCAGAGTAAAGCTGCAGAAAAGTAGGACTCATCAATCATCTGAGATGTCGAGCAGGGACTGAGGCAGCGGGACCATCGAAGGGAACTAGTTTAAACTTTAAAATAGTTTGAACTTTGATCACAGTGGGTAGGTGATGCACAACATCAAAAGTAGCCCTGCTTGAAAGCTCCACTGTGATTTTGCTGATCAAACCTTGGAACTGAAAGAAGTGTCCTCCTGGCCTGAGACCCAGCAGGATTCATAATTCAGACAGATTTATAATTGAAAATTACTTCAAATACTAATTAATGGCACAGCAGAGCCAATCTAGAATTGGCTGTCTGGTTTGAACATGCCAGCTGTATAGTTGTTGGTCTCTAATAGGTGTTTAATTAAATATCCAGTGGATTAGAGGAATTATGGGCAATTGTCCCTTAACGACCTTTAACAAGGTCTTGATTAGTGTCTTCAGCCATATCCTGTGGCTAAAATGATCCTTCAATTAGTGATGGAAAGCTCATGAAGAGAGCACGTCACATGATGGACAGCAAGAATGGGATTTTAAAGCCATCACTTTAAAATGAGAGAAAGAAAAGAAAGTTTAGATGGACAGTGATGGATGCGTGTGTTGAAGCGCTGCATTTGAGGATTGTGGCTGCTTTTTGTTGTTTGGTTTCCTCAGGTAGTCTGTAGGTGAGCTAAAAATACATATTTAAAAAAAAAAAAAAAGACCGATCAAACACACCCACGCAGATTAATGGTCCCACTACATCAAGCTACATTCAGAAAGGTTAAAAAAAAAACTCAAAAGCTGTTGTTTTTTATAATCTGCTCCAATATGTCAGTGATATTCTTAATGCCTGAGAGCCAGTTTTATATTTAAAAAAACATGTTTTTATTTGGCCATGTAATTTTTGAAGTGTGCTCCGCAAAGGGAGGCCTCTCGCCTTTTGTTAGGAAATGTGGAATGTACACGGGGGACAAATTGTGAAACAGTTTCAATTTGGATATTTTTCAGGACAATAGGTTTTTTTGTCCACATGCCACCTGTGTAAGTCACGTGTTTGTTAGTCTATAAACAACTTAAAACCAGTTGTTCAAAAGACTGCTTTTCATTGATTCTGGCGGGTTGTATTTCCAAAATTTCTCAGGCACATTGTGAGAAATAAATGGCAGAATGTGAGACCTGCTGAAAAACGGGTTCACGATTTTTAGTAAGAATTTTTAGCTCTGGTGTTGTGGATTTCTTATGTTATTATGAAAAAAAAAACAACTTCAACAGCCAAGATCTGTCAGAGAAAAGATCAGCCAAGATCAATAACCCAGAACCGCACAGTTATTACAGTTTTTTCTGAATGCTTAAACCCTAACTGGGATTCTTATAGTACAATTTCTAAAACTATTAGTACTTATAGCAAAACCACTCACTGAGTTTGCAAAACTAAAAGCACAAACACTGCTTTGCACTTAGTTTGCCATTTTGTAACACACACTTTGCAAACCTGTAGCTACAATCCACTGCACAGTACTCTTTTTGCAGAACTGTAAACACAACGCACTGCTTTACACTCAATTCCCAAATGATCAACGCATTTCTAGCAAAACTATACACATTTACGGCCATTATTTACACTATTTTGCCAACTGTCTGGCACACTGTCACATGTGAAAACTTTTTTAGATAATTAGTTCACTTTGCAATCAGCCTAAGCACTATAATACAGGTAAGCTGTGTGTGCGGAGTACAATGGTGGGAGCAGGAAGAGTGAGAAGTAGAAGAGGCCGAGCAAGAGGACGTGGAGGTGAAGTAGTAGGATGAAGAGGACGACAAGGACAAGGAGGAACAAGAGGAGCAAGAGGAGAATGAGGAGGGGGGAGAGGAAGGGTAAGAAGAGTATGTCTGTGAAGGTTCTCAGTCATCCAGGTCATCGTAGTCAAAGGAGCTTGCAAAGAAAAGCGTCTGGACTTCTTTACAGTTTTTCTCGATTGCTAAAACACATTTCTCGAAACTACGCCTCATATCCTCACAACTGTAAACACAAATCCATAACATCTCACTCAATTTCCCAAACATCCTATTTCCAGGTCAAAATGAAGCTCTACACCCAAAACTATTCACTCCTGCTGAAAAACCAAACTTTGCCCTCAGACATCAAACACAAGCCCTCAAAAACACACACACCACAACAGAGTTTTGCACACTGGTACAATTACAGTTTTTACCGAATGCCTAAACACTAACTGTGATTCCTGTAGCACAATTTCTAAAACTAGTCAGACTTATGGCAAAACCACTCACTGAGTGTGCAAAACTAAAAGCACAAAAACTGCTTTGCACTCAGTTTGCAATTTTGTAACACACACTTTGCAAGACTGTAGGCACAATTCACTGCACAACACTCAATTTCCAAATTTCCAACACACTCCTAGCAAAAGTATACACATGTATGGCTATCATTACAGTTTTTTCTGAATGCTTAAACCCTAACTGTGATTCCTGTAGCACAATCTCTAAAACTATTCAGACTTATAGCAAAACCACTCACTGAGTTTGCAAAACTAAAAGCACAAAAACTGCTTTGCACTCAGTTTGCAATTTTGTAACACACACTTTGCAAAACTGTAGGCACAATTCACTGCACAACACTCAATTACCAAATTTCCAACACACTCCTAGCAAAAGTATACACATGTATGGCTATCATTAACACTAACTTGCCAACTGTCTGGCACACTTTCACATGTGAAAACTTTTTTAGATAATTAGTTCACTTTGCAATCAGCCTAAGCACTATAATACAGGTAAGCTGTGTGTGCGGAGTACAATGGAGGGAGCAGAAAGAGTGAGAAGTAGAGGAGGCCGAGGAAGAGGACGTGGAGGTGAAGAAGTAGGATGAAGAGGACGACAAGGACAAGGAGGAGCAAGAGGAAGACGAGGAGGAGGGAGAGGAAGATGAGGAGGGGGGAGAGGAAGGGTAGGAAGAGTAAGAAATAGAATTGCTGATGACATCAGAGCTACAATAGTGGACCATGTAATCAACCGTGGAATGACCCTGAGGGTAGCTGGCCAACGGGTCCAGCCTAACTCAAGCCGCTACACTGGAGCAAGCATCATAAGGACATCTTGAAATGAGAATCGGTGAGTACAGTCACTTCGCACAAAGATTTGTAGCACTGCCATATGCCAATGAGAAACACACCAATACCATTGATGTAAAAATACTGAAATTGTTACTTTACAGAATTGCTAGATGACCAGATGCTGGGGCAGAGGAAGCATGTTCACTGCAGACCAAGTAACCCATATAGTCATTATGGCGATTGCAAATAATCCTATACTTGGAAATAAACACTTGTGTTTGTTTTGATGTGTTTCAAGTACACCAGTACTTGAAGTTTGGATCCCTCTATGCTTATGGATCTATGACAGAAGTATGAGCTCAAACTGACATAGCCTACCTTGTGCACAGAGAAAGCAAAAGCCAGATGTGTTTTTATTCATACCATCAGTGTGCAGTTGGCGCATTGTGTGCTTAGTAGATGATGGCTTGTGTGTACTGTTTGATACGGAAACACCATTTTTACGAAGGTGTGAGGAGTTAATCTAGCTGTGTTTGCTTTTGCAAGAGAACTACAATGTTTTGATGATTGGGTGACAGGTTTTCTTATTTGTGTGAAGAGTTTTGCAAAATTAGCCAATAGTTACAAAAAATGTGCTTAAGCAATCAGAAAAAACTGTAACACTAATTTGCCAACTGTCTGGCACACTTTCACATGTGAAAACTTTCTTAGATAATTCGTTCACTTTGCAATCAGCCTAAGCACTATAATACAGGTAAGCTGTGTGTGCGGAGTACAATGGTGGGAGCAGAAAGAGTGAGAAGTAGAGGAGGCCGAGGAAGAGGACGTGGAGGTGAAGAAGTAGGATGAAGAGGACGACAAGGACAAGGAGGAGCAAGAGGAAGACGAGGAGGGGGCAGAGGAAGCATGTTCACTGCAGACCACGTAACCCATATAGTCATTATGGCGATTGCAAATAATCCTATACTTGGAAATAAACACTTGTGTTTGTTTTGATGTGTTTGACTAAACACCAGTACTTGAAGTTTGGATCCCTCTATGCTTATGGATCTATGACAGAAGTATGAGCTCAAACTGACATAGCCTACCTTGTGCACAGGGAAGGCAAACGCCAGATGTGTTTTGTATTCATACCATCAGTGTGCAGTTGGCGCATTGTGTGCTTAGTAGATGATGGCTTGTGTGTACTGTTTGATACGGAAACACCATTTTTACAAAGGTGTGAAGAGTTAATCTAGCTGTGTTTGCTTTTGCAAGAGAACTAAAATGTTTGGATAATTGGGTGACAGGTTGTTTTATTTGTGTGTAGAGTTTTGCTAAATTAGCCAATAGTTACATAACATGTGCTTAAGCAATCAGAAAAAACTGTAATTCAAAACAATAGTTCCAAAACAATTAGGTTGCTTATGGTTCTCCCCTTCAAAAACCTTTTCACATGATAAACACAAAAGACACAACCAATGTATGTACAGTGGCACATTGTCATTCATGTACTATACAGTACAACACACACCAGAAACATTATCCCACCTCAGCATCTTGTCTTTGGTCTGGGTCAGGCCAGAGAATCTCATCCACATCACAGGCTATATTGGCCCTAGCCAGGCAGCGGGGGTAAAATCCTCTTGCATGCCTGATCCACCCCTGGCATGCATCTACTGATATGTCTAGGCAGGCCTCTTCCATGGCCTGAAGGAGGTGAACACGGACATAAGGTTCTCGGTCATACACTTTCCACCGCCATGCCGAAAATAACTCCTCTATCGGGTTTAGAAAGGGAGAGTATGCAGGCAGAAAGATATTAGAAAACCTTGGGTTATTGGTAAACCAGTCACGAACCAGAGCAGCGCGATGGAAGCTGACGTTATCCCACACAACAACGTAGTGAGGCTGCTCTGGCTGTGCTGGTTCCCTGTAGTCCAGCTGGAACATATGTTGTCTTAAACCATCAAGAAAAGCAAGGAGAAGCATAGTGTTATAGGGTCCTAGTACGGCATGGCAGTGGAGTACCCCTCGTTGGCTGATGGCTGCGCACATAGTGACATTCCCCCCACGCTGACCAGGGACATTTACAATAGCCCGATGGCCAATTATGTTCCTCCCCCTTTTCCTTCTTTTGGTCAGGTTAAAACCTGCCTCATCCACAAAGATTATTTCATGGGGAACAGGCCGTCCTTCAATCTCAAAGATTCTCTGCAAAACACATAACACAGTAGAGTCAATCGGTACCCTGAACCACAGTTCAAGAGTGCTGAAATGGCAGCATAAACTGCCATGCTGTGATGGTACACAATACTTTATACAGTATCAAAACTCATACCTGAACATATTCCACACGTTGGTTTTTCACTCTGTCAGAGTTTCGTTCGAAAGGGACTCGGTATGCCTGTTTCATCCGGAATTGATTCTTTCGGAGGATGCGGTCAATTGTGGAGAGGCTGATGGCATTTATGCCTCGAAAAAGATGATCATCCTCAATCACTCTCCTTTGAATCTCTTGCAGGCGGATTACATTATTTGCAATTACCATGTTTACAAGTTCCCTCTCTTGCTCCTCCAACAAAAGCCTTAACCTGCCTCCACCAGGTGGTCGTCTCTGTGTCCTACAAAAATAGAAGCACTCATTACTGTAACTGTCACACATTCATTTTACAGGCAAATAATGGAAACATACTCAAGACACATAAGTTCAGTAACTTAAACATTACTGTACAAAGCAGTCTTACTGCAAGTACACCTACCTGTTTTCCTCCCTGAAGGTTCTGATGATGGAGGCAACAGTGAAGCGACTCAAATTTAGTTGTACTCGTTGCCCAGCCTCCCTCATAGTCATCCCATGGACAAGGACATGGTCAACTAAAGTGGCTCGAATTTCATCCGAGACTGACTGTCTTCTTGCCCTTGCTCTTCCCCTTCCTTGTCGCCGTCGTTCTCCACCTCCACCTCCTTCACCACGTCCTCCTCCTCCTCCACCTCTCCCTCCTCCTCCACCACCTTCCTGTTGTCCTAGACCACCTCCTCCTCCTCTTCCACTACGTCCTCCTCTTTCACCATGTCCTCTTCCTCCACCACGTCCTCCTCCTTCACCACGTCCTCCTCCTCCTCCACCACCTTCCTGTTGTCCTAGACCACCTCCTCCTCCTCTTCCACCACGTCCTCCTCTTTCACCACGTCCTCCTCTTTCACCATGTCCTCTTCCTCCACCACGTCCTCCTCCTTCAACACATCCTCTTTCTCCACCACGTCCTCTTCCTTTGCATCTCTTTGGATCCATTGTTTCAAACCTGAATGAGCTGACTTTGGCCCTTTTATCTATCCATCGCAGGTTCTGATTGGTGTGTGCTAAATTTTGACTCCTAGTGTTTCCACCTGGTTAATTGTGTGCTAATTGAGCTCAAGCTATGCTGACTTAAGTTAACATTATTGCATGCTAGTGCTTTCTAAATGACTACATGGTGTAAGCACTGTAAAATGTAGGGATTTGTGTGTAGAGTTTTGCAGTAACAGTTCACCAAATTTGAGTCATGTGTCAAAGCAGGGAATAGTGTTTATAGTTCAGGGAAATGGGTGAGCTTTTTGAACAATAGCGTTACGGTTTTGAAATTTTAGTTTAGAGGCCTGGTTATAGTGTTTAGGCAATCGAGAAAAACTGTAATATGATGGCTTGTGTTAACTGTTGGATACGAAAATACCATTTTTACAAAGGTGTGGAGAGTTAAGCAAGGGTTATTCGCTTTTACAAGGAAACTACAATGTTTTGCTGATTGGATGAAGGGTTTTCTTATTTGTGTGTAGAGTTTTGCAAAAATAGCCAATAGTTACAAAAAATGTGCTTAAGCCATCAGAAAAAACTGTAATCATTAATTAGTTATGACCAGTTTGTGAATGACAGGAATCATGATAACTATATTCTCGACATTTTTTAGGTATGATTTAAGGCATAGAAAGTTCAGATCTGTCATGTACTGTCCGCATTCAGCAGAAGTTTGTGCTGCTTTTTAGTATTTAAAACATCACTACAGCTAGATACACAACCTCTTTCCAGATCAAGTTGTTACATTTAAAAATAAAAGCGCTACCTCTCAAACACTCGCTATAGTTCCCAGCCTCTTGTACAGAAAACTGAAGCCAGTGTGGAAAAAAGTATTTTTGGCCTCTATAGCTAAAATGTTTCCTGTCTGCATTAAAAAGGTATCATCTTTCTGAAACTTACTTTTTTGCATAGTGTTAAAGCTCAAAGCTCAGGTGTGACTGGCAGGTGCCAGCACAGAACAATGCAGCTGACAGCTAGGCCTCACCTCTGCCAGCTGGATCACCGGTGTGGACGTGTTGATTGTGTTTGTGCTGCTAAGGCACTAATATTCTTTCTTGCTGCAAGTTACAGCCCACCCAGGAAATCCGTGCTCCTTTTTCAAGCAGGGGCATGTGTCTGTGCATTGCACCCACAAAGTTAGCGCTAACTCTTGAGTCTTAGATGATAACGGAGCCCTTCAACCTATATCATTAAAAAAACAATGACGAGGCTTCAAAATGCCAGATGATGTCCATCTTAAATATACAGTCTGTTTCCATGCATAACCTCTAATGCAATGCAGTATTAAAAGTATTATACACACAACTGTGAGTGCTGTTGTTCTCGTTAATATAATTCATAGGCTGACTTTTTTTTTTTACCACACATCACAAAGGAGTACAAAGGCCTCTGTAAATTTCACTACACCCAAAGAAAATAGCCTTTGGGGGCTTTAACAGAGACCAGCATATCTGAAGCTGTGATGTACTTGAATGCACTGACACATGTTGCATGCACACGTGTGTGTTTGTGTCCATATTTCATGACACTGATACTGACAGGAAGATTTCCCTAGCCTCTGCAGCCTTGGCAGACATATGATTGCTGTAGATCTTCCATCATACACTTGCACGTGCGCGCACACACACCCACACACACACACTCATACACACACTGGCTGGATGGAGATAGGAAGGTGGCTGACATTTGTGGTTCCTCGGGTGAGGACATGGCCTTTTCTACTCATTTCTCTTGGCCAATCACCCAGACTGAAAGGGGAAAGAAAGATAAGGCCTTTTGTTTGGCCTGACAATGTCCTACTGATACTGCCATGGGAGACCATTCAGTGTGTGAGACAGTGTGTGCGCGTGGGTGTGTGTGTTGGGTCTAGCCCACCCTTTTAAGACAGGAAACCCCTCTGAGAAGACATTATTACAGGAGAGCATTTGCCATCAGAGCCACCTTCTTTTAAGTCTAACACGCCATCACAGACATACAGTTATATGGTTTAAATGCCACAGATTTTGTCTTACAGCTGCTCTGTCTCTAAGAATTTGTGCTCTTGTGCAACAATCAGCCCTACAATATGGACTGAATAATCAGCACAAGGGCCACATGCATCCTAGCATTAGAAATAGTACAGTTCTGGAAAAAGCATGTACAGTAAATGCCCAGTGAATTGGGACTGGACCTGATATGTAAATGTGCCTGTCTCTAAAACACTTGGCCAACTCTGTTGTTTAAATGTGCTATTGGCTATAAATAAGCATGACAGTCAACAAGAAAGGTTCATACATTTTTCATAGTGCATGTTTGAGGTATATTTTTTCCATTTAAAAAAAGAATTAATGCAACACAATTCAGTGGGCTATATACTAAACTTGAGAATAGAAACAAATTATTAATCGAATACCACCAGTGTTATCGGTCTGGTTGATATTTGGATTGATTGACTGATTTAAAAAGCTTGACACAAGTTACAACATCCCAGGTAGGCATCCTAATTTTATTATTTTATTATATTGTGTTGGCTGATAAAAAGCGAAAAGGTTGGGTTCGTTTAGTTATTGTTAAAGTGTGAAGCAGTCTAACACAGCCCATGTGGCTTCTTGGCTTATGTTTGACTTCTGTTGTGCTGGCATCTTGTGGCAACTGATTCACACTTAGCTGTAGTGTCATCAGTGACAGTGGCTTATTAGAAGAGAAGGGAAAACTCCCTTCATTTGAGTTGCAGTAATAAATGCCTGGAAGATGCAATCAGCGACAGAATATGGTTTAGTTTTTGTTTTTGTCACAAATGTGATTATCACGACTTTCCTTAAAATATGGTGATATAATGTTGAGGCTCTATCAGCCACCACTGATAACCGCTAAAGCAGAATGTACGTGAAACTGAGTTGTCCAAACGCAGCCACGAGCCTTTTCCATCTCGTACCAGCATGCATGAATGCACTGTTCACTGCTGAACAGTGACAGCAGCTCGGTGGTGACAGCACTGTATGATGTGTGAACAATGTTGTTCTGATCTGAATGATTTCCCTGCAGTCACAAATGCTTTATATTTCTGACATTCGGACTCAGCGCGTACAAGGTATCATGTGAGCAGCAGGCATATGGACAGCTAACAGTTTTGGCTCAATACCCCGACTACCAGACTACTACTTCACATCCTTGAGACGCCATGCTGGCCTGATGTCGTCCCATATCATTAGGCAGCTAGATCTTACACTGTTACCAGTAAATGGTGTTAAGATAGTGTCAGGTGGGAAGGGGGAGTGCACTCATTTAAGGATATTGCTCCCAGAAAAAGGGGCAGCAACCAAATGCAGGAGGATTGATAATTTTGTCAAATTGCCGGCAGCACTTTGAGGTCTTACCGTCAGCTGTCGAACATCTTAAAGAAGATTCTGGTATAATATATGAAACCATCTTCATAATGTATCAAAATTGAATGGCTGGAATACCACTTAAGGTAGTGGTGGTGTAATTGGTACTCAAAAATCTTAATAGTATCATATATCTTGGGCTGGGCTTTTAAAAGGATCTATTGTGTGATCCTGCCTTGATCTCTCCCTCGCTTCCTCAGTCACATACACACTCATGGGATAATGCATTCAAGCCATCATTTCATCTTGGAATTCCCAAGCGTATCGGGACACCACATGCTATAATGATCCTCTGTAAATGGCTTGGTTGGACCGCTAACTTGTGTAAATAGTGCAGGGAGATACTAATGTACTATCTTGTAATAGGGGGGAAATTACCTGCCTATTACAGCTAGACCCTCCGAGAGGGGAGGAAAGGGGGAGGAAGGAGCTGAAAAAATGATGAATGATGGGAAAGAGAAAAAGAGAGGATGATGACACTGATGAAAAAGATGAAACGGAAGCTGAGAAGCAATTGAATGCGTATAGGTCTCCGTTCTGTGTGTGAGGAAACTTTTTAACAGTAAGAAAAATCAAAATAAAGCAGCTGATTGGTCAAAACCAAACAGATTATAAAACAACACCGGGCCCCATCTCCCATACTTTCTCTTCTTTATACTTAGGAATTTTTGTCCACAAGAAATTGAGATTTTGAAAATGTGGCTGATTTATCCAAATAAAGCTTTTTAAAGCAAGCATCCAAGGTCAGAACACCACAGTCCTTCTGTTACTTACCGGTGGCACTGATGTCGCTGCTGTGTTTAAAACATGATGTTATTTCTCCCTGAAGAAATGTTAAAATCTAATATTTGCTTGTGGGCAGATTGCTTTTGGCTGAAAATTAAGGTTCAAGCACAGGTTGTGCTGTGCTTTTTTACTTTTGACTTGCAACAGACCTTCTCGATCAATTTAAATGAAAATGAAAAGGGGAAAAAAGTAGCATTTATAAAGACACTTAATTATAAAAAAGATTGTAGCTGCATTGTTGAACCTCATAATCCAGATTATCATGAACAATCAATACAAAACAAGTGTGGGACAGAGACAGCCAAACAACTGCAGGAAATGGAAATTTCCAACACTAATTATGCAGTAGTATTTGTTACAGCTCCAGAAAATCTCAAAAGCCACCTTCAAAAGACTAGAAATCTGCACCCACCATAATTGGGTACGTAGAAAAGATTTACAAGGTACAATAAAAGAAAAATCTGCAACTCAGCCCATTGCTTTGCTTTGATATAGTACATTATCTTTTATGCCCCATTATGTACCTTTTCTTTCTGATCAACAGCAAATCTGCAACTTCCCCATCTGC
This sequence comes from Mchenga conophoros, assembly GCF_057382185.1. NCBI lineage: Eukaryota > Metazoa > Chordata > Actinopteri > Cichliformes > Cichlidae > Mchenga > Mchenga conophoros. Next base: position 40,776,192 of record NC_140547.1, on the reverse strand, counting down.
CTCAACTTTACACAGACAGCAAACATCAACTTCAGTGTCAAACCCAACAGATTACAAAACAATCACTGAGGATCATCACTGATGATGGAAGCAGGGTCTGACTATAGTCCAAACACCAGGCCATATGGCAAATTGGGCGACGTCGTGTAAGATGTCTTTAGCCTCTGCGTCATTTTCGGCAAAGATGGCGCTGTGATCTGCGAACATCAATTTAGTTGCAGATTGGTCTTCAGTGAAACAGACGGTGGCCATTGGTCAAAAGCCGGCTTGGTCTTCTCCGCTTGACTGCTTATGATGCTTTTTTAGGTGCGACTGAATGATTTTCATCAAGACCTTACCAGCAATGGAAAGAAGGCTAATTCCACGATAGTTCTTGCATTCGCGGGTGTTGCCTTTCTTCTGAAGTGGGATGAGAGAATAGTCTCTTGTCTGTTCTCCAGATCTATTGAATTAGTCCATGAAGTCGAGAAAGGAAGATGTTTCCTCCAGTTTTGATTGCCTCTGCAATGAATTTGTCCTGCCCGGGTGATATTCCATTCTCTAGCGCATGGACTGCATGTTTGACTTCTTCAGTTGTTGGTCTGGCATCTGACATCGGTGCATGTCATGCGTCAACCACTGTTGTTACCATGATATTACTAGGGTATTATATGGTTATGACCTTTCAGGTGCCCTTGATAGGTCAAATGCACTGGAACCTAAGAAAATGTCAGCAAATAGAAAAATGCTGTAAAAGCACACAAAACAATCTTTTTGAGGAGACAATAACCTGAAGGAACAGCTGTGGAAGTGACAAGCTAACAGTAAACAGCTAACAGCAAACATGTATCTACAGCATTATATGACTTATGTGCAGTGTAGGGACTAACACCTTATTAAGTAACGCGTTACAGTAACTACGTTATTATTGTGGTAACGAACACGGTAACGCTAACTTAATCATTACTTGGATTTAGATAGGGTCGTTATTCATTACTTCTTGTGGTGGCTATCGCGGAGCTTCCACAGATTCAGTAACATTAGCAAGTGGTGGAGGCCAACAGGTGGATGAGGGAAAGGGGAGGCAGGAGGAGAAGAGACCCGAGGCGGCCGCTTGTCCAAGTGTCAGGTGTACTGAAGTTATGACCTGCAGTCTATCTGGGTCAGATATGAACCAAGTTAAGGTGGAGTTTATTTTCGTTATGCTGACTTTTTCGTACTGGGTACTAGCTAGCATGACGGAGTTTCTATACAGCTGGGTGGTGCTATGATGTTACTGATGTTGAACTTTATTTTGTTCATAAGGTTAATTATTAGAGTTGCCAACCGTCCCCTAAAAAACGGAATCGTCTGATATTCAGAGAAAATATTACGCGTTTCGTATTGAGGTGAAAAGGAATGCAGTTTGTCCCGTACTTCAGCTACAATGAAAAAGACACACAGCTGCAGTTATTCTGTCATTACGCTGCACATCTGCCTTTATGATTTTTCCTATAATGGTGGGCCGGTCTCTAGTCAAAACGCCCGGGCCGATTTCTTGTCCCAGTTCAGCCCTGTATGCAGCTCATCTGTAGTCAGTTGTTACCTACATCTTCCTATTCGGAAGGCAGAATTTCCAAGTTCTGAGTACAATCGAAGCACCGCGACTGCAGTTTTCGTGTTGGATGTAAAAAGCGCACATGACGCTGTGACGTAGGCTAGAATCATGGCGCCGGTCAACGACGGTCCAGGCGTGGGATTTCTCTCGTGGAAATATGCGCATTATTTTTTCCTTTCTATTGGTACGTGGCACAGTGCACTTGTGGCAAGTAAGCAAGCTAGAAGACTGGCAATCTGGCTGGGTATCTAGTTACGGAAGCAACACATTAACAAGAGAATTCTGAGTAAAACCAAAGTTACTTTCCCTAGTCACTAGTTACTTTTAAAGTAACGAGTAACTTGAAGTAACTGAGTTACTTTTGATAGAAGTAACTAGTAATGTAACTAAGTTACTGATTTAAAGTAACTCACCCAACACTGCTTATGTGATAGAAAAACACATTACCTCACATCTTTTTCTCCCTCAGAACACTGACAAATGCCTCAGTGCAATCCTCCACATCTTTAGGTTTCAGTCACTTTCACAGCTGTCTGCTCGCATTATTATGTCCCTAAAAAACACTTCCATTGTGTTTTAATCAACTTCTGTTGTGTTTTAATCAACTTCTTTTGTGTTTTGTGTATTTTTGCATCACTGTTCTACTTGTTTGTGGTTGCGGTGTATTTGACCTTTGAGGAACAGAACTTTCATGAAGCAATCTAAAAATGCCAAGTATGCTTACAGCTCCACCCAAAGGTACTACATATATGGAGAAATCTTTATCATTAAAGCCCACAAAGTCAGCATCTGTTAAAAAACAAACACTTTTAGCTCTAATGGTGCTTTCTCTCATTTTAGATGTATTAAATTATGCACTACTATAAAACAAGCCTTGGTCTTTATGCTTTACTTTTAGCTTTTGGGTGTTTAAAGTCCAGCTCTAAGGGAGGATCTATTGACTCAGAGTATTGGTCGAAAAAATATTTGCAAATGTTAGCTCCTGTAGAGGGTCTATAAGTGTTAATTAAACAGCTGTAAAGAGCCATTCATGATGTTTTGGTTAATTTGGGTCTCATTCTCGAAACAACATGCCATGCCTAATGAATCTCCTTTTCTAATCTGGATTTTGTTTGCTGACAAAAATCCAGTCTTTATAATGCCAGCACTATGTTTTGTCATGCGTGTTTACAGAAATTAATTGAAAACCTTTGGAGAGTTGGTTGTAATGCGCACTAATTTCCTTCAGCTATTGGTGAAGGATAAATTGGCAAACACTCGCATAATGTGTTCATGTGAATAGACAGTTTAGATCGCTGTTTGTTAACAATATTTGTTTGCTTAGTTATTGTATTCATGGAGACAAATATGAGGCATGTCTTTTTATGCTGCTTCATTTCTTGTTAGTTGTTTGCTATTATGATAACAAGGATCCATTTGATGTCAGCAGGCCTTTTATCTTCAAATGAGCCATTTAAATGTCATTACTGTAGGGCTGCCTCTGTGGTGTGTGTGTGTGTGTTACATTTTTTACAAGGCCCATTCATGTCTTGTCATTTTTCCTACAATGCGAAATTACTAGCATTCACTCTCTGCTGCTGCAACAGTAACAATATTCACTTTTAAATTTTTTTTTTCATTGTGACATAAATTCAAGCTTTTGTCCATTTTACTCTCCTCAGTTGTTTACTATATAAGCAATGGGCCATAGCATAATGACGCAGGAAATTAGAATCATTATTCACTAATCCAATAGCTTCCTTTTGAGATTTTTAGAGTTGGACATAATCTGTTTTTGAGTTTCCCTTTCATCTTTTCAAAACAGTGGAAAGCTAATAGAATTTTTTAGTAGATTATTCTGGTTATTATCTTTCCACCAGAGCTGGTCTAACAGTCAGTGAGTAGTCATGCTAAAAACTGTTTATGTTATTATGTTGTTTGCAGGACTTTGGTAGGTGGGGGAACCCTAAGACTGGGTGTAGCGGCGAGGATAGGAAAAAGAATTACTCTGAAATAAGTCAGGACAAACTGTGTTGTGAGCTTCAGCATATTTTTCTTCATGTAGTGACTGTGATCAGGTGACGTGTGCTGCTGCTTCACATTCACCGCTCCAGGCACGTGCAGAGGGGGGGGCTAGAGGGGCTTGAGCACCCGCCCCTTTCCTGATGGATGCCCAAAGTGCCCTTTTGTTGAGGCAACTTTTTTTTTTTTTAATTTTTTTTTTTTTTTTTTAATGTGTGTGTGCGTGCGGAGTCCTGTCTGTGCCCCTCAGCAATAATATTTAACTATTAATCACAGTTTTGCTAAATAAAATCTGGCTTGCATCAGTCACATGATCACATTTAACCAATGATCGCCCTCGACGGCAGAACGCGCTGGTTACGAGCCGGGAACGAGCTCACAAAGAGCACGCGCATTTTTTGCGGTCCGGAGCTGTAGGAGAAACACAAGTTAACTCAGAGACACAGACTGATGCGACAAAACCAGTAAGTAGGTGTACAGCGTACACTGTAGTGTGTAGCACCCAGGAGTATTGGCTTATTACGTACACGTTGGTAAGTTGTCTTGTTGCAACTGACGAACTGAAACAAACGAGCGTGCTGTGTGTGCAACAGCGCGACAAACATTACCTGTCCTTTTATTAACTGCACAAGTAGTCATAGCTGCTGGCTACCTGTGTAAGGCTGTCATGGGTCTGTAGCTCTGTCACTGTTTTAGGGAACATATTTAGTTTTAAAGTAAGTTACAGGGCTTTTCCTGCCTTTCTGGAGGGATTATATTTCACTAAAAAACGATCTAATATGCATGTCCACATAATTATGCATTATTATAATTATAATATATTAAAAAACATGCTGTATTTTAAAGAACATACATTAAGAAGTAGATTATATTAGATTTATATTTTAAATAAGACAAAATTTGGATTTTACAGCAGTAAAATTATTGTATCTCTGCAGTTTAAAAATGTAATAAGCTTTGCCCCTGCACAGAGTGGATAGTGAAACAAATGGAATCATCATAAATACATTATTTCATATTTATTACTTCCCCCTCCTCATTGCTTTATTATTGTAGCTCTAGTAATAAATAATTATGTAAGGATTCTGGATCAGCACCGTGATGCCCATAGTATATACAGTATTCTGAAGAAGGTCTAAAATGTCACTGTGTTCAATGTGCCCCTTTTTAACTTTGAGCACCCGCCCCTTTAAACCTCTCTGCACGGCCCTGCACCGCTCTTTGTGGATTTATCCAACTGAAATATAAACAGATGTTTCATGAGCTATATGCCTGATTTCCAACCCCCACACAGAACAAAGCTAATATAAAAAGTAGAATTCTGTGAGTAAATCAACATCATTACTACAAATATCAGTTGATGTCTGCTACCCTACCAGTCCAACACAGTGCATCACTGTCTTCTTCTTCACAGTACTAAACAGCCTGCATTAAACTGTCTAATATGTTCATACAACCTTAGAATAATACAAACTTAATGTACTTCAGTTTTGTTTGCAAGATGTTTAATAAAATTTATTTAGCAAACCATCATGTACAGCTCAAATATCTGACTCAAAATGCATTTAGGACATTATATATAAGTGCTAGAACGTTAATCTGGAACACTTAAATTCCTGGTTGTTTGGCTGTTATTTACATTTTTAAGTTATACTTTTCCTATTACTTGTATTTGCAGAGAAAACCTACCGGTTATTCATGTTGGTTCAGCTCAGATACATTTTACAACAAGAACAACAGCTGCTGCATTTTTCCAACCATCTAATGACACATTTATTACTAAATTACTCCACAGTGAAGCCGATAATTTACAAATACTAGAAATATGGGCAAGTAACATGTAACCTTAATGCCTGATTAAAAGCTACTTAGTTAGCTAGCAACTAGCTGTTAGCTAATTGCTCTCAAAGTAGTTTGGTAGCAAGCAATTAATGGCATATCGTGCTAGCAGGTAATTAATGTCCATTATGATAAGATGTGTTCAGTGTTTTAAACTCATAGTGGAATACATTCACAAGAATAACATTTCACAAGAATAAAATTTAACAGAGGAGTTATACTGCAGTTCAAAACTGCATTAGAGTACTTGAGTAAATGTATTTATTTAGTTACTTCCACACTGCATGATTACTGATGAGCTCAGGGCACCTGACAGTGCTCACTACTTCACTGGCTTCATGTCTTGCAGTGCTCTAACCTTCACAGAAAGATTGCCGTCTCTCTCTTTGCTGGAGCGGCAGACAAGCTATAGGGCAGCCCTCCCAGTGCACTACTGGTAATTTAGGAAATCCTTACTGGCAGGTTGAAATGACAAGGCCACTGTCTTTGCGTCTGTGCTCTGTAATTTGCTTGTTTTCCACTTCGCCATAGAGCTGACGCACTGCAGGAGCAGGCAAGCCAAAGAGCGTTTTTCTCTCTTTTTCTCTCTCCTACTATCTCGTTCCCTTGCTCACTCGCCCATTTGCTCGGTTTATGCTCTCTTCTATTGTTGTCATTGTGTTATTCAGCTCAGCTCTGCGGCCTCCCGAGTTAAAAAGAAAAACACAGGCCAAAAACACCACAGAAATCAGAGCCTAATGTCTCACAGTGACGAAAAAAGACTGAATGATTGAAAACGCAGCACTCTGTCGGTTTTCCGAGTTTAAAATATGAATGCTGCCTGTACGGTATGTAAAGAATTGACGATGATTCAACTGACTGTTCATCATTTATCCTCCTTTGATTGTAATCTAAATTAAAAGGTGCCAAAATATCAACATCTAGCTTCATTTTCCCATTTTGTGTAATTGTAAAAGATTTCTAAAAATAGCCTGTTTTGTCAACAGAACACCCATATAGGAGAACACGTTTTAATTTTTTTTTTTTGTGTGTGTATGCCCCCAAAGTGATATGACTATAGTTTGATAGAGTAGTCTGTTACAGTTAGTTTTCCTAAACTGAATATAAAATCCAGTTCTTACATGAATATAGTGAATATGTAGAAAATGTTTCATACCCTAAAGCTGCAACTCTAACTGAAATCTCTATTAGTAGTAGTGTAGTAGTATATAGATGTGGATTATTTGTTTTGCAACTTTATACAGTACAGAGCCCTAATAGTGCCCAAAATTGATTTTAAACAAAAAAAAAACCCTTATAGTAAACACTTACAGCTTTAAGGAACCATATTGTACATTTTTATGGTATAATACTGTATTTTTCTTTTGATAAATGCAAAGACTAATATAAATGTAAAAGTTCAAATTTAGAAGTGTTTAGAAGTGTACGCCACCGTTTTTTCTTTATACTTTGAATCTTTTACATGTTTGATGTGGTTTCCAGGATTTGCACAGCTCAGATTTTTGAAAGTCTGGCTAGCATGTGTTAAAATGTCAAATACAGCAGCATATCAGTAACCTTGGCGTGATTAGGGCAATTGTCACAATGCTGCTGATAGTTCACAAAAGAGAAGAATCCGAATCCAAAGTGTAGTTATGTTAAGCAGTGATACTGCTCATGGAGATTGCAGTAGGAAAGGCAGTCAAACAGCTGACAGTATCACACTGGAAGCCTCATATTCTCTATGGCATTGTACAGTACTTTTCTTTTCACAGTAAGAAACTGTAAAATAACAGTAACAAGCTGAAAAAGCGATATTCTAGTAAATTACTGTAATCTAACAGTGAGAGTTCATTGTTATTACAGGAATGCAGTTTTAGCCCCTAAAGCATTGAGATGAATACCTGCCTGTAACTATATACAGTTTTTGCATTTGTATCCATTTGAATTTGTCCCTAAATTAAACTTCTGAATTGCAGCAGTTTGGAAAAAAGGAGCGTTGGATACAGGCTTCACTCGTGTACGTACAGTACTCTGTGTGTCTCTGAGTGTGTGTATCAAAAGAACTTTGACAAACAGCTCCCCTGTTTACCATGGCGACGCCGTGGCCTGTGTTCTCTCGTCTCTACGGTAACCGTGGCCCTGAGCTCTCTTATTGGCTGAGCCACTGAACTCCCAGCAAGAGACAAAGGAGAAGGACCTGGCGCTGGTAATTTCTTATCACCAAATCCCATTAGGCTCAGGGTTTTTCAGTTTTTTTTCATTAACCCACACAAAAGTAAAGTGGAAATCACCATACCCAGTCAGCTCAGCCCCTACTGTGAGGCTGACTAGGCCCCCTAATAACATCGCTCTGCTCTAGCTTGTGCTGTATGAATACAAGAGACACTTACAAAAGTACGTTAATAGACTCAAAAATGAAAAGCTTTAAAAGAAAAAAAACAGCATCACTTCATTATCGCATTTATCCAGATCGGTTTTGTGAAAAATTATTGTGGAAAAAAATGGAACCACAGCAGATAAAGTTAATAGACCCCAAATTACTTCATTGATACTGTTAATTAATAATAATTAGTTTGTGTCCACAGATAGTAAGTCATTTATTAATCCCAAAAGAAAACTGCTGTGTTCCATCACAGGCTACATTTTAATTGGTATATTTAATCCAAAATGCCAATTTCTTAATTTTAAGTAATATAATCACAGATTTTGTTGTCAGATAAATAATAAATAAATACAAATAATACACATCAGGATCAGTATAGCAGTCTTGGCAGTAACACAGAGCCTGTGTAAATAAAAGGCTTCAGAGGTGCTTTGTTAAGTCGCAGAAAATAATCTCTGCTTGAACTTGAGACTTTAACCTTTTCATGAAAAAGGCCGTTTACCTGGCAGCAAGGCTTTAACAAAAAGATCCAGTTCTTCAGTAGCTCACCTCACAGCAGGATCTAAAAGTCAGGATATCTCTGCTTCTGCTGACACGTTTTTGAACATTGTTTCAGTCCTCCAAATAAATCTGTCACCAGTAAATTCCCAGCATTTCCCATACAGATATTTGACAGATGCAAAGCTGGTTGTTTTACCTGCTGTTATAAATATGCAAGGTAACTTTCTGATTTTTTTAACATAGTTTATTGTGCGTATCCTAACAACAACATTAGTAGAAGTGACGAAAGTGAAGAGAATATTCTATGGTGCACACTGTGATTTCTCTCTTTAAGCTGCAGGGTTCAGTTAAGGGGATCTCTGGGCTGTTTGCCTGTGTAGTTTGGTCCATTTGAGCTGATGTGCAAGCTGCTGGTCAGTGCCCGACACTGAAATTCCCCAGCATATGCGACGTCATTTCGTAAACTAGCATTTTTCTTTTAAATTTAACTAGGAACATATATTTATTTCTACTCTACATGAAATTTGAAAATCAGGAAAATGGAGAACATAGCGTATGTTTATGTATATGTTTCTGTTTCTATGTACTGGGGCTCTTTCAGATTGAATATCTTTTACCATAATGGAGTAGCATAGATATAACTAATTATTATTTATTCTAACCAAAAGTGTAAAATTCATCACTGAAACTTCTGCAGTAATTAGATTATAGTTCTACATGCAGTAAAGTGACTAAAGAAAAATTAGGACTTCTTATGGAATTAAAATCTATCACCTTTTTGGGAAAGTACATTCAGAGAAGCTTAGAAAATATGAAAGAAGTACCTGTAGTAATAACCTGTAAACTGGATTTTTTTTTTCCCTTAACGTTTTAGCTTGTCAAGTCTTCATTTCAGCTCAGCACTCCACTTTCATCTTTCACCTGTCACCCTTCCTGCAGCCAACAAACTGAGCGTGCATGTGTTACAGCTCCAGTTCCACTAGATCTGACACCTCTCAGCATACTGAATGGGCCTGATATACCTAAGGCCGTAATCACTGCACGAGTATGTGTGCTGATAGGTGGTGGTTACGTGTATGTGGTGTGTGTCTGTGTGATAATCGCCGCTATGAAGTCGGATTGACAGACAAAAGCCTAATCGCTCCTCAGCTCCAGCAGCCAAACAGCTCAGAGGAAGTATTGACCCAAAAGCACCATAATCCCCTTCACCTAACACGGGCAATTTCATGTAATACCTGTAATAACACACATTCAGCTCAAAGTAGTCATCAAAAGAGCTTTGAGCATCTGATTTTGAGAGGTGAGCTGTTTGAATAAAGGGGACCTGAAGAGTATATCAATCTGTAATAACAACATTGTGGCCTGAACTCACTTTCTTTTCAGTTCGCCTTATCACCACTCCTCTGAATCACTTCACTCATGTTCTCTCACTCACTTTGTGTCTCTCTGTCTAAATGTGTCGCTCATGTTTCTTTACAGTCACTGTACGCAGCCATGCAGAGGTTTTTTTTTTAAGGAAACATATAGAAACTCACACAGTAAAGATAAGCAGTGCACCAAAGGGGGTCATTTTCATTTTCTATTTGTGAACATGTTTGCAAATTCTTGCCTGGAAGTGACATTTTCATTTTCCCTGGTTCCTGTAACAGCATCAATGCTCAGACAAAGAAGTTGCTGAGTTCTATGGAGACCTAGTGGGTACAAATATCAGTAAAAGATCTTTATCTCCTAATCTAATATGATCTAATCCTAGTGATCATTACTGGACTGCCACTAATCAGCTGCTAGGACTGACAGGGAACACTAGATCAAACATTGTGTGATTAATTCCCATTTTAGTTCCTTTCCACCAAAAACTGCTTACTTGTAAAACAAAATGTAATTTTGCCAATAGTAGCTTTCTATATCGCCAGTTCCTCAAATCTCACCCTGAGCACATGTTAGACATGAAAGAATCAGAAGAAGCTGTGGAGAAAGTTATGCTGCCTGTAACATTGGTAAGCATGTGTCAGTGATGGACTGGGGAGGCATATCCATGGAGTAATGCACAGACCTCTACAAGCTAGGCAACAGCACCCTGACTGCCATTAGGTGTCAGGATGAAATCCTTGGAGCAACTGTCAGACCCTCCGCTGTTGCAGTGGGTCCTGGATTCCTCCTGGTGCTCAACAATGCCCAGCCTCATTGGGTGAGAGTATCCAGGCATTTCCTGGAAGATGAAAGAATTGATACAGTTTTAGTAGTTTAAGGCTCTGTCCTTAGTCTACTTTTATTTTCAGTATATTTCTTCCCTTCAACCAGATCATTAATAGAGATAAAATCACTCACCACAGCTATGCAGATGGCACACAGTTATGTCCCTCCCCCTCAAACAACTCCAGAAGCCTTGATACTGTGTTCACCTGCCTAAATGCTAGCTGTCACATAACTTTACAAAAAAGAGTCATGATAAAACTACAGTATTAGTAATTCGTAAAATTCCAGTACCCTGGCCTACAGTACACTTGGTTCATTGATCAAAGCTGTCAAACTGCTAAAAATCTCAGAGTTATTTTAACACCACGCTCTGATTTGATGCTTACATACAGCTTTGTACGGACAGGACATTTTGCATGTGCTTACATACTGTTTTCAAAACTGTTAAACTCATGGTCAAAACAATAACACAATGCAAAACTTGAAAAGACAGCAAAATCCAACGGCAATATTTTATTGAAACATATTTTAAATCTAAAAATGCAGTTTAACCAGCCACAGCTGATTCTCATTGTAGATGAACATCTACACAGTTGTTACTCCTTCAATTTTTCAACTCCTTCAATTCTGGCAGCCAGAAGATTCTTTCCTAGGTGTATTACCCTAGATGACATAAGATGTGATGTGGATGAGAACCTGTGGCCAAATGGAGGAGACCGAGTAGATTAGCATTACTATTGTATGTGTATCAGTGGATGGTGTGTATACAAATTCTTGTATTTTGGGATTACTTAGTGCAAAAAAATAAAAATACATAAACATAAATACATGATGTCTGATTCATTCCAGTAACATATATTGAAATTATAAACAGAGATGTGTCCTTGTTTTACACAAGAAAACACTGTGTAATGCTACATGTTGTTAGTGTTTTTTTAGGTCATTGTTTTGTGGGTGACAAAGTGTGTTTGTCGGCTGTCAACCTTTGCTAGTGTTCTGGAGGAATGTGTTCATTTGAGACCTGAATGAAGTGTTTTGGTAGTTGTAGTGCATTTTGAATGTGAAATGAACTGCTTTGCCAGGCTGAGGGTCAGTTAGGAGAAATGTGTGAAGAGTTTTGCAAAAGTGACTTAAGTATTGAGAAATGTGTCCTAGCGTCTGTAAAAAACTGTAAAAAGTGTCCAGTCGTGCCTTTTTAAGATTTAAAAAGGCACGACCAATTAATTTTAAGCATATAATGGCCTAGTTCTTAAGAATTTCTATGACTTATTAATCCCTAATGGGCCTGGGTGCTTACTTGGATTGGTGAGTGGGGTGCTGCTGGTTATTCTGAGGTCTTGGCTAGCAAACAAACGCCAGCAGACTTTTGGTATTAGAGCCCCCATTCAGACCAGAATGGTAACTTCCTTATTATCTTTTCATATCTCTTCTTAAAATGCTTATCATGAAGCTTTCATGAATATTTCATAGTCTGTATTTGCTGCGTTTTTAACTATTTCTTGGATTTAAAAAAAAGTCTTTCTGTGAAGCACATTATTGTTGGGGAAAGTTCTATATAAACAAAGTTTGATGTTGTTATTATTATATTTGCATCATGCATACACACATCCATCATCATCCCATCAATTTGCACTCACTCAGACATGGACGCACACTTTTTAGCCTCTGATTTGGTATTCATGTCACACAGATTAATCAAGCTGCTCATCCCATTTGCAGTTCCACACTGATACACACCACTCAGTTTACCTGTACCTATAGGTAGCTGTGCACGTGTTTGTGTGTGCGTCTGTATGAATGGGAGGGTGGGTTGGTGGTGTGCACATGCTTGACAGACAGCGAGAGAGGCCTCTGTCACCAATCTGCATATCTAAATATTAACACTGGACCATCCCTTTAATTTCCTACAGGGGCTGATAACCATCAATCGTTTCCCCCAGCGTCTTTGTCGCTTTCACAGTGTGTGTGTGTGTGTGTGTGTGTGTGTGTGTGTGTGTGTGTGTGTGTGTGTGTGTGTGTGTGTGTGTGTGTTTGTTAAAGAGGTTGTTGGCTGAATAATACCGTCAGTTTTTTCTCTTGCTCACACACACACACTCATATCTTAGCGAGGACATCTAATTGACATAATGCTTTCCCCAGCTGCTTACACTAACTTTAACCATCAAAAATGAATGCCTTATCCTAACCCTTAGCCCATACCTAACCATAACCTAACTGTAACACTGACACTAAAACCACATTTTGAGCCTCAAAACTGCCTTCAAACGCCTGGGGATGAGCATTTTAAACCCCTAAGTGACTATTGGACCCCACAAATACAGTGGCATGCCAATTATCTGTCGTCACAAAGATGTATAAACACACGCACGAGAGGGTTGTCAGAAACTAATCGACATGCTATTGATTTACTTTTCTATTTAATGAGTGAAACCATCTGTGAGATATTAAAAGGAATTTTGGAGAGAGAGGAGAAGAGGAGACAGGTCAAATAAGCAACGACAAAACAGATTTGAAAATAACTCTGTTTATTCTTTTCGGGGTGGGGAAATATTCTGAATGACATTTTGGTCATTGTGAGGCACTGAAACTCTACACTGAGACATCTGATGACCACGTAGCCATTTCCTATCTGCTTCACGGGGCTGCAGTCAAAGCTGACACGCCCAGAAACCCCTCTCTCCAGCCCACTCCTGTACCTCTTCACGTAGGACACCAGAGTGCTCCTAAGCAAGCCGAGCGCAATCTCTCCAGCATGTCCTGGGACTGCCCTCTTAAACATCTAGAAGGCATGCAGGAGGGAGGCATCCTAGTCAGATGTAAAAGCCATCTAAACTCCTTTTAACCCTTCCACACATAGTGGTCACTGCAGTGGGCAGCTATTCAAAGGCTGTTTTCTTGTATTTGTGTCAGTGTTGATGGTGTACTTGCACATAAACCACTACATTGGACACTGATGTGTCACTCCATACAACTGTGATGGGTCAGTGAAATGGACAATAGTGCTTATTTTAATCTTTGACATGGTGCCACACTGCATTACATTTTACTCGGGGTCACACATTCAGAAAACTAAACTTCACAGAATGTGATGTGACAGTCTTTCATAGGCTTATATACAGATTAATAACTACCCGTGTGTGTCCGTGTGGTCACAGATTAGTTTAACAGCTCCACAGTGATAATTGTTTCACATTTATTATCTCTGTGTTGGCAAGCAGCCTTGCAGTAGTCTGCATGTACCCACATGTGTGTTTGTGAGTCAAACCACATCGCAAAGAGGCGAATGCTAATCTGCTATCTGCCATTATTCTCCGAGACCTTGAGAGGATGGAGGTAGAGACGAGGGAGTGAGACAGTAGAGGGGGAGAAGTAGAAAATGGCAAGGTTATGAATGAACCTTTTGTTGAGGACGTGTTTGTGTTAGAGTGTATTAGTAGTAGAGAAGAGTGGCAGAGAAAATTCGTGATATAAGAGGAGAGGGTGCCAGTATGAGAGAGAGAAAACTAAGAGAGGCAGAGAGAGGCATTGTGGTGATGAGGTGATTGAGACGGTGGACATGTCTGTTAAACTGCCATCCAGCAGAAACATGAACAGGTTCATTTCATTAGAAACGGACTTTCTCTGATTTAAGGAAACACAATCTAAAAGCGCTTTATATTGTAAGGTAAAGAACCTTAGATTAGATTAGATTAGATTAGATTAGATTAGATTAGATTAGATTAGATTAGATAGAACTTTATTAATCCCTCGGGTGGGTTCCTCTGGGAAATTCGATTTCCAAAAAAGCACAGCACCGACAGAAGTTACAGAGTTACAGAATATTATATATATATATATACACACACACACACACACACACACACACACACACACATATATATAAATACAGAGACAATATAAATAAAATATACGAAGGGGATAAATAGAATAAATAGGAATAAAAAATAAAAATACAAGTGAATTGCACATTTCAAGTATTGAGTCTATTGCACTGTTGACTATTTACAAAAGTATTGCACAAGGTAAATGGCCTGTATTTGTATAGCGCTTTTCTAGTCCCTAAGGACCCCAAAGCGCTTTACACAACCTGTCATCCACCCATTCACACACTGGTGATGGCAGCTACAATGTAGCCACAGCCACCCTGGGGCGCACTGACAGAGGCGAGGCTGCCGGACACTGGCGCCACCGGGCCCTCTGACCACCACCAGTAGGCAACGGGTGAAGTGTCTTGCCCAAGGACACAACGACCAAGACTGTCCAAGCCGGGGCTCGAACCGGCAACCTTCCGATTACAAGGCGAACTCCCAACTCTTGAGCCACGATCGCCCCATGGTATTGTACAGTGAGGTGAAGCGGCACTACAGCTTAGTTGTTCCCCCCTCCTTTGTCCTCCTGTCTCCCCTCCCTCTCCCCTCCAGAGAGGAATTAAACAGTTTGATGGCGTGTGGGACAAAGGAGTTTTTAAGTCTGTTAGTTCTTGTCTTTGGGAGAAGCAACCTGTCACTGAACAGACTCTTCTGGTGGTTAATGGCCGTGTGCAGAGGATGCCTGGCATTGTCCATAATGTCCATCAGTTTCTTTAATGTCCTTTTCTCTGCCACTGTCACCAGAGTGTCCAGCTTCATGCCAACCACAGAGCTAGCCCTCCTGATCAGTTTCTCCAGCCTGGATGAGTCCTTCTTTGCTGTGCTGCTCCCCCAGCACACCACAGCATAGAAAAGTACTCCAGCAACCACCGACTGGTAAAACATCCTCAGGAGCTTCCTGCAGATGTTAAAAGACCTCAGCCTCCTGAGGAAGTACAGTCGGCTTTGGGCTTTTTTATACAGGTGCTCTGTGTTGCATGACCAGTCCAGTTTATTGTCCACCCACAGCCCGAGGTACTTGTACTTGTTGACCACCTCCACCTCCTCCCCCTCTATCTGAACCGGCAGTGGACCTGCTCTAGACCTCCCGAAGTCCACAACCAGTTCCTTAGTCTTTGAGGTGTTGAGTTGCAGGTGGTTTGTGTGACTCCATGCGACAAAGTTCCTCACCAGACTTCTGTACTCCTCTTCCTGATCATCCCAGATACACCCCATGATGGCCGTGTCATCTGCAAACTTCTGAATGTGGCATAATTCAGAGTTGTAGCAGAAGTCAGAGGTGTACAGGGTGAAGAGAAGAGGGGACAGCACAGTTCCCTGTGGTGCTCCTGTGCTGCTGACCACTGTGTCAGACGTGATGTCCTTCAGCCTGACGTACTGTGGCCTGTTGGTGAGGTAGTCGGAGATCCAAGCCACCAGGCAGGGGTCCACCTCCATCCTGTTCAGTTTTTCCTGACGCATACAGGTATTAAAGGCACTGGAAAAGTCAAGAAACAGGATCCTGACCATGCCTTTTCCCCCATCCAGGTGTGAGTGGGCTCTGTGTAGGAGGTACAGGATGGCATCCTCCACTCCGACACCCGCCTTGTATGCAAACTGTAGTGGGTCCTGGGCATGTTGTACCTGTGGTCGGAGGAGGTTGAGGAAGAGCCGCTCTAGAGTCTTCATAAGATTGTCCCACAGTTCATTAGATAAACAGTAGTACAGCTTAATTAATAATAATGGATTGCATTTATATAGCGCTTTTCGAGACTCAAAGCGCTTTACAATACCACTATTCATTCACACACTGGTGGAGGCAGCTACAGTTGTAGCCACAGCTGCCCTGGGGCAGACTGACAGAAGTGAGGCTGCCATATCGCGCCATCGGCCCCTCTGGCCAAAACCAGTAGGCGGCAGGGTGAAGTGTCTTGCCCAAGGACACAACTACCAAGACAGACAGAGCAGGGGATCGAACCGGTAACCTTCCAGTTACAAGATGAGCTTCCCAACCTTCTGAACCACGGTCGGCCCACATTCACAATTCACCTACAAAGTACGTTCAGGGCTTGTACATTCACTTAAAACCAATGTAATGTGTATGTAAAGGGTCATGTTTACCATGCTGCTTTCAGGTCTAGGTTTTCCAGGTTCTGCCTTTCATGTCATTGGCCAGGGTTTGAGTCCTGCAGCCAATGGATGCCCTCCAGGACATATGTAGGTGTGGTTAATGCACTGTTAGTCTTTGCTTGTTAGGTTCAGATTTTTATGCTTCTCATTAGTTTGTTTGTGCTTATTCTACTTTATTAATTGGTTCTTTGTTATATTGGTAAGAGAAGCTCGTAAAAGGAGAGCTGTCACCACCTTGAGGTGCTGTAAAGTTTCTTTTGACTTAAGTTATATAGTTGATGGAGTTTTGTTTAAAGTTAATGCTCTTTTGTTTTGTTAGTTAAGTTGGCCTTGGCTCTCCCTGAAGTAAATTTATGCTTCCTTTTTAACATCTCATCATTAAACCATTTCAAGCTGACTCAAACACTCTCTTCATGTTAATTTGTTTACTCTTGGGACCAACATGGGGACATAACAAGGGCTAACGAGTTAAGCCATGAAGCACTCTGACATGACGCGATGTAATATTAACTACAAAATGTTAATATTTGTGATATTTTCAGCTGAATGTCTGTTAATTATTTAGAGACGGTGTTTGAGTTTCTTGAAAAATGTCTGTAAAATAATTCAAACTAAGATCAAACCTGTTGTGTAGCAGTCTATAGAGTACATATTAGAATCTATTGTTCATATCTGCAACATTTACAAATGTGTTATGTAAGTAAAATGCAGAGATCTTAAAGTTGCATCTGTACCTGACCATCAGAACAACACAAGCACAAACTCACCTCTGCGGAAGAGACATTTTTGACCTGAAGCTTTGTGTGAACGATTTAATACTTTGTCTTTGCAGGAATCACTGTTTATTCACTCTTTGTCATTCTTGTCCCTGATCTGACAATTCCCAACTAAAGCAAATAACTTTGCTCAAGGCTGAGAGATGACAGCAGGTGAAAAAATTGACAGTGCTGCCTCTTCAACAGTGTCATATTTTTATCTGATATCAAAATGTGGTAAACGTGGTAGCTGATCAAACTTTGCAAAAATGAAATCATGCCAGGTTGAAAAATTTCATCCAGAGTGTTTGAGAGGCATCATGTGGCTGCTTTCATCCCACCTCATTTTTTCCTTCACTGATTCATTGACTCCAGGCTTTCGTCCTTTCTATTTCCTCTTTTCATCTGAAAAGAGGCTGTGTTTAAGCCCAAATACTTAAGGTACTCCAGTAAGTGGCTTTGCAGTTTGTGCATGAATAACCATCTTCTCGCATCTATCCCCTTTTTCTAGGACAAACATCTTGTGGCGGTCAACGCTGAAGCTAAAAGCAAAAACAACTCAAACATCTCTAAAGAGAGAAGGGCTCCTTCATGGTGCTGAAGTACTTCCCAAAGGTAAGAATTGTATAAGCATTGAAATTTGAACCTCGACAGACAATTCTGTTTCTCTACATCCTTTTATATGAAGAATCCAGACACAGATCAGGTGATTCTGATGGCTCTAATCAAGCCGTTTTTGCAGCCCATTCTTCCAATTCAGTATGATGTGCAACGAGCATCATACTGTTAGTTCATCAGATCAAACTGAAACTTAAAACATACTGCAAAGGATCCATTTTAAACATTTTCATTTTAACTTTACTGTTAAAATCAAAATGATGAGATTCAAGATAAAATTGCATTTAACCTCCTAGGACCTGGCGTCCACATATGTGGACATCACATTTTAGGTTGTCTTCACCAAAATACTAAATTTTGCTCTACAAGGACCTGATATCCACTTGCGAGGACATTATACTGCAAAAAAAAAAAATCTGGTGATTCTTTGTTTTTACATTCATCAGGTCCCAATATGCCCAAATATCAAAGAGAAATTAAAAATGCATGCCATGAAAGAGTTCAGGTCTTAGGAGGTTAAACAATTTTCGCCCACCTTTTATTTTTTGGTCAGATTGCTGTTCTATAAAAAGTTTTTCTTCTTTCAGTCTTTCCAGGGCTGACGATGTGTGTGTGTGTGTGTGTGTGTGTGTGTGTGTGTGTGTGTGTGTGTGTGTGTGTGTGTGTGTGTGTGTGTGTGTGTGTGTCTGAGCTTTCAGTGAGATAAACACTTGAGTTATAGATTCTCCACAGGAGGAAATCTATAATGTTTAATACAGGCTCAGTAGAAATATTGGTTTCCCTCAGTGAACAATCCAATTGAACCCTTCAGTTTATCAATGTGCATGTAGTTTGGATGAGGTCAGTGCAGTGGCTAATACCCAGAGATCCATTGAATACATTTAATTCATGGCATGCCAATTCACAACAACAATAATCTCAAGGTACTTTGCAGTGTTATGGATCGAAAACAAACGATTCCCTTTGATCAAGTATGTAGTGATAACAGAAAGGAACAAAATCTCGTAACAAAAAGAAACCTCCAGCAGAACCAGGCTCAAGGTGGACGATCATCTGCCTCAGCCAATTTGGGTTAAAGAGGAAATCGATGAAGCTGACTACAGATCAGGAGCATGCAGTTTTAGCTCCTCCTGCCTGATATATGATAACCAAACAACAGTGCTAAACTATTTAAAACTCACCGAGTCATTTTCCAAGGTGAGACTGTGGGCTCTTGTTAAATGAGTACATCTTTCAGGGGAAAGTATAAGGTTTGGATTACTGTGTGAAAGAGACTGTCCGACAATACCTAAAACTTCCTCACGTACTTAAAAAAAAAAAAAAAAAGTACAGGACAATACAAATGATACAGAAGGCATTAAACTCCTTCTCAGTTGACTTATTTATAGTCCCAGGAATATTCTGTTGCATAAAATGTGAAAACGGACAGACAATAACTCACCACCATTTCATAAAGTTACAAAATGACCCTGCTTTATTTTTTTCCAATTCGTAAACAATTATTACACCATTAAATATGATGAAAATTTAATGTAAAAATGTAAATTCGATGAAAATAAACGTATATAATTTATTTCTATAATTGCATTTTATTTGAAAAGTATTACTATAATAAATCCATTAATTTAACAGTAAATGATGGAGTAGTGACTTGTGGGCGGGAATGGTGAACTAGGATGCAAGCTATAGCTTCGTGAGAAACAATTAAGGATTGATCTTCTGTGATTTCCAGCCTCAGCAGAGACTGAAGACCCTGGGAGAGATGGTATGAGAGTGACATGGGGAGGAGATACAGGTCAGGTTCATCAGGTCAGGTTCGTTCATCTCAAATTCGCAAACCTGGAGTATGGGACGAGTTTGACTATCGTGTGGATATGTGCCGCGCTTGCAGAAGGGGACACACTGAGTACTTATTAACATTTTAAGAACCTTTATACTCAACTATGTATTTAAAATTTACTGCAAACTTCTTTGTCCGCTATTTTTCAGATCAGATGATTCTTTTGATTGATTGATTGAATCTTTATCTTGAACATGTTGAAAAAGTATAAAAAAAAAAAAATAGAATTAAAAGAGACAAATGAACAAAGCAAACAAAAGGAAAACGAGCAACCACAACTCCAAATAACGTCCATGTTCAAAAAGGAGCAGGAAGAAGCATAAGCTTATTTAATCCCACCCCTTTTCCACTATCTAGTATCAATAGACTACAGAAATACCTCCTTGTAATTACATTATATGTTATGTGTAATTTTTTTTTTTATTTATTTATTTTTTTTAATATATACACATATATGTTTCTATCTATCCATACCTACGTATATACACACATACGCACATATACACATTTTCAATAACCCCATTAACACCTGAAGGATACACAACCTACAATTTTATATATATTTAATATATATATATATATATATCAGAATCAGAATCAGAATCAGAATACTTTATTGATCCCTGGGGGAAATTATTTTTTGTTACAGTGCTCCATTTTAAACCAACATTAAGACAAGACAGACAATACGCTAACTAAGAATAGTACAATATATACATATATATACATACATACATACATAAGTCACTTATAAATAAATATTTGGAAAAGAAACATGTGTAGTTGTAGCAGCAAACAGTGTGTTAAGTGGATGCGTTGTACAGGGAGATGGCCACAGGCAGGAATGATTTCCTGTGTCGTTCAGTGGTGCTTTTCGGTAATCTCAGTCTCTCACTGAACGAGCTCCTGTGACTGACCAACATGTCATGGAGTGGGTGGGAGGTGTTATCCAACATTGTCTTTATCTTGGACAGCATCCGCCTCTCCGACACCACCTTGAGGGAGTCCAGCTCCATCCCCACAACATTGCTGGCCTTACGGATCAGTTTATTAAGTCTGTTGGCATCTGCGACCCTCAGCCTGCTCCCCCAGCATGCAACAGCATAGAGGATCGTACTGGCCACCACAGACTCATAGAAAATCCTCAGCATTTTCTGGCAGATGTTGAAGGACCTCAGTCGCCTCAAAAAATAGAGACGACTCTGGCCCTTCCAGAGATGCAAAAACTTTTTAATGTTGTACGGATACGAGGATGTTTTAAATTTAATTCCCCCCTCAAATTGTATCCCCGTTCCCTTTTAGAAAACATTTTTAGAATATTGTCAGGAAGCAGGTTATTTATTGCTTTATATATAATTTGTGCTGTGAGAAAATGAACCAGATCTGTGAATTTTAGAATTTTTGATTTTAAGAATAGTGGATTTGTATGATCTCTGTAACCAGTTTTATGGATTATCCTTATGGCCCTTTTTTGTAATATAAAGATTGATGATAGCGAACATTTGTAAGTATTGCCCCAAACCTCTGCACAGTAATTCAAATACGGTGCAATCAGGGAACTAATTTCTTATAATTAGTGTCATAAACTGCAAAAACTGGTAGGTGATCACTGATGTCATTAATTAATATTCCGCTCACAATGTTGTTTTCCATATTGTTAGTGAAAATATTGTCAAGTAAGGTGGCACAATGTGGTGTAATTCTGCTAGGCCTGGTTATTTTAGGATGTAAACTCAAACTGTACATAGTGTTTAGGAATTCGTCGGTCATTTTATGCTTTTTTGGATTCAACAGGTCAATATTAAAATCACCACAGATAAACATAACTTTTTGATTTGTTTTAGAGAATATTTCCTCTATGAAGTCATTAAATACTTGAATACTAGAGCCAGGTGTTCTATATATACAGCTAATTATTACATTTTTTTCTTTTTCCTTATAAATTTCAATTGTTATACATTCTAGTAAATTATCAATTACAGTTGTCATACTTTCTACCACCTTGTAGTTTAGGTTTTTATCCACATACACAGCTACTCCCCCTCCACTCTTGTTCCTTCTATTTACAAAATTCACTTCATATCCCTCCAGTCCAAAGTCCATTCCTTTCTCCGCATTGATCCATGTTTCAGAAATGGCAATAATTCCAAATGGATTTGTCAACTCATTTAGATATTCCTTTATATTGTTGAAGTTGGCATACAGACTTCTGCTATTAAAATGGATTATTGATAATTTATTTTCCGTGTTGATGGTGTGCTTAAACTGTTCATCAGTGAAGTAGCAGCAGTTACAGCTGATGTTGTAGAAGAAATTATTTTCTGGGTCTATATCCTTTTCTAAGTCTAGAACATTATGGTCTGTGTATCGAAATGTTCTTAGTTCCAGATTATCATAAAGAGAATTCCAATGAGTCATGTTGATATTGTTGCCGGATGCAGATGAAGTTCTTTTGGACTGTGCCATGTGTTGTGTTGTGTGTCACGTCACATGTGTATTCATACCTCCAGAGTAAGTTGACCTCAGTATTTGTCCAGCTCTTCCATATTTCTGATGACCAACACTTTGGCTTGTTCCGGTGTTCCATTGAGTTTAATGAATACTTTGCAGTTGGTGGTCCATGTATTTTGAATTTTTCCCTGTTTCTTCAAGTAACGTGCTTTCCTGGCAATGTCCGCATTTCTTTTTATCAGATGTTCGTTCATGAAGACATCGGATCCTTTCAGTTTCCTTCCTTGTTTTAACAGTGCTGTTTTCTGTTTTCTGTTTGCAAATCTCACAATGATGGCTGGTTTGTTACTGTCATTTTTTCGGGGTAGAGGGTGGCAAGCCTCAATGTTGTTATAATCCACTTCCACACCTTTGGACCGTAGAAAGGTAACCACTTGATGCTCCGTGGAGTTGACATCTTCCTCTCCTGGCCCTCCTACATTGTCAGTGGCGACCGCCCGGGCGTATGACCGGGGTTTGATGCGAAGCCCCGTGATGATAACATCGTTCATCCGGGTGTACTGCTCCAAATCCGCCACTCTGTTCTCCAGGTACGCCAGCCGCCGATCCTTCTCGGCGTTCTGAATGCGGAGAGCCTTAACTTCCTCGACCAGGTCCAGGATGGCTTTCTGCTGCAGTTTGACAGTAGAAATCTCCTCTGTCATAAACTCCAGCGACTTCTTAATATCGTCTCCTTCCTCGGCTGACAGAACTTTTTTCGGGCCCATGCTGAGAGACGCTCTCGTAGCTTTGCCGTGACGACCGGCTAGCTACTTCCCAGAATCCTTTGCCAAGTCTGGCAAACACCCAACAGAATTTTTAGTCCTCAGCCTTAAACTTGATTACATGATTACTCAAGAACAAGGTGACATAGGATTTCTAAATTAATACAATAGGGGCATCTGTTAAAAATCTCAGACAAGTTCGGATGTCACTGACCATGACCTCTGACCTAGACCATGAGGTTAAGTTTTCTGAAAGTCTGGTAAATGCTATGTCTCAAGAAAGAAGCCGCCAAGGATTTTTACATTTATGGTGCAGCTACTACAATGCTACTACTAAAATTCAGATGTGTAATAAACACACATGTAGGGGTGCTAAAGCAGTGCTAGGAATGTGTGATTTTGTGTCCCTAAAAATACGCTTATGTTGTCAGTCAAACTGAACCAAGAATAATGGACGTGTTATCAGTGCAAATTGACAGGTTGTGTGTGTGTAGTTCGGGAGTATGCTGCTGACAGCACAGTGATGAGATGATAAGGTGTGGTCTTCATGCTGGAGAAAGCCAGAATGATGGACGTGCCTGTTTCTTACTCTTATCCTGATCATCTGTCCAGTTTGACTGACTGAGCACTGATGCTCTGGAGTCTTCACCCAGCATACACCCACCTAAATACCTGCCTGATGCACACATGGAGGACAGGATGTGGAGGGATTTTTACAGTGATTTTTCTCTTCAGAGATATTTTCATTTAATTTCTAAAATAATTATCTCACTTTCCAGCCGGGTAGATCCAAGATGAGTTCTGTGCATTCACTTCCTCTAACCCTTACTCCTGGTGTTGTCCTCCTGTCACGCTCTTGATCTCTCCATCACCTTAGTGTCACTGCTTTTATCTCGTCACCCTAAGCAACCTCTTCATCCTATTGTCCTGCTGCTGCTATCTGCCTCTTTGTTACTGTGATGAGGGTCAGCGGGTCAGCCGGGGGGCTCGTCATTAGCTGTGCGCGTGCATGTATGTGTGCACATGGTAAAGTGTGTACAGGTGTACATAAGATATGAGGGCCTTTACTGATCGCTGTGAGGAAGCTGTGTCAGAGAAGGAAACTATAAACATACATCTGTTTGGCACATATACTGTATTAGTTACATAGGAACTAAACCTGTTCAGTTTCTTTTTTAAATATTTCCAAGGCTACCATCTTTACTGTTACATAGAGGCGGGCGGAACGATCCAAATATCAATAATATCCATACCAACTCTGATATTGGTATCGGTTCGATGCTAGTACCATAGGATCAATACACTGTTTCTTTCTGGCACGTTCAATAAGTAGCCCACAGAAAAAAAGTTTATTGATTTAGTGGTCATTAAAATGTGTTCAGGATTTGCAAATTAATGGTGATCATCTCATAAATCATGACACATTGCTCTCCCCTACATAAGCTGCCTTTATAAAGTAAAAGTATCTGTCTTGGTATTGGCAACACTGGCCCTGTATTTACATGGTATCACACCGACACCAAAATCTGCAGTACTGCTATTACAGATTAATTTTATCTGAACATAACATATGAGATGGGGACACCATCGGACATTGACTTAACTTTTAAGACACCAAGACAAAATCCCAGATTTGGATGTTTTTAGAGATCAGCTGGGATGTGCTGAGTTAAAGCCTAGCATGAACACATGGAAAGACAGCTCCATTTAACTTCAATTCAGAAAGAAAAAGCATGAAGCTCTACCACATAAACTGGAAAGTTGTGTATAAAAAGACTGGTTAAACTCTATATAAATGCAAAATAAAGAGTTATTTATAAATTTGGCTTTTTTCCCCCTGACACATCATGTCACTCTGCCAGTGTTTTTCTTTCTACTGCCTTCTGTGCTGACCACTTACACACGCTCTCTCGTGCTTTATCTATGTCAGTCGAACAAAAGGAACCAATAGGAAACTGCTGATGCTGCTCGGGTTGTGACAAACAAATAGAATCCAGAGCTGTCCATCAGCCTCCCATTTTTAACCAATCTCATCTTTTCTGCTCTGGTTAAAATTAGAGATTTATGTGAGCCTGTATGATGTTTAAACATTTACACATAGGAATTTTATCTGTGTTTTTTTTTTTTTTTGGCAAAATCAAAAAAGCTTTACTGGACATGCAGTTGGAGACATTAGCATAGCGTGTGTGTGTGTGTCTGGCTTGCTGGTTTGTCCTTCCAGTCTCGCTGGGCTGCAGTGTAGTCCTTCTGTGTTTCTGGACATCAGCTTATTGTGCCTGCTGGTAATGAGAGCTGCTTAGTGTGTGATTCTGCCATTGCTGTTTGTTTAGGTGTGTGTATGGGTGTATTTGCATACATGTGTACACGTGTGTTTGGATGCCACTATTTATTCAGCTTCACCGGCTTCCTCAAGGTTGCCTCTTCTCAGCCAGGAGACAAGAATAATACTGTTGTGTGTGTGTTTGCCCGGGGGGAATAGAATCTAGAGTAAACACACGTGTCCGTCTCATTCCCAGGTGGAGTTGGATGAATGAATTCAGTGATAGTGACAAGCCAGCAGCTACCTTTTGTGTGCATCTGCGTGTGTGTGTGTGTGTGTGTGTGTGTGTGTGTGTGTGTGTGTGTGTGTGTGCGCATGTAGACTGGCTGCTTAGCTTGTTCACATTTCTGTTTTTTATTGTTTGTCAGGAAAACTGTGAGATATTACTCTCTTTGTAACATAGAAATTTCACTAACTGCTCTGATAGCTGTTCACTCATAGTTATTGAAGGAACTTCTGGTGTTTGATTTTGATTTTGGAAATTTTGCCTAATTTGAACTGTCATTTTTAAAAAAAAAAAAAAAAAAGATTTGTCATCCTGCATACGGCCAAAGACAGAGAAACCCAGCTGTGCGCAAAAACAGCCGAGCAATGACACAACCAACAGAAACTGGACAATATTTGTTATTTTAACTAAATGGTCTACAAATATTTCTCAAAACTATGTCAGAAAAAGTGAATTCTAAGAGTTTGTGAAGCATAAACTGCTGTTATAAAATGTAATATTTGGCAGCAAATCCTTTTCCAAGAAACCTCTCAGGTATGAGAGAGAAAACCGTGCTCAGCACAGCCACACCTTCCAGCTGGCCCGGCAGTCAAATATGTCCCTTTAATGAGGCTGGCGACTTTTCTGTCTTTACAGCAGGTATGCTATACTGCCAAAAGTATTAACTCACCCTTCTTGATAATTGAGTTCAGGTGTTCCAATCACTTCCATGGCCACAGGTATAAAAAAAGAAATCAAGTACCTAGGCATGCAGACTGCTTCTACAAACATTTGTGAAAGAATGGCTCGCTCTCAGGAGCTCAGTGAATTCCAGCGTAGTACTGTGAAAGAATGCCACGTGTGCAACAAGTCCAGTCATAAAATTTTCTAGCAACTAGATATTTCACAGTCAACTGTTAGTGGTATCATAAGAAAGTGGAAACAGAGGTACAGAGGTCGACAACTTTCTGAAGAGTCAATCACTGCAAATCTCCAAACGCCATGTAGCTGTCAGATTAGCTGCATCTAACCTGGATGCAGTGGTGTAAAGCATGCAGCCACTGGACTCTAAAGCAGTGGAGATGTGTTCTCTGGAGTGATGAAACACACTTCTCCCTCTGGCAATCGGGTGGACAAGGTTGGGTTTGGTGGTTGCCAGGAGAACGGTACTTAACGGTACTTAAAGTAAAGTTTGGTGGAGGGAGGATTAAGGTGTGGGTTGTTTTTCGGTACTTGGGCCCAGGCCCTTCCCATATGGAAAAGAAATAGTAAAAACTTATAAAAGACTTGCATAAGATGTGGCCTACTTCATATAGTGAATCATATAAGGCTTATATGATTTACTCATGAATGTGGCCACCTTCTCATTACTTTCATATATTGTTTTAGTAAGTATCCAAAACATACAAGTTTCATTTATATAATTTTTCAAGGGATCTTATATCTGTTTTCACTCTTGTATGCTTTTCACACAAGTTTCACACAAGACACAAGTTTCGTGTGGGAGAAGTTGACTGGTCTGCACAGAGTCCTCACCTCAACCCGACAGAATACCTTGGGGATGAATTAGAGCAGAGACTGTGAGCCAGGCCTTCTCGTTCATTAGTGTCTGACCCCACAAATGCACTTCTGGAAGAATGTTCAAAAATTCCCGTAAACACACTCCTAAACCTTGTGGAAAACTTTTCCACAATAGTTGAAGGTGTTATAGCTGTAAACTGTAGGCTGGCGAGATATTAAAACCTGTGGATTCAGAATGGATTATATGAGTGTGAAGGTAGATGAGCGAATACGTTTGACTATATAGTGTACAGTATCTGTAAATTGACAGTTTCTATAAATTTTGTGAAATTTTTATCAGATGTTTAACCATTTACCAATCTAGTAAAACTATTTATCTTTTTTTGTAACTTGATCATGTTGTGTCCCATTTGTGTTCATCTAAACTGACTCAGTGTTTTTTGTGCCAAGACTTTATTTTTTCTGGCATTTTGTACGTTGGCATATTATTTCTGGTATATTTTATGAATGTAATAACAGATAGAAGCTAGAGAGTTATCCAGCAATGCTAGCATAGACTAGCTAGCTTGGTAAATCTATAACTCACTGTGATTTTGACTAGCGTGAACATTTTCGGTAGCAAAATACAGGACTGTACAAAAATAATGCATATCTAACAGTAAAAATTAGATGGTCGAGTTATTTTTTTTTAAAAATAAACAATTTTCAGAAAGAAGGGGGACTTCTTGATTTTTGTAACTTTGTAAACATGATAACTTGAGAACAAGGCAACATGGGATTTTCAAATTGGCACCATGGGTACATCTGTCATGGTCCTGGGTCAGGCCACCCAGTGTTTCTGAGTTCATGTTATTTTGTTTTTTCATCTGTATTCCAGTTTCTTTTCAGTTTTCTAGTTAAGTTCGTCATGTCTAGTTTACAGTTTTAGTTCATGGTTTATCAGGTTCCCCTTGTGTTATCACCCCTGTGTCCAAGTTCCCCTCATTGTTGTATGTGTCTTATCTATCATATTTCTGGTCTGTATGGCTCTCATTGTCAAGTTTGTCATGTCTACTTCTCCATGTTTCCTGTTTTATTTTGAAAGAGTTCTTTGTTCATTGTGTTCAGTTTCACGTCCCCGGTCCTGTCATTAGGTTTATGTGTGTCAGCTGTTCTCCCTCATGTGTTTCCACTTCCTCTAATCATCCCTGTGGGTATTTAGTCTGTGTGTTTCAGTTCAGTCTTTGTCAGATCGTCTGTTATCCTCACCACAGATTTCATAGTTTTCCCTCATTGTTTCACTGTGTTTCATAGCATTCCTAGTAACTCTGCGTGTATAGTTTTTCATAGTTCTTTCACAGAGTGTCATAGTCTTTTAGTTTACACAGTGTTTTAGTCTCCTTAGTTTTCCCAGTTTCAGTGTGTCTCTGGTATTTTTCTCATGCCAGCAGCCACAATAAAGGCTCACTTTATTTTTGGAAACTTAGTTCTGTCTCCACCGTGTCTGCTTTTGGGTCTACCTCATCTTCACACCGGCGCACCCCACCGTGACAACATCTACTAAAAATCTCAGATGAGTTCAACTATCTGTTACTTGTAATGCGTTACTGTAATCTGATTACTTTTTTCAAGTAACGAGTAAAGTAAGGGATTACTATTGCAAAAAGGTCATTAGATTACCGTTACTTTCCCGTAGGAACGCTGCGTTACTGTGTTACTAAAACCGTGATTTTTTTTTTGCGAGAATGTCTCATGACAGTGACGTAATCAAGTGCGACGTTCGTGACAACAGCTGTGTGCATATCAACAATGGATCATATATCGAGTGCGGGAGAGAGTATGAGCGTGCAGCGTTTAAAGCGTGGAAGTACTGACCTTACTTTGAGTTTGATTCCATAAAAAGTGACAAAAACATTAGCGTCCGTTGTGCGTGGGAAGAAAACTTATTTTTACAGCGAAAAAGAACCCTAAACAAGCACCGAGTGCGCTACGACGTAATGGGAAATTCACAGAGAAACTCACGGATTCTTCCACTGACCGCTGCGGCACACCTGCACCAGGGCAAACCTCCGCCTACCCCACTCCTGCTTTACAGGTGAAAATAGAGCAACAGGGCCGCTAGTCTTTGATTTTATTTATTTTCTGCTGTGTTTTACTTGCATCTATTTGAAAGACTGAGTGTAAACACAAAAAATATTTTATTTTATGTGCTGGAATGTGCAGAAAATAGGTTTAAATGTTAAACTAATTTCTTCCAGTCAGAGAATGTTGCATATAATTTAATTTTTGCTTGATGCATAAAGTTAAAAGATTAAAACTGATAAAACAAGTTTTAAAAAAAGAGACTTTTCCATTTGATTACATTTTGTATGATGGATTATGCAGAAAAAGTAGAATTGGGCTGAAAGATCTATCGCTTTATCACCTATTCAGGTTGTAAATCGTGTTTTTAAAAAGTAACTAAGTAACTAAGTAATTACTTTTGAAAATAAGTAATCAGTAAAGTAACAGGATTACTTTTGGGGGGAAGTAATCAGTAATTCGTTACTGATTACTTTTTTCAAGTAACTTGACCAACACTGCTTCTAGGCCTGACGACATAACATTTTAGCTGCCTAAAAATGGGGACTGTAATTCACAGACCAATAAGTAAATATGTTAATTTCATCCAAACAGTCTGTAGCATAGTAAGTGCAATGACTCATGCACAGATATTTAATATAGGTACATTTTGTTCACGTTTTACAGTCTATAACAGACTTTTAATGGGGTAAAAAAAGGACATGGATTGTGCTGGTGCACTGAACTGCTGTGATAACGTCTCCCTCTCTCACACACACGAAGCATAGAAAGACGGGGATAAAGGGCCTTTTTTCCGTTCCACATGCCAGGCAGCTCCCAGTGGCCTCTCTGTTGACATAGCTGCCACAATGGGAACTAAAGGCCTCCCAATGCATCCCATTATGAGCCTAACCCCAGGCCCAGTGCTGCACTGCAGGGTTAGCCAGTGCGGGCCAGCCGGCATCAGCCAAAGCCCCCTTGAATATTAGTCTGGGTATATAAGACTATCCTCTCGCTCCCGCCCCCTGCCACATTGTTCAGTGTTATTCTGCTCCCACAATAGGACATCACACTTTGGAAGTAATTTTCAAATAGGGGAAGCCAATCAAAAATAATGGCACTTATTGTTTCTCTTTTAACACACATTGCTGAGCGCCCTGCCCCTCCCTCCTCTGTTGCTTTCTCTGCCTGTGTAGCCCTAAACCCCAGGGTTCATTCACGTCTATTATATGGACAAATTAAATAAAACCCGGTATTGGTTGGAGGGGAGCGGAGAGCCACGCCGGCCATCGGTGGTGGCACTGGAAAGAATCAGAGATGGGAGGAACACCAAACGGGGAAGGCCCGAGGAGTTGATTCAAGGCAGCACCAGAAGAGGTTTTAGGAAGAGCTCAGAATAACCCAGGAGGAAAGCACTGGGAAAAGGAGTGAAGTAGAAGAAAAAGTCATGGGTACTGAAAACGGGGACAGAGTTTAGTTCTCCAACACGTAACCAAGTTTGTGCCATTAATGGATATATAAACCTCTGTGGGAGCTACCTAACGAAGATGTGCTAGGGGACAATCTGTCACTGCTAGCCAATACACAGACTATTGGAAAAGTAGTGGGAAATGTATCTAACTAGGAAAAACAAGAACTTATGAGGAATAATGGAGACAGCACCGGGCATCCATTCTTTTGTGCTCACCTTCTATCTATCCAGAAAACATTGCTTTTAAAAAGTGTACAAATCAAAGCGTCTCTTGCCTCTTGATGGACTCGTTGGTTACTGCAAGGGCAAAATGGATATTTGGGAGGAAAATTTCTCAGTTTGCCTACCTGCTGCTTTATTGTCATGGATGCATGGATGCTGGTAAAATGAGGGAAGGTATGTTGCGTCTTCTAAAGGAGGGAGGGTCCTTTGAGGCCTGACAGTGTGTGTGTGTTTGCATGGTTGAAGTTTTTTTGCTAATAAGTTGCTGAAGGTAAATGTATATTTTCGTGCTTTGAAAGCAGGGAATCTGTATAATTATGCAACAACTGTTCTCATATAAGCACTGCTTTCACAAAAACTACAAAAAGCCTCAACATCATTGGCGAAAAAAAATATAATAATTGCACCAAGTTGTAGCAGAGGGTCCCTGCAAAGAGCTACTATGACTACTGTTGATGGCTGGGTTTGTTAGCTGGCAATGGAAAGAAGTGAATTGGGGAAATTTATGTGCATTCGCCAAGAGCCATGTGGTGTCTTTTAGTTTTAGTCAAGAATCTTACGATCATGGGAAGATTAATGCTGGTGTCTTATACTTATACATTCAATTCTCAGTGCTGATTTTGTGATGAGGAAGAAAAGTAGGCCTTCACAGATTTTCAGCTTTAACAAAATGGTTTTATTACCACCGAAAGTGACCACAATGCAGAATCAGAGAAAGGAACAGCTTACGTGGTGTGCAAAAGCTCTAGTGCCTTAAATATGACATCGGTGTTTTTCAGAGCGTAACTGTTGTCTTGGATTGGATTCCTGGGAGCAGATTCTTAAATGTGAGCATGTACTTACAGATTGTTGCGAAACATGTGGCTTGTTAATATACGACAACAGCTCAGATTTCATTTAAGGGGTGATTTAAGCCCAACGAAGAAACCCTGGGCTAGGAAAAATCTCACTCAAAATCACTCTTCTAGCATGCTCAAACTAGAATCATACAAAGCAGACAGAAAGCAGATAGTGTAACTCCAGGTGGAAACACCAAGAGAAGCAAATAGGATAGACAGAGAGACATAAATGGGAGGAAGAGGAGAGAACGCTTAAGTGAAGGACAGGAGTGAAAAGGAATAGGGAAGGAACAAAATAAGAAGAAAAGGTTATCAAGAGAAGGGAGGAAAGGGCAGGTGCGGGATAACTGCTCTTTGGGGTCTTTGAAAGCAGCTGGCCCTGGCTTGAAGCTTGAACCCATTTAGGATGAGCAAGAGACATTGAGAACAAGTGCAAGGGAGCGCGAGAGAGTGAGGTAGCGGCTCCTCAACCCCACACTTAAAGGCCCTCCACAGGAAGTCCTCATTCT
Source organism: Mchenga conophoros (assembly GCF_057382185.1). Lineage (NCBI taxonomy): Eukaryota > Metazoa > Chordata > Actinopteri > Cichliformes > Cichlidae > Mchenga > Mchenga conophoros. The sequence continues at coordinate 40,744,181 of NC_140547.1, read as the reverse complement.
TCCCAGAGCGGACACCCCCTACCAACAGCTACGAAAAAGCCCTCATTTAGGATGTGTAGGGGGAGAGAGAGGACCCCCATCCTCCTCTGAGGGGGGTCCAATATCAAAACTTTCCCTCAGCAGGATAGAGAGAAATGTCAGCAAGAAAAACTGCTTCAGGCTCCTGCCCTTCATCATTTTATTTGGATATTGATTTGTGTGTAGGTTTGGCCTTTTCTGAATTTTGTGATGTTGAATTTAAAGTTTGTGGGGATAGGTTAATTGGATAATCCAAATTGCCACTAGGTGTGAATGTGCGAGTGAATGTGAGTATGAATGGTTGTCTGTCCTTGTGTGTTAGCCCTGTGACAGACTGGCAACCCGTCCAGGGTGTACCCCGCCTCTCGCCCTATGACAGCTGGGATTGGCACCAGCACCCCCCGCGACCCTGAAAAGGATAAGCGGTAGCGAATGGATGGATGGATGGATGGATGAATTTAAAGTTGACCAGTCCATTACTGGACACTAATAGAAATGACTGGTGAAAAAAAATAGTTATGAATTATTAATATTCTTCAGGTCATGTAATAACTTATATCAGGCTCCCTCTGGTTTTTGTGGATCCCCTCATATACAAGTAAAAGAAGAGAAAAAAACATAATTATGATTTTCAACTTCTTTAAACTCCAAAAACTTAATTTCAAATGAAAATGATCTACTTCATGTTAAAATTTGTTTTCTTAGATAACAGAACTGGTATTGTGTTACTTTGTACTGAGGGTAGGGGACAATTTTATTTGAAAATAATGACCTTCACACTTCCTTATAGTGTCTTTATCAATAAGCTTAGAGGAGCCCAATTTTCCACAAACAAGCCACTGCTGGATTTTTTGGATCAGGTCGTGTCTAAGCGTCTAATTTGAAGACATTTTTCCCATCCCATAATTTCTTTCCAGTCATTATTAAAATTGGCAAAGATGACCCTCAGACCGACCTCATAAGTTATATGGATTTTTGCTTTCAGAAAGCAAATCAACTGAAGATTGCTAACCGACCATACGCTCCCAGCTTCACAAGTTCATTGAGTTTTTGGTGTTGCTTTTTATTATTATTTTCTTTGTTAATAAAATTAAGTTATAATTGTGCGTTTGGGAAAAAGGATCATTATCATCTGTATGCTGAATTTCTATATTTGCCTATACTTTTTTCATTATACACGGTTTTTACATACTCTCAAATTCCTACTACCTTTACCTCCTACCAAAAAAATCAAAATATGTCAAACTTACTTTGTCAAACAAACTTAGACTAATAAATCAGACAGCTAATTTGTAAATGTCACCATTTTTAAATTGTAATTTGAACTTTATGACTTATTTTCTTTTACTTTTTCACTGTATTGCATGTTTTTTTAAAGGTAGATAAAGAAGTGGGCTTTAATTTCATTAGATGTGAATTTGTGTTCTAATAGACATAAAAAAAAGTAGATTTCATAATTAATCTTGTTTTTTCTTAATAAAATGTTAAATCATGTCTCCTCAAATGCATGTTGTTAGCCAAACATTTGTCAAGTGAATAAATTAATATGTTTTTACACACACCGTACTCCACAACCTCATAAACTGGTAAGTTAACATAAAGTTAGAACAACTGTGATTTCAGCTGACAGAATCAGATGTGTCAGGTAAACTCGGCCACAGTGGGGTTGTGTGGGATTAGCTGCTCTTTGACACACACACACACACACACACACACACACACACACACACACAGAGAGAGAGAGAGAGAGAGAGAGGTATCTGTTGGCAGTCAGCTGTTTTCTCTGCTGATGACAGAGAAAGTAGGGGCAGGGTGTGTATGAAAGTAGCGCTGTGCTTGTGATATCATTGCATATGTGTTATACCAACAGTGAGCTGGACTCATTTAACTTCAGCAGTTTTGTTAACAAACAAACAAAAAGTAAATCCTGAATGTCATGCAGAACTAGTTAATTTCTTTCATTCATTCATGATTTACAATAGGGGGGAAAAATCAGATCTCATAGGAGGATATGAATCTCAGAATTGCTGATGCATCCACCTCCTCTGGAGGAAGTACTACACTGCAGTTCTTGCACTCACACCTGTGACGTCACGTTGTCCCAGGGAAATGAAAGAGGTGAATGCACTGACAGTACTGAGATCCATATTCTACGATTAATGGTGTGTAGTCTCAGTTAACGTGTCTTACTTTACGTTTGGTTATTATTTGAAAAGTAGATAATCCAACTTTGACATTTGCATTGACTGTAGTTCTGTGTTGAAAAGGGCCAAACTAGGGTGTGCCAACCACCATCTACTGTAGGTACTTACTTTGCTTCTCTTACTTTTACATCCCCACTTTAAAGCTCTTACCTTGGATTATGATTGCAAGTTCTGAAAGTTTAGAAAAAACGAATTTTGATCTGCATATAGGAGAGAACAACCTGACCGGTAGCTCCCAGGAGACTTGAGCTGAGCCCACCCGTTGAGTCGTTTAAAGCAGCAAACAGTTGGTTTTTTTGTAAAAACCCTGTCGTAAAAAAGAATTCAGCTGCTGGATTTGAGCAGTGGAATGAAAGCGAGGTTCCAGCATGCATCATGATTTCACACTGTGTGTGCAGTGGATGTGCTTTGTGTATTCTGACAGATATGTGTGTGTTTGCATTAACCAGACAGGTTGAACTGATGCTGATCACTTTGATGTGTTCATTGTGTGTGTGTGTGTGTGTGTGTGTGTGTGTGTGTGTGTGTGTTTGCATTGGCTGAGACTGACTGCTCTCTGAGGGACTATCATCGCTGGTAATCCTCTTCATGGCCGACTAATCTGTTTTCGCCGGGTCACTCCATCCCCGCCCTCCCTCCCTCCCCCCGTCTCTCTCTTTCTCTCTCTCTCTCTCACACACACACACACACACACACACACACACACACACACACACACTTCCCTTTTCTCTCTTTTCACCACTCCTCAGCAGGGTTCCTCCCTCTCTCCTTACCTTGTTCTTCAAAGGTCACTTCTTTATTCTTCCCTCGCTCCTTTCTATCTGCCCTTCTCCCTTTAATAACACTAATCTTATTATACAAAGAATCAAGGCTTTCATGTTTACCTCCTGTCCATTTGAAAATCAAACTAATAATAAGAGGTTAAGGATCTCCTTCCTCCCCCTCTGTGCTCTTCCTCCTCCTGATCCTTCCACTCTTCATTTACCATTTCCTCCAACTTCCCTCTGATCATGTAAGAGCTACAGGAGTGGCCTTACAAATGCAGGATTCTTTCAGGAGTAGTAGTTTCCATCTGCAGCTATTTATATCTTGTGGCTATTGCAGTCTTTTCTGGGACCTCTGTGCCCTTCCATGCACACATATGTAGAAATGTGAGCAGACAGAACAACAGAGCAGGCATCAGTGTCAACACATATAGCACTACTTAAATGCAGAACTCCATGTGGGATTTGCTAGTTCACTTCATAAAGAGCTGATTTACCAGGAGTGTGGCTGAGTCTGACCTTCTTGCTTGCCTGAGCAAAAATGTGATGATTGTTTTAAAGCCATCTCTATGATGCTGTTTCTTGCAAGAATCCTGTACTGCTTCTCAACACACAGTTTTAGTTTCTTTTTAGTAAACGCTGATTGCAAAGCACCTTATGTCATGAATCCCAGGGATTAACATTTCTATGCAGTATACGACAAACACCTTAGACCTCCATTAAATTAAAAAATACTTCTTTCCAATCCTTCCAATCATCTCCTCATCTTTCTCAACCCTTCAGCTTACCTCTGCTCTCACCGCTGACAAAACCCCAATCAGATTTCTTCCCAGTTCCTGCACAAACAGGCAAACTCAAACACGTGGTCTAATCATATTTCTGCCTATCTAGAAGCAATCAGTGATAGTGTTGGCTGCTCCCGAGCGCCTCGACAATACTGGCAGAGAGGGAGGCCACGCATGCTCTAATTAAATTAAATGTGTATTCTGGTGTGTGTGTGTGTGTGTGTGTGTGTGTGTGTGTGTGTGTGTGTGTGTGTGTGTGTGTGTGTGTGTGTGTGTGTGTGTGTCTGTGGAGGGTTGTGGGTATGTGGGGGATGTTATGAGGGAGGGGGGCACAAATAAAAATGTAGCCGCGGCATCAACACTGCTTGACCCGCCTGCAGCAGATGGAAGAGCGATGGAGGAAATAAAGGCTCGATGTGAATAGCTCAGCTGAAAGTGCCAAAGGTCAAAGCAGGATGTTGATCATCGCTGCTACATTAACAGCATCATGTTTTTTTTTAATAATCTGTTTTTACACATCACGTTTCAGAAATTACTCATTAGAGTTTGACAATTTCTGCTAATGAATTTCCCATTCCTTTCCTGCTTGTGTTTGGGAACACAACATTCCCGATCCTAACCTATCACTGACAGACAAGACTAAAAAAAAAACAAAGAGTTAAACATGAGTCTGAAAAGCAAATACTCACCTGCTTACTGCAAAAAAGACTTTTGCACCTGTGAAACAGTTTTTGATTGCTCATTGCACAATGGACTATGTCTTTTTTGATCTACCTTTTTCTTAAGTAGGTCCCTGTTTGCCTGGTTGCATTGTACGCTGGACAAACATTGAGATGGAAGGCAAAATATCAATTTCTGCCTAAAGGTTCAACCTTTGACTACATCTTGTACAGTTAATACGAGAGGAAAGGAAAAAAAGCAACCAGACAATGTGCCAACGACAGAAGTAAATACTGTAGAGCATAAACAATGCAGGTTATATGAAACAGTCTTTTCAAATCCTTTCTAAAGAAAGGAAATGCATTCAGAATGCTTGTAAGGCGTCAAGGATGCACGTAATGCGTAATTTCCCTGGTTTAGAGCAAAAATCCAGATCACCTCACAGAGCATTTGGTCTCAGCTACGATGTAGAAGCTCATCTGAAGCTGAAACATGAAGTCAGTCAGAAATCATGCGCTCTTACATTTGGTACGGCAGTATAACCAGTTGGCTTTAATGGACTTTATTTTTAAGTTTGCATGCTTTTCCTCCACCCCCATACTCCCACCAAAGGCTCTTAATCATTTGTAGTAATTACACAGTTCACAGCTCAGCAAGTCTTTCTAAGCATTTTCTTTGAAAAGTTCAGATGGGTCCTCAAGAGGTGGACCAGAGTAAGAGTAGGGAAATGGCACAGCCTGAGCATCTCCACTCTAAGCATCTCCATGCTGTTTTTGAGATATAAAGCTCAAAGCAAGTTTCTGGTCATTGCTGCTAGATCCCATTAGCAAAAAGTGATGTGGCTGCTAATTGTTCAAGTATTTGAAAAGAGATGACCTGTGGTCTTGTTTACACTGAGCTGAAAACTGTTTTATTTTATGCAAACGGACCTGACCGGAAAGAAAGGCTCAGGATATGTGACTTTAAGTGTCCAACATCTGTATTAGAAATGTTAGAGTAAATGGTTTTAAAGCTCCAGTGTAAATGCGGACTTCTCTGCCTGCACCCTTAGCTGTCTGCCAGACAGGCAAAACCCATTAGCAAGGCTCTGTTAGCAATCGTCTTGTAAACCGAGACCCCAGGCATTCATTAGGCATCAATCAAAGGACGAGGTGTGATGATTAAATGATGAGTGCAAATGCTTAACAGTGTTCGGTACACCAGGCCACTTTACTCTGACACTTGAAAATGGGGTGGGGGGAAATGGATGGAAGAAAGATGATGTTAGTCTCTGTGGAGATGGCTGGAACTGGATGGTTGCAACTGGTTAATTTATTCATGCAAGTTATTAAAGAAAGTGAATTTCAAAACCTTGAAGTCAAAGCTTGATGATGCCGCCAATTGCTAGTGGAGCGAAGAGAAGTTAAAGTGCTCGCATTGTCTCTCAGTAATCATCATTAAACTGTACTTAGTTCAGGAATTTGTAGACTTTCTTCCAATTTCACAGCTTAGAACATTTCAGTGAAGCGGCCGTAGTATCCGAACAAAGTCTGTGATTCTCCAGTGTTCTGAAACCTGTAACAGTAACAATGAATACATCAGTTTTAAATAACTCACATGACATATAATGCAGCCATGTTAAATTCTTTTACTCGTGCTAATATTTGCACATTTGCAAACATTTTTTTCCTCGTTTATTTGGTTAAAAACTGCATTTGAGTGTCAGTCGTAACTCCTACATTTGTGCTGTCCAGGGGGCTTTGGTAACCACCAAAGGGCAACACCCATAAGACAAAATCACAGACTGCATTGTATCTGTCTGTGCATAAATTCAGCCCATCTCACTGGAACATGGCACAGTGTTTTGGTGGTGGTGGTGGGGACGTGGGGGGATCACAAGTATACTGGCCAAGACCAATCAGCAATCAGAAAAATGTGCTGAAACAGTCTGGGAAAGACGCCTATCACATTTTAATATTTGAGATCGCTATCAGTGCCACACACTTTGCACAAATGCTCCAGTACCCCATCAGTCTACAAAGAAAAAAAAGTCTTGATTTATTTGTGTATTAGCCTACTAAGTATTAAAGTTCAATAATGAGTTAGTCAAGTTTTTCTCAGTGCAATTATATAAGTTACACCAAGCAGCTTAAAAATGTAGAAATTTTTTTTAAAAAGTTATACTTTACGATATACTTTTCATATCCTGGTTATACTCACCTCAAGTCTGTTGTTTCTACCTTTTGACAGGAACAATGTTCTTACATATACTGGAAAGCATCGTGCTTTGTTGGAGGTCATTACAGCAGATCCTTTTTCTAAATCGTCAGAGGCTAACGCGTGAACTTCGCTGTCAGACATGCCTGGACGTAACTCGTTATTGTCCACACAAGGAAAGGGAAATGCATGCAGTGTTGCCAACTTAGCGACTTTGTCGCTATATTTAGCGAGTTTTCAGACCCCTTAGCGACTTTTTTTTAGAAAAAAAGTCGCTAAAAAAGACGTGAAAGCGCGTATCGCTTTTACTCTCAACAAGCAGGGGGTGCTGTAACGCAGTCAGTTCTTCTTTTACTCTTTTACTCTTATGCTGTTTTGTGGATCACAAGGTTTAAAACTACTTATAAACACACACACACAAAGTAACTCCATCAGAGTGCCAATTTCGGGTCACTTTTGCCGGTCCAAGCCCGGGTAAAGGAGCAGGGTTGGAATTATGACATTAAAAAAAACAATAATTGCTAAAAGAAATTTAATTTGTAGTTCTAAATAAACTCTAAATGCATTTAGGACGTTTTTTACTCACTTTATGTCTCTTCCACGATGTTATTTCTCTCTCCAACAACATAGGTTACAATTAGATTAGCATGACCAATTATGCAAATTAGGCGATGACGTCATTTAACGACTTCTAGCGACTTTTAGGACAACCAATAGCGATTTTCCTTACTGAGGAGTTGGCAACACTGAATGCATGTCGTTGCTCTATCATTGGTATTACAAAATGATACCTTCATGTGATGTAAAGGTTAGCCTCAGTGGGCAGGGGCTAAGAGAGTCTATAGATTTTAGCCCCCAGTCACACAGGCTTAGAAACCATTCAGCAACCACCGGTCGCTATAGGGAAAAATTTGTATTTCCCAGTTTGTAGTAAAGTGGTTGATGCTGGCCATTGCTGGTGTAACAGTGGTGCAGATAGGTATATGGTGCAGCAGAGTATACATCTCATCAACTGGTCACTAAGCATTAGTAAAAAAAAAAAAAAAAAAAAGGTGAGGCACAGAGGAAACTGAGACCACTCGCTTTCAAAGTAAAAGTTGTCCCATTTTTTATGCGTATGTTCCAGCAGTAAGACAAATGGTCTCTGTTTCCTTTTGCCTCATATATTACAAGTTTCACTGCTGCTCAGCGAGTAGTTGGCAAATTCTTGTAGACAAGTCAGAATGTTCCATCTTCCAGTCATTCAGCTTGCATGTATGAGTCTTTACAGATGATCTAAATCGTTTGTATTTTGCTAAGAATCAGTACACAAAACACTAACAACCGATCCAATCAAAAATCCCACTATATGTTGTCATTTAAATTCTTGATTGGTATTAAGGTTTTCAAAATAAAAGCATTCTGTAATAACTTATCAGGATGATAAGGAATTATCTAAATAAAAGCAACTGTTGAATGTTCACCATAATTTACAATAGTCCAACCATACAGAACACAGCCCCCGACTGCAGCAGGTGTCTCTGCACCTGTACGCATTGTTACTACGAGTACCTTTTCAGCTAAAATAACACCCCCGCCCCCCGTGTGTGTGTTTTTTCACATGAGCAGAAAAAAATGCTCTAAAAGTATTCAAAATATATATGTAAATATTGCCTCTTAATAGATGTAGAAAAAATGAAGCTTTCAGAAAACAAAGCAACATCTGATGTGATACTGTAGCTCCTTTTATATGACGAGCCAGCCCATGACTAGATAACATATCTGAAGCGGCGCTAGCATTTTCTTTAAAGAAAAGCTTAATTCGACTATGCCAGGAGGTTTTTCTTAACAATTGTTCTAAACACTTAACATATGTCATACCTTCCAGCTGTGTATTCATACTGTATGCAAGCATGCATGTGTGTGTTTGTGTACTGTCTGTTCAGTCAGAGCTGCTGAGCTCCAGTAGAGCTGACAGTTTGCTGTGACAGTGAGCCTTAAACAAACCCACCGGGTCGGCTGCTGCACAGAAGAAATGCCTTTGATTCTGTTAGAATGTGTGTGTCCGTGTGTGTGTGTGTGTGTGTGTGTGTGTGTGTGTGTGTGTGTGTGTGTGTGTGTGTGTGTGTGTTCTTGGACTTATAGGTTAGAGACTTCAGGCCTAAAAGCAGATAGAAATAATATCCTTAACACCTTGTTTTATCTAAAAAATATCTGATCATGTGCTCTGCGCAGGAGTGAGATCGATATGATGTATTAAGTAGAGCTAAACAGATTGGGATATCTTTTAAATTCCCTTTTTGCAATATTATTGTATGTTTTATAAAAAGATGAGGATAATGGAAAGTGTCTTTGATACAATTAGTAACTTAAAGTTCTAAAAACGTTGCTGAGGAGCATCGAAAGGTAAAGTCTACCAAGTAAAGGTTCCAGTCTGTTGTACTATGAAGTGAGAATGATAGGTTAGCGACCTATGTGGAGCATAAAGTCTGATTTTACTGGGCTAAATCAACTTTCAGAGCTTTAATGTGCAGCTGAGAGCAGCAAATAAAAAACACTGGGAGCAGCAAAATAAAGAGAACTTGAGACAATCTTCTTTGTGATTGCGACTGATGCGTGGTTGTGATTATCATCACCAGTGCACCAGTGTTGCATTTTGCTGTTATATTTTAATAATCTTGTAAAATCTCTATCACCCATTCTAATGACAATATCTCTGCTAAACATTTTGCTCACGAATTTCATGATCTCAGTCACTCGTTCAGCTTCTGCTGAATTAAAAAAAACTTCCTATTTTGTAAATCTTGGTTATGCTGTGTTTGGCATGCCGGCAGTGGAAGCTGATCTTGAGCCTTCAAAACAGGACTTCAGAAACTAGTGGATGGCGTCACAGTAGTTATGTCAATTCTTTTAACATAGGCTGAAGCAGAAAGCTGGGTTAACAAAGAAAGCTGTGTTGATTGACTGGGGTTTAAGCTTTGTTAAGATAGCTAACACAAAGCAAATCTGACTATGTTGAACTTCCTTCGTAGTTGTGAACATATTGTATTGACTACAGAGTGATCATCATCTGACGAAATGAGGGTTTCTGACAGCACAAAAAACATCTTTTACATGAATTACCTCTGTCTGAAAGTGCATACACATAGATTTTTAATATATAGACCATGAAACAGAAAAAAAACATAACAAAATACAGCAGTGAATGCGCTTATTGAAAGAAAAAAAACATGTCTGATAACACAAGAAGTCATCCAGTGTTTCATTATTCCTTTTTGGCTTTTATAAACTTGAAAAACTGAATAATTGTTTTAATCCCACATCTGAAAGTCTCACTTTCCAAAAATCCAGAGTCGACCTACAGCAGAGCTTCCTGCACTGTGCTATCGGCCCGCTGGCTGCCCTGACACAAACAATATCCGTCAGAGCAGTCTGGATATTTCCAGCCTGTCCAGGCTCACTCAGTGCTGCTGTCTGCTTAAAATCCAGCAGCTGCTGGATACATGCATATGCAATTTTTAATTTTAAGTACAAAAATAAAAAATATTCATGTGCACCAACTTTCAGGTAATTGAACCAGTGCAAACTATTTTAATAATGTCATTTCGCTTATACAGAGGACTTTTGCTATTTTAGTGTTTAGTATGTTTAAGCATTCAATTTGTTAGAAATGTGAAGGATTTTGATGATGGGAATGCTTTCCCATCATCAAAATCCTTCACAGTCTAATTTTAAACCACTGAAGAGATAAATGTTCCAGGGAAAACACTCATCTTTTTTTTTATTCACAAAACTAGGGGGGGGGGGGGGGGGGGGGGGGGAAATAAACCCAACCAAGCTGTAACTTTGGCCATGACTTTTGAATGTGATTTTGAGGAAAGGCTATTTATTTATTTAGATTAGCTGAGCTTGTCAGGACAGCAGCGCTCATATCAAGAGCAGTAATAATAGTATAAAATGAGGGAAACTGTCTGAATGAAGCTGTTGTTTTTGTGCTTCCTCTTTTAAAGTGCTTTGTTCCCCACCCCCCTTCTATCAAGTTTGCTAAACTGCTCTGTCTGTTGCAGACTTTCACTGATCTGAAGTGAAGCTTGAAAATGAAGAACTGCATCTCATCAACATCATCTGCCACCTCAAGACAACAGGATTACTGAACACACAAACTCAGGAGTTTTGATGGCTAAAAACCACACAAATGTTGCTCAGGTTCCTTTAAACTGTTTCACTAACTGCTAACTCTTCCACTGAGACACTGAACAAACTACTTGTATCCTTCCGGGTTTCTGCAGATAATGTATGATTGTGGATGTCACACGCTGCCTTATCAAAAATGAAACTGCATGATTCAAGCTACATTATCCATGCTTTCTCTGTCACTCTCACATCTTTAATTTGTTAACATTCTCTTCCTATTCAGCGGCACAATAAACAGTTGAGGAGCTGGTGAGCTTTAACACAGCCAGCACAAAGCCTCACTTATAATACACAAGTTGTTGCATTGACAGGAGTTATTAGGGCAATACATATGTCAATACACTCCCTCAGTTACATCTACACCACCTGGAATCTTAACATGTTGTTAACCTTCTGTAAATACTATAAAGCTTCACTTGGATAACCTGATATGAGTCAGTTCTTTATTTCATCACATTATTTTTGTCCACTGGCTCCTTAATAACAATTAAACATGCATGCAAAACACAGCAGCTATTTACTTAGTCACCATTTACCCCTGTTTCCATGGCACAGCAGGGAAAACAAACTCCAGCAAGCTACCCTTATCTTTTTTAATAATAATAATAAAGTTAAAGAAAATTACCAAAGAAAAAAAACTGACATGGCTTAAGAAAAAAGATGGATGAACTGTTCATTTGTTTCCACTTCCAGTTCTGTGCTTTTTGAATATATAACACAAATTGTTTTTCAGAATAACCTGATAATGAAGATTAATATGAAGAGAATACCTGATTAGGTTTGGAAATCAGGCTCAGTCAGGGACGGAAAAATAAAGATACATTGGATTAGTATTGTGAAGGCACCTGCACTGGCTTTTCTAACTTCATATGGTTCAAGGTCACATGTAAATAGTTCTCCAAATAATACAGAGTGACTCCAGTAGATCAAATTTTCACTACAATGAAGAAAAGTGGATCTCTATAACAGCGACACACTTCACCAGGCCCTCAAATATTCCTCTGAGCATGTGCAACTTGTTAAAAAAAATAGCCTTAATCATTCTCTAATTGCACTTTTGATGTGCATGCAAACAAGCTTTAATTATGTCACAGATGGAAAAAAAAAAAACAGCAGCAATAATGTTTGCTACTAAACATGGTGCTCGTTGACAATCAGAAGCAGACCAGATTTCCTTCGGGGATATCCAAGGGGCTGCTTTTACCTGGAGCAGGTAATTCACCTGCAGTAAGACAGCACACGGGACCAATTAACTGATGATGGAGTAACAGACAGGGTGGGAGCAGTGTCCTTGCGGCCTTTTTCGTGTAAATGAAACCATCCAAATGTCCCCCAACAAAGAATCTTTCAAAGAGTTTTAATCTCTATCAGCTGTCAGGTGAGCCCTCAGTATGTGACAAAGTCCCTCTCCCTCACTGCCGCAAAATCAATAAATGAATAGATCAGAAAATAGCACAAAGTGCATTCACTGACAGGATATTATTATTTGTTCAATGGGAAATATTTCTGTCAATTCTTTTGATGTGATTTCTCAAAGAGTTCCTCTGCTGGATTTAAATGTGCTCATCCGTGCGCGCGCGTGTGTGTGCGCGTGTGCGTGCGTGTGTGTGTGTGTGTGTGTGTGTGTGTGTGTGTGTGTGTGTGTGTGTGTGTGTGTGTGTGTGTGTGTGTGCTGGAAGCATGAAAAAAAGAAAGAGAAAAAGCAGAGAGATTTCACAGTGAGCGCTAAACAGATCACACAAGCCACTTAACAGCACTATACCCAACTGGTACAAGGGAGCGAGACAGGAAAATCCAGCCGTGCCAACATGCCAATATAGTTTAGCAGCTCGCTGAGAGGCGGGCAGCACCTGACAGATGCCACTTGGGAGCATAATCCCAGAGGGATGAAAAGATCCTGCACATGATGGGAAGCCAGGGAAGCAGGAGGAGACCGGAATACCTAACAGCAAATTGAAATGTTAATGTTATCTGTCTGTTATGTGTTCTTTCTTTTTTCTATTTTAGGGCTTCGGAGCTACCACATGGGCCCAAAAACAGATTCAAATGCAAATAAATTGCACTCCTTTTAGCTCCTGTTGATTAATTATTTGAATTATTTCTCTATTGGGTTTCAGATGCTTACATTTAAGCTGAATATCTTTCCCTTTTGGTCTGTGAGTAGTCAGCTCAGGAAAACTGTGATGGGCTTTTTTTATTACATTTTTCTGACCAAACAATTAATAGACGCAGTAATGTGCAGATTATGATTATTTGTGGAAGCCCAAATAAAACGTGACTTGTGCATTTGTAGGAATTTATGAACAGTTATTCAGAGGGGAATATATATATATATATATATATATATATATATATATATATATATATATATATATATATATATATATATATATATATATAATGTATAATAATGATCTCTGCAAAAGCAGGAGCATGGAAGAAGATCTGGGGCCTAATGCAGCAGGCCTGCCGCTGCTTGACAGCGTCGTCATTATTATTAGTATTATTATTATTAGACCTCATTAGTTTATTAAAATGCTTTCATTAAGAGCCTCTAACATTTCCAACGTTTATTATGGGATTACTGTAGTTTTTGTTTTCTGGCCTCCCTCCTCCTCCTCTTTTTCCTCTCGTGCGTGCTCGCCACGGGAGCGCCGGTGAAACAAACAAAAGATGCTGCTTTGTATGGCACGTGCTCCGGGCGTCACTCACCTGTTACCTAGCAACGGGCACAACAGAAAAGCACCTGTGGCTCTGAATGAGAGGCAAAAAAAATGGTGGGGGTGAGCTTTTTAGGGACCATTTAGGTTAAATGTATAATACTTAGCAAAGGATTAAATCTCATAGCGCTGCGGCTAAACGGGAAAGCTAAACACGCAGCTGAAGGCGCTCTGCTTTGTAGTTTTCACTGGCCGTAAGCAGCGGGCTAACACGCTTATATGATGCCTGTGAATCTGTTGTTATTAATTATTAATATTAGTATTATATTCGTACCTTCTTGTGGCGTGAATTTGCCCTGACGGCGTCTTGTTTTTATCGTAAACACTGATTAAATCAGCCTGTTTGAAGCAAGAGCACGTGCGCAAAAATTACCGGAATTAAACTGTTTGTATGTTGTGTGTTTTCTCTCTCTCTTTCACACACACACACACACACACACACATAAAAAAAAACAGATGACAGAGGGAGTAATTTTTAGGTCTCGCGCTCCGACGTCACCAGAACCTCGAGCCCCCCCTCCCTGCATGCAAATCACGTCTGCGCTCGAGCCTCTCCATTGGCCGTCTCGCGCTCATTTAGCTGCTGTCAAAGCGCGCGGCCCGGGCACGCTCCGGTAACTTTTCCCCACTACAGCTTCAACCAAAGTAAGCTCAAACAAGCGGTTTCCATTCTTGTCTGCGCTCGTGGATGACAGAGGGGGGAGAAAAAAGAGGAAGAAAAAAAGAGGTGAAAACGGAGGAAGTGCGGGAGCAGGTTTACCTCTGAGCGGATTTCATCCCCTCTCTCTGCTTCTTTCACTCTTCATCCATCTCTCCCTCGGAGGTTTAGCTGCTGCGCGCGCGGGCCAGCCTGAATGTTTCTTCGTGTTTGACTGGTGTCCCACAAAGACGAGGTGAATGTACAGCATCATGATGGAAACGGACTTACATTCCCCCGTGGTGCCCCAGACCAACCCGTCCAACCCGGGGGGACACGCGGGAGGCGGAGGCGGGGGGGCCGGAGGCAAAGTCCCACAGGAGAGGATCAAGAGACCCATGAACGCCTTCATGGTGTGGTCCCGGGGTCAGCGAAGGAAAATGGCACAGGAGAACCCCAAGATGCACAACTCGGAGATCAGCAAGCGGCTCGGCGCCGAGTGGAAAGTGATGACGGAGGCGGAGAAGAGGCCGTTCATCGACGAGGCGAAGCGGCTCCGGGCCATGCACATGAAGGAACACCCGGACTACAAGTACCGGCCGCGGAGAAAGACCAAGACGCTGCTGAAGAAGGACAAATACTCGCTGGCCGGCGGGCTCCTCGGCTCCTCAGCGGCTGTGGGGATGGGCGGCGGGCAGCGGCTGGAGAGCCCCGGAGGGGGGCACGCGGGGCCAAACGCAGGCTACGCCACGCACGTGAACGGCTGGGCCAACGGCGCGTACTCGGGCCAGGTGGCGGCGGCAGCGGCGGCGGCTCACGCCATGATGCAGGAGGCGCAGCTGGCGTACACGCAACACCCGGGCACCGGGGCTCACCCGCACCACCCGCACCATCACCCGCACCACCACCCGCACAACCCGCAGCCCGTGCACAGGTACGACATGAGCGCCTTATCTTACAGCCCCATCTCAAACTCTCAGAGCTACATGAGCGCGTCTCCGCCGGGCTACGGTGGCATCACCGGCTACACCCACCAGCACCAAAGCTCCGGCGTGTCTCCGGTGTCCGGGGCCATCGGCGGCACTTTGGGGTCTCTCGTGAAATCTGAGCCGAGCGTGAGCCCGCCGGTGTCCACCGCGCGCGCACCGCCGCCGTGCCCCACGGGGGACCTGCGGGACATGATCAGCATGTATCTGCCGACCGGTGAGGTGGCGGGGGACTCCTCCGTTCAGAGCAGACTGCACGTGCTCCACCCGCAGCACTACCAGAGCAGCGGCTCCACTCCGGTAAACGGGACGGTTCCTCTGACCCACATTTAAACCCCCCCACATGTCCTGCAAGCACCACAAACCACAACCAAATATTTACACTCTAGATGTGGGCACGAGCTGCTGATGAATTGTAAATTATAGGCGGTTATAGCCATAAAAATGCAATCACTTTGAACAAACTTTTTTTTATCGTTATTATATTTTTTTCTTTCAGTGATGGATTCTTCTGTCTGTCCGAGTTTAAAGGAAAGCGCACACGGTTCACTATCGCTCTCTGGAACAGAGCATGCCAAGTGTTTTTTTGTTTTGTTTTGTTTTTTATTTTTTTCACACGATTTAAATTATAATCCGTGAAGTGCTGGTGCGATTTGAAGGTTATTTTTTTTCCCGACTTTTCTGTGGAATTAAAGGCACCAGCGGTGTGTTTAAGGGATCCATAAAAGCTGTCCGAAAAATGAGCGGAGGGCGGGAATGGAAGATGTGTTGGAGAAGAAGACTAAGGAGAGAAAAAAAGTTTCTAGGCTGCAGTTTTTAAAAATGATTTCCAGTTTTAATGCTTGTAAACATGTGAGTCAGTCGGTGTAATTTGAATTTTGTTTTTGTTGTTGTAAAATCTTGTAAATTGTGAATAAATAGGCCTACTGAAAACGCTTTTATGCAATTGTACATAATTTATAAAAATGCGCAATTTCTTTTTCTTTTGAGGGAGGGGGCGGGGTTAAAAAGGAAACGAATATGCGCCGAGTTTAATAAATTTTAAAGAATTTCTTCTGTCTTGGAGAAAGCTCGTGGTGTGTTTAATGTCTGCATATTTAAACTGCTCTGAGAATTCCTGGTTATCTACATCGGCTGTATTGTTAGGATATAACGACACATGATCGTCCTTGTATGGCTGGATTAACGTTAAAGTAGACGGGGAAAAACAAATCTGGTCAAAAAATGCACAAAACAAGAAATAAATAATAATTAATACGTTGCACGCACGCCTGTTTCCTAACCACAGAGGTGACTTTGATAATAGCATGCCTTGAATTAGTCTCGGCGTTTTTAATAGATGATTTCTCCTCTGATAAAAACATGATCAGGTTTTGCTCTTCATTCTGATCGAGCCTTTTTTTAAATTTATTTATGTTTTATTGATACAGTTAAAAAACGGTATTTACCCGCCATTAAGATCTTAACATCACTCTTTACATTACATGATTACATCATTACTCTTTTCATCATCATTATTAAGATGATAACAGACATCTGAGAACAGATTCAGATTCATTGGTGTAAATGCAGATTTTTTTTAATCGTCTTTGTTGTTTGTTTGTTTATATTTGGGGTTTTCTGCACTAGAATTTTTTTTTAAAAAGCATTTCAAAATAATAAACACTCAGGTGCTGACAACATAGGATCCTATATTTTGTAATCTGATAATTTATCTGTAAGAGTGCAGTCGATGGTTAAAATATAGACAAAAATTGACTACATTTTTAGCCAAACACTGTCCTAATACTCAAGATTTTTTTTATTTTTTCTTAAATATAATATAAACTGTGCCTTTATTCTTTAATATCTATGTTTAATACTGTCCCTCATGTGATTCGCATCCATAGATAGATACA
This sequence comes from Mchenga conophoros, assembly GCF_057382185.1. Classification (NCBI taxonomy): domain Eukaryota; kingdom Metazoa; phylum Chordata; class Actinopteri; order Cichliformes; family Cichlidae; genus Mchenga; species Mchenga conophoros. The sequence goes on along the minus strand of NC_140547.1, from coordinate 40,727,140 downwards.
AAGCTTTATTTTATTTCCATTTTGAGAAATTGTTTCATGTTGTTGTTGTTTATTTTTCAGTATCTCTTACATCCAAATTCTAAAAACACACGTAAATGGTAAATAAATGGCCTGTATTTATATAGCGCCTTACTAGTCCACGTAGGATATGTATTTGAAAAAATTACTCATAAAATAGCCTCAGTGTGTGCGTTTGTGGAAGTCATGGCTAAAATATACCCTTCTTTAGGATGAGAGGACATTTTTGTCTCCATCATCAGTTTGACCTACCCGATCCTACTTGATCATTTAAAACTTACTTTATAATGTGCACCTGGCTTCTTTAATGATTGTACTTATAGGCCAAGACAAAATATTATTATTATAATAATTTTTAATTGTTTGTTTGTTTTTGGTTTTCCTCTTCAGTCTTATTTACTGCAGGGTCATGACCTCAGCAATCTGAAGAAAATCCAATAACGCAAGTATCCGATAGTCAATTCACCCAGTGCCCTCACTCAGGCCCACTTCAACGCTCGCTTTCACCTGGGTGCTTTTACTCTACTGCCGGCCCTCAAATCTTACCCCATCCCATGACCTCCAGCATCAAATGCCTCCATCTGTATGTGCAATTGTCACGGTTGTTACATTATTTCCTTTTTTAAATTTGATGGCTGAATCTGTTGAGGCCCCCGGGTTGGGAGCGAGCAATGAATGAGGGCAGGAGGAGGTAGGAAGGGAGAAGGCAAGGAGAGGAGAGGAGGTTTTTGTGTTGGAGGAGAATGGGGGATTAGTCCTGGTGTAAGCCGGGGCAACCCGGAGGTCACCCCCAACAAAAAGCCCGGCAAACAACACCCGTGGTTTTATCAGACTAATTCCCACTCGGGTCTGAACTCAAAAGCGAGAGGGCAGCGTGGATGCGAGTTACATCTAGTAAAGATGATTCCAGCAGGTATTTAATATGCACACAGTTGGTCTTATATAATTTTTTTCTTTCCCTACATAAAATGCCAGGTTTGTTTGGCTCTGTCTTTGCTCTCTGATATTAAAAAAGCTGCTAACATTTCGATACACTATGACAGACTTTTATCATCAGGATTTATTTTTAACGCGGGAAAACAGCCCATCAATCAAAGAGGGGGTCATTTAGGAGCTCACAAGACACTACTTGGATTATTTTCAACAAAAGGTTAAAACAAGAAAAAACAAAATGAACTAGTTAGCAGAAAGCTTTAACAGGTCAGTGGATGTTTCAACATGGACTCTGATCCAAGCAGGCTGGGAAAAGTTTAAAACTAAGACCGTGTTAAAAACAGACAGCAGAATAAAAAATGCTCTTCGGACATCACACAGGTGACACTTTGTGGAACTCCATGCAAGCGTCCACGGCTAAACGCAAGACTCCAGATTCTGACTGAGCCCAGGATCAGAGGTTAAAGGTCATGTGTTCTAACACGGACAGCTCAAAGTATCTCACTGTAAGGTAAGTTCTTTTTAAATACATACTGTAAATATAGAAGCTAAAATACAAAACAGCAAACTAGAATCTATAAGAACAAAATCATTTCTAAATGCAATGATGTACATTAGAGAGATTTTTCTGAGTTTTGACACAACCCAACTGACGTCAGGTACAGATGAACTTTTTCTTCGTTACTTTAGAATACTTCCTGTTACATTTATAAACCCCATTCCCCATTATTCGTGTTCTTGTTCATGGAGTTTACAACATTATCGGCCAGATGTTGAGGCTGTAAAAGACTTGCAAATCAGGTTTCGTGCTGCATGAAATGAAGCGCTACTAAAAAAAAGAGCGTCGTGCAGTCTTTGCAAAAACGCCAAGTTTGAGCAGGAAGTTAACTTCACTTCCTTCTCAGCTCCTCGACGCATTTCTAAAGCATGGCTTCCTGTGGAAGAATGGGGATTAAAAAATAAAGATAATTTAAACAAAAAAAAAGTGAAGAGATATTTGACTATTTAATTATCACTCATCAAAAACTTGTTTCTGCAGGATATTATTATTTGTTCATTGTGATAAAAGGTGAGATGATTGCCTCTGAATACCGCTCTGATTGGACTTTTTGATCGCAAATGTCTTAATATGATGATAGGGAAATGGCAGAGGGGAAAGTGGAGGATTCTGCCGCAGCTATTCTGATTGATTCGCTAAACCTCGAGGTATGATGGGAGCGTTTCCTCCGCAAAGTGTAAGAGAAAGGGAGTCAGTAATTACTATTATCAGAGAAGTGGGACTCAAATGATCAGGCTTATCCTCGGGTCCTGATGTGACGCGAAACCCAGGTAAGATGAAATTATACCCGAGTGACACTTGTCTAGATACGCCACGCAAAAAGACATCAATCAGCGCATGCATCAGTCAGAAGTGCAGCTCGGTCTGGTCCACACTGTGCTATACGCAGCAGCTTCTATCATCAGGAGAGGCTGAGGGCTGGACCTGTGCATCCGCACATCCACAGTCATGTGTCTGCAGGTCTTCCTCCTCTCCTCATGTTCAGCTTGGCACATGTTTGGACACCACTGCTTTGGCACGTCCCACTCCATAACCCCGTGCACCCGCTTCCCCTCCCCTTCCCCAATCCATTCCATGTGCTCCTGGTGTCCTGAACGTGGATAATCAGCGTCAGTTTATCACGCCTCCGCATATTTCCCTCCCTCTCCTCCTATAAAAACCCTCACCTCTGTCGTTGGACCCGGTTCTGTCATGGGAGATTACGGGGGACCGATTGCACAAGACTGAATGTGGCGCGAGGAGATTAGCCGGGGACGCCATAGAAAATAGCAACGGGGCCAACAGATTCCTCGCGAGGGGGCCTTATCGTGCAATTACACGTTGACACGTTTTAACCATTTTTCAGCCTCTTAATCCGAGCAACCCCCCGCCCCCCCCCCCCCCCTTCCTCCCCCTCCTCTTTTCCAAAAGCAGACCTATTGGTGCTGAGGGAGTCTCACTGCTCTCTGTCTGACTCTCTCCATCAGTCTCTGCTGCCGTCTAAAAAGTCTGCCTCATTTGCTCTCTTTATCAGCTTCTGTCGACGTTCCAAAATCTTTCAAAAAAGAGGGGAAAAAATACGGATGAACACAGCGTTATCTTTTTTTCTCAATTGGAAAAAAGACTTTTAAGATAAATTAGATGCCCCAAAAAGTTAACTCCTTTGGAAGAGATATAAAAAGATCAGTAACATCTAAGATCGAAACTGAACAGAAAAAGGATCATTTTGTGGCAAAATTCAGTCAGCCTGGAGGCGAGAATCAAAAGTCCCAATGAGTATGAACAGTTTTTCTGTCTATGTTCACATTTGTTTTTAAAAATTATTTGATGCTCTGCTCTGGATAATTGCTCTTGTTTTGGTTTTTCTGAGACTGATTCACAATGTGAGGATCTAACTGTACCCAAGGATGGAGCACGAACTGGACTGTGGTGATTTTAGTAATACTGAACATATTAGCTTAAATTCCACATAAAAAACACCAGATTCTTGCATGCTGTCTAATTTAGAGTGCATGTCCATGTTAAGCTGGTTGGGAAAGTTAGATATTTCAATATTTCTCCCACTGCTCACCCTTACCTTTTTTCTGTTATTTGGAATATATGTAAGATGTTTAAAGCTTTTAAATGTGCATTAAAACTGGCTTCTCACACACACACTGATCAGCTTTTTATTAACCTGATTTAGTTGCGTCTGAATGTTTGTAGATTCACCCACAGACCATTTCCATGATATGATTGAATTGAGCTGTTTTCTTTACATCCCTTCTGTTTATTCCAAGCAAACATGGTCCGAGGTAAAGGTCAATATAAAGCCAGTGTCTCACAGGCAAACTTTAATTTAAAAAAAAAAAATATATATATATATATATATATATATATATATATATATATATATATATATATATATATATATATATATATATATATATATATATATATGACACAAAACAAGAAGGTGTCTGTCTGCGGTAAGGTTTTTGCATTAAAAAAAACAAAAGAAAAAACACCTGAGGGCAAAGCAAGTGACACAAATAATAGATTTTAAAGCACAAGTCCTGGCATCTATGGTGTAAAAGTAGCATTTTGGCTAATATGAAGATGACCTCAGTTAAAGTTAATGTGAAAAATAAAAAGAATTCCATTATAAATCTCCCTGCACTCTTTATAGTGGAGCAGCTGCCTGGAGGCATTTTAAACAAGTCACCAGGCATCAAACAGACTGTGTGGTGTCTCGTTCCCCACCGCTTCTCAATTCAATTAGAGCCTTTCATGACAATCAATTAGGGAGTACCCCCTAGATCTCCCTGGGGACCTATAATCATCACTCGTCGCCTGGACGCTTCAGTATAAAGTAACAGGGCCACTGGGAACTGCAAGGAGACAGTCTGCGGTTTATTTCAGGGTATTTTACTTCATATTATCCTGTGTTTGTTTTTTTCCCCTTTCTCACTGGCTGTGTGTGTTAAATGTAGATTTTCCCCCTGTAAGTTTTACCCGCCTGCGCCATTTTCCAGCATATTACGGGTTTACTAGGAAGGCTTTACTGCCTGTCTTTTTATACTTCTTGTCTTTTTTTGTTTGTTTTAATAGTTCTTCCAGCTTTCACTCATAGCCAAAAGGTTAAATCACAGCTTCCTGAAACGCTGTTCTTAAAACAGAAACCATGAAGTACTTAATGATGGCAAAATTCTCCGCTGCGGGTCTTACCTTGCTTCATAATGGAGTAATTAGATGACTAATGAAGTCTTGAGTTTTCCACCCAAAACCATATGCTCTTGCTGTAGCTAAATATAATTTTCTACTCTGCTATATCCTCTGCTCTCTTATACTTCTCCTCTGTGATGCACTCAGAGATAAATATTGTACCTATATTTTTCACTATAACACACATATACACACACACACACACACACACACACACACACACACACTTATAATTCACATGATCACAGGTTTTTGAGTCAAACAAACACACACACATCCCATAAATGTCTGTCTGTTCAGGATTAGTTAGATGTTTTTCTCTACAGCAGAGATGTCTTTCTGAGGGCATTTTAATCTGGATGCTTTTCTCTCATATTTTCATTACTTTGATGGGGAAATTGCTCCAGAACTGCTCGAGTATGTAACTATGTAGATGATTATTCAAAGACACTGGTATTGGTAACAATATATTATAAAAATCCCATCATTGTAGATATATTTTGGTCGTCTCCACTTCCTAATTCTCACCTATCGGGCAATGATGGAGTGAAATAGACTGTTTATTACATCATCAATCATTATTAGATGCCCTTATTGAACATACAGTAAAATGCATTAAACTGTGAGCTGTCCAGTGCTGAATTGAGCCAGTAGTCAGATTGCTTACCACAACTACTACATTTCTTTTTATTGGTCCTTTTAAAGTTTGCTAAACCAGACTCATGTTTGCTAACAAAATAAAGATTGTTACTGTCCCGCGATGGCCTAGTCTATGTTTCAAAACACCGGCAATTTACTTGCACACAGTTTTAAACCTGTTGTGGTCTTCTTCCGAGGGAAATGTCACAATTTTGAGCCACTGAACAACAACGCAAAATGTTTGCAAGTGGCTGTTTAAAGGCCTTAAATGAAGCAACAAGTGTTCTTTGAGAAAAACAAAACACTGGTCGAAAGAAGGCAAAGAAAAGCTTCAGGCTATCTACTTTTAACCAATTATAAATGCAGGAGCAAAAGTGAGGTCTCTTCAAGCCAATTACCTCAAACACCAAGGTGCTTTTCCTGGAGGGTTAAAGCACTTTAGTGCGGAAAGAAAAACGCAGGTGAGAGAAGAGGAAGGAATGGAAGAGAGCAGGAAAACGCTAACATGATTACAACTGTAGCTCAGGCTCAGGTAATCACTGGAGTTAAAAGGTCTCCTGCCAGCCCAGAAGCCAATGAAACACTCTCTCTTCCTTTCACCTCTGCAGAGGGGAACTCTGTCATTTGCAGATTGCAGGTGAGATCTGGTTCAAATCTCGCCTCACCTCAAACCGGGTGCCAAACACACTGGTGAATTAGCGCCATTCATCAGCAGCGGTTCCATAATTATCTGGTGTAGTATGACATGGGGAGAATTCTGTGTGCATGTGTGTGTGTTTATATCTTATTACTCTGCATTTTTAACATATTCAGGCTGGATTTTTATTTTTTTGTATTTAAGAGTCAGACCTTTAAAAATGAAAAAAACTATTTACTGTCTAAGCAGGAGCCTTCAGTGCTGACTGTGTTCCACCCATGTTGGACAAGGCTTAGCTCTAATTTTTGCTTTATCCTAACTACCAGCTTTCCTTTTATTGAATAAAATAACTGAGTCTCATGTCTGCAAACAACAGACCCTACAAACATAATGCAAACTATTTTGGTAAACTTGTATGACAGCTATCCCTTTATAGACAAGACATGCTGTCACGTACATCTCTCATTAAACACAGTGGTTTACAGAATACCAACAGAGTCACTGCTGATGGACAGGTGTATCCACGCAAGAAGCTGCAAAACTTTACAGGTAAAGGATCAAAATGAAGGTTACTTTGAAGATGGGCGTGGTTCTGACTCAAGAGTACTGCGTGCTAGTAATGATTATCTTACATTACTTGGCAAGTGTCACCATATGTCTGAATGTGTCGTGTATTCAGCTCTAGTTTCGTCCACTGAGGGGTTATGATTTGGGTAGCATTTGACTGTGTGCATGTCATTCTGTCTGTAAACATCTTGTGTTATATCGTTAAAGAAAGTATGATCAAGAGAAAAAGAGTGAGCTACCTAATTAGAAATATGCTGTAGCATAATATAATATAATAAGTTATTCATGCCCAGTTATGTACAAATCAATCATAATGTCACATATCCTTCCAAGTAAGTGGAGTTGTGCTAGAAACCCTAACTGTTACAATGCACGGTGATGCAGTTACAGGAACTACAACAGTACAGAGGATGGCCAAACACAACCTTATTGGGGGGAAAAACGGGAACCATTATCTACCTGAAATTAACAAAATGCACATATTTTATCAGTGTTGTGAACACTTTAAAGTAATATAAAACGTGTGATTTATAGACTAACACACCAGAGCACAATGCTCTTTTTTCCCCTAAAAAGGCCTAAATAAGTCACCTCCCCAAACTGGACTGTGAATAGAAGGAGTGTGCGTACATATGTGTGTAAGTGATTGTGCAGCCTCTACAGGCAGTTCATGCACTCATTATAACATGGTGACCCACAGTAGCCAAGGTAAGACACAGGGCAGAGAGCCATTAGTCACACTACTTAGGCTGTCTATCAGAGCAGTGTGTGTGTGTGTGTGTGTGTGTGTGTGTGTGTGCGTGTGTGTGTGTGTGTGTGTGTGTGTGTGTGTGTGTGTGCACTAAAGAGAGGGAAAAGAGGCAGAGCACCAAGACTCACTGCATCCAAACTGCATTAGTTCTTCAGTTAAATGCTGCCACTCTGCACATGCTATGAATGATTTGATCTTTTTTTCAGCATGTGTACAGCTGAAACATCCTAAAGACTTTGACTTTTTAGTGGACTTTAGATCAGTAGTGACATTAGGGATGTCACAATCTCAAAAATCTAGTCATCAGTACCAGCAGAATGACACGATTTTTGAAAATTGATTGTCCCATGTACTCAAACGTAATCCTAATTCCTTATGAAATTCCTTATGAAAAAGTGTTTTTATATCACTGCTGACAGCAGACCATTTATTTAAAATGTTAACGTTCTATTTTAGTGATGGGACACAGATTGTTAGAAGATTACCCACTGGAAGCATTTAACCAGAGGAACAAAGGTCTCCCAAATATAATGGCTACGTGCATTTCAGAAGGATAACACTTTGGATGTTGTTGAATATTGAATTATGACTCATTGACTGTCTTTGAACAGCTCAAGTCTTTCAGGTGCTTTGTTCAATTTGAAGGATTTCCTTCTTTGGTCTGAAAAGAGCGATAGCATTATTTGCATTTTGACTTTTGCAACTCAATTATGACTCATCCATCTCAAATACAGTACTTTCATTGCCAACTGTGTTTTTCTTATACAGTTGAAATGGCACAACTGTGGGATAAACAGTACACAACACGTTAGCTACCATGATGTCATCTATTGGTTTTTGAAGTCTTGTTTTGAAGCCTCAACATAAGTTTCCACCATCCCCATCTTTCAAAAAAAGGTTGATGGGAAAAAAAGAATGGCTTGTTAGCCAATGAGCGTGTGATTTTATTCCACAGAAAGCAGAGGTGTGGACTTGAGTCACATGACTTGGACTCGAGTCAGACTCGAGTCATTAATTTTATGACTTTAGACTTGACTTGAAAAAATGTTCTAAGACTTGTGACTTGACTTGGACTTTTACACCAATGACTTGGGACTTGAATTGGACTTGAACCGGTTTACTTGAAAAGACTTGATATTTTACCCCAAATATAAAATTTAACATGCATATTATATAGAGATTGAAAATGTGACGTCATTCACGGGTAGAACCGCAAAGGATTCTGGGAACTCGTGGCAAGCGGTACTAGCGCACGCAGGCTTTCAATTAAAATCAGTTATACAGCGATAAAAAGAAACACAAAAATGTCAAGAAGCCGTTGTATTATTAACTGCAATAGCCGGTCGCATGACAGCCACGGGAAGCCGACGAGTAAAGAGATCAGTTGTTATCGGATTACGTCGTTGAAGAGAAATTGTTCGAGCCATGTTTCCGAAGTAACAAAGAGGCGACTGGATTGCAGCCATTCAAAGACCAAATATAACGTCCCAGAACACTCCAGCTCACAGGTTAGTCTGCTCCAAGCATTCCCACAAAGGTCAGTCTGCTGTTGTAGTTAATGCGTCATTTTCATAACATAATTGGTGATATAGGTTACAAGCAAGTCTGGCGCTGAACAGAAATTGTCGCGCTATGCTCCTTTGTTTATTGTGCATAAATAGTGAATTGTCCTGACACAATATTGCGTTTCGCTTCTGTTATTATGGTACATTGACAAAAACATATACTTTTATTCACAGGATAAAACAGGTTTTTTGTATCACTAATTGCCCAGTGCGATTACAGCATACAGTATTATTGTCACTGCTACATTTCTGTGATGCTACCAGAAATTATTTCCACTGCTAATTAATTACCATTGAGCTCAAAGGTCCTATTAATAAACGGTTAAGGAATGTGTATTTATGACGACAATTTGTGAGACTGGTAAACTTATGATACGTACGATGGTCTTTCGTTCTACACGGTGCATTTCAAGGTCCTGCACCCATCCGTCGGTAAACTGTACCTGGGCTTGTTGCAGTGACCGGAAGTTACTAAACTTCATGAGTGTATAAATGGCCTGCATTTGTATAGCGCTTTTCTAGTCCATAGGACCCCAAAGCGCTTTACACTACATTCAGTCATTCACCCATTCACACACACATTCACACACTGGCGATAGCAAGCTACATTGTAGCCACAGCTGCCCTGGGGCGCACTGACAGAGGCGAGGCTGCCGGACACAGGCGCCACCGGGCCCTCTGACCACCACCAGTAGGCAAACACGGGGTTAGTATCTTGCCCAAGGATATTTGGCATGCAGCCAGGATGCAGCCTGGGATCGAACCACCGACCTTCTGATTAGTGGCTGACCTGCTCTGCCACCTGAGCTACAGCCACTCACTCCAAGAAGCTATAATTATAAATATGCTACGATGAGATAGCTGACTTCATCTAACTAGCAAATGTTTTCCAGGCTACGTTGGTGATGCAGTTTTTTTTTTAATGATATTTTAAAAAAAATATCATTTATTTATGTATGATATTTTTGTCATGCGATTTTAAAGCCAGTCCTACAACCGCATCCAAGAATAACATGCAGCTTATCTCAGAACTGTCGGTGAAAATTATTCTTGGAGCTAGGTTTAATTGAGCTGCATTTTAAAGAGGTGCAATTTCACAATTTGTGTATATTTTCTAAGTTCACTATTTTGTCATGTGTTGAGAAAAACACAGATTTTAAAATTACATGGTCTAATATTTACATTTAGCATAACTGCAACATGCTTTTTTTCGTTTTTTTTTTAAAGACTCGAAAGGACTTGAAATTCAAAATTTCAGACTTGTGACTTGACTCGGACTTTTACACCAGTGACTTGAGACTCGACTCTGACTTGCCTGACATTACTTGAGACTTGACTTGAGACTTGAGGATAAAGACTTGAGACTTACTTGAGACTTGCAAAACAATGACTTGGTCCCACCTCTGACAGAAAGTGCTCCATTTTCCAACGTGGTATCACGAACATTTACAAAATAAACTTATTTAATTCAATATGATCTAAAGCGAGTGACTGAGTCCTTAAACTCAGCAGGAAAGTGTTTATCCAGTCACAAAGCTGTTTTCCTGTAGACTTCCATAGGACCGGAAGTACTTTTACAACCACAGCTATCACCATCTGGTGGCCATCAGACAGAATAAAGGCTTGTTCTGTGAAATATTTTGGAAGACACCAGCCCGTGAACCTATATATTAAGTAGCCAACCTGGCTAATGATGAGAAGACGCACTTTACCATTAGTTTGCAGTTTGTCGCATTTCCAATCTCAACTAACGCTAACATCTGATTCACGGTCACTTTAAACAATGTTCCAGTTTATTACAGCTCAGCTCATAGTTCAGACCAACAGTTATGTTAACACAACAGGGATGAAAGAAGTCTAAAGAAACAGTGGAGCCTGGGTCATCAAAGCGCCTTGAGGCGACTTTTGTTGTGATTTGGCGCTATATAAATAAAATTGAATTGAATTGAAATTGAAAACCAATTACTCTGAAGGTCAAACTCACAGGTGAATGAAATCTACACAGTAATATTTCACATGTTTCTCACGTATCTGCAACTTCAACTTTGTAATTACAACCTTATTATAGGTGACAGGGATGCTTACTAACACAATCAAAATAAGACCCAAACTGTAAAATGATCATTATTGCCAAATTAAAGGATATAATGCATTTTTTGTTTGTTTGTTTTTAATATTAGCTGTTTTATTAAAGCTGTTTACTTTGCAGTTCTTAGTGCCATTAGAGAGTGTCTCTGCTCAGAAAGATTAAGTAAAAAACACCCTACTGTTTATCTACCCAGCAGTGTGTGATGTCGCTTACTAAAAAGTCTCCAAAGAGGGGAAAAATGTTACGGTCCCCTTCTGTTATGGTTGAGGAACGACTTTTTTAATTCTAACTTTTAATTCGTGATAATGTGAGTGAACATTTCCCTCCAGTGTCCATGCATCTGGGGCAATGCAACGCTACATGTTCATAATCAGTAGCAGAGAGTGAGTGCGTGTGTGTGTGTGTGTGTGTGTGTGTGTGTGTGTGTGTGTGTGTGTGCATTAGGGCAAAACAATATGCTAATCTCTGGCGTGGAGTGGAGGGATTTGCTGTATAAAGAGTGAGAGAGAGACAGGGAAAGAGAGGGGAGCATGCTTGTTAGCGATAGCCTGGCTGAAGTTTCCTACACACACCCACCTCCCTGATCCACTTATGTAGGCCTTCTAGTGTGTGTGTGTGTGTGTGTGTGTGTGTGTGTGTGTGTGTGAGTGAGAGAATAATCTGTCAGAATATGTGGTGTCATCTATACATGGTTTTCCTGTTTGTGTCATTTGTGGATGTTGCATATTGAATATTGATATTGTTGTCTTTGCTGCGATTGTAAGCGTGCATGTGTGTGTGTGTGTAGGTGTGTGTTTATATGTATGTTTGTGTGAGTGCATGGGGATGATCTGTGTTGGCAGCCAGTAGTTATGGACTCAGATTAAACATGGAGAGGGATTCAGTTTGAGGGTATTTACAGATTCTCATTATAGCCTCAGAATCCGAGCGTGTGCAAACACACACACACACACACTCACACACACACACACACACACTCTAATCGTATCACCTATATAGCTTAATCTGTTTACTGTGATTAGACCAAATTTGAACATAGCATATTTTCAGTTTAACCTGGCTTCTTTGCTTCAGGTTTGAATGTACATGAAAATACACTGAATTTAGAAGGTAAAACCATATTTATAGCGCAGTGCCTACCTCTGTCCAGCCCTGTGCTAAACAAGAAAAGCTGATTCCTCAGTTTCTACTATACATGATGTTTCTTTATGACGTGTACACTTGAACTGACCTATGAACTGAGGTAAGTCTGGGAAGTATGCACAGTATGAATACAAATAATATACAGAGAAAAACCCAACAATCATATGACCCCCTATGAGCAAGCACTTTGGTGACAGTGGGAAGGAAAAACACACTTTTAACAGGAAGAAACCTCTGGCAGAACCAGGCTCAGGGAGGGGCGGCCATCTGCCGCGACCAGCTGGGGGTGAGAGAAGGAAGGCAGGACAAAAGACAAGCTGTGGAAGAGAGCCAGAGATTAATAACAAGTATGCTTCAATGCAGAGAGGTGCAAGGATTGCAAGTCCAGTCCTTGTATCTGATCATTTTCAGAGGAATGTTTTTGTTTGTTAAGCCATTTAACACTGACCTATGTTAGGTATAAAAAAGGCACCTAAGGTAAAGAATGAACCAGTGATGTGTGTACAAATAACAGAAAACTGAAAGCAAAGAAGCCACTTTATTTTGTATCACAAGGAACTTTGTTGGCCCTCCAGATCAGAAAGGAGAAACAGGCAGAAAAGGCTGAGGAATGCCAAGTTACACAAGTGCTGGACTGAAAATTAGTGGCAACCGGAAAGATTAATCCAAATGTGAAGTTTCTGATTCAAATCAAATTAAATCAAATCAATTATCGATATGTGCAAAGGATGTCAGGAGAGAGTGTCTGCAGGCCTCTGTAAAATGTGGAGGCTCTCTTACAGTATGGGGCAGAATTTCAGCCAGTGGTGTCGGGGAGCTTGTCAAAAGTAAAGGAATCCATCATGCAATACCATGTGGGAAGCAGCTGACTGACAACAGTTTCATTTTCATTCAGCATGACAATGATCCCAAACACACTGCCAGTGCAGTAAAATCTGGATAGAAAAATACACAGTGGAGCACTATCAGTCATGGATTGGCCTCCCCAGAGCTGGACCTCAACATTATTGAAGCAGTGTGGGATCATGTTGAGAAAGAACAGAACAAAAGGCAGAAACATCCAAAGCAGAGCTTTGAATGTCCTTCAACAAACCTGGAGAACTATTCCTGAAGAAATCACACGAAACAGTTCAACAGCTCAAGAGTTTTGCACAGTACAGTAAACAGAAATTATACCTGTACATCTACTGTCCAAGTCCATCTTGGAAAACAGCACCTTCAGAATATTTATAGAGCTGACATGATGTAAATTGGCAGACTCGAAACAAACCGTGATAACAATGGAGAAAAGTTCTATGTTGATTTTAAAAATATCTTAACCTACTCCCTATTTATATCATGTCTGATCAGTAAAAATAAATCATGTTTATTAAGATGTGAATGAGCAAAATACAAAAACCGGCAAGAAAATACTGCAGTGCTGATGAGGGATTATTCAACCTTGATCTAAACTTTGTGGATACACACAAAGTATGTGAACACTGCAGCATTCTTCATGTTGTGCACTTTACCCCAGACCAAACTCTTAAATCTAACCAACACGCAAAAAATTGGGAAGCTGTTAAACTTGTGACTGATTCTGTTATTGCCACATCTGGTGTGTCAGGGCGCCGACACCAAAGAACACCTTGTACATAAAGGGAAGGCGCAGGAAGCTTCTTGCATAACCTCATTATATCACACCGTTTTCGTGGAATAAATATTTCGAAGCAACACAGGGCCGGTAGAACAAGTTGTGCACACAACAGTGAAAGCTGATGGAGTTAAAGGGATATTTCAGGCTAATCTATTATTCATTCATTTGGCACTTTAGCTTCTAAATGCTTAGAAATGTTGACTGTGACTCCACGTCTGCTGATTGCAGATGAATAAACCAACTGCTGCTCCACAGAGCTGAGGGGAGTTGGTTTTTTGTGGGTTTGTCATTACCGGCGACCAGTTTCACGTAATCATTTAACCTGCACCTTATGACAGCTGGTACATCTTTTGAATATTTAAAACGCAAGAATAAACTAATAGGAAGAACAAAAGCAAGACATCAAACGGCCCGCCGACTCTACAGTCGTGTCAAACATCCTCATGAAGAAACTTTAGACAACGTGGCTCTTGTTTAGACACAAACTTTTTCTTGTTTTTTTTTTGTCTTTAAAGTACACAACTTGGTCGGTGGAGATGAGAAGAAGAATTGGGGGAGGGGGGGTGATGGTGAGGGATGTGGAAGGATGAGAAAAAACAGAGGGAGGGAAAAGCAGTGCTGAAACACAACGGGAGCATCCATCCTTTAACCGGTGGGGAGTTATCGCCTAACGACAGAGCTTTTCCAAACGCTTTAAAAAGCACATTTGAAGATGTATTAGTGCATCCCCGGATCCACTTGCTGCCAATAGGGGGCTGCTCACTGGGCTTTGTGCATGTCTGTGTGTATATATGTGATTTTTTTTTTTTTTTTTTTTGTGTAGCTCCCTTCAAATTCCCTTAGCGAGCGTTGCTAAGGTGCTTTAGGGATGGGATTAGCTGGAGGCTCATCACACATTCCAACAGGAAAAAAAAGTATGAAGGAAAAGAGAGAGAGAGTCAGAAATGAGGGGAAGAATTAAAGGAAGAATACGGAGAAGAGAAGGAAGGAAGGACTGTGATAAAATAAACAAATTTAAAAGACTAGAAAAACTTTTTTTAAAGAAGGGAAGACGTTAAAGACAGGAAATAAAGAGGGAGGGGCAATGTGATAAGAAAATGAAGTTACACATGGATAACAGACAAGAAAGGAAAGCAGACGAGAGCAAAAAGATGGAAAGATGAAAAAATATAGAGCTACTGAATAGTTGTAGAAACGCCATGATTTTTAATGGTGAAAAAATAACAAAAATTTGGAGTAAGGAAAAGAAATAACAAATGGTGAGAATGTAAAAAGGAGGAAGGAGAGATGAAAGAAAGGAGGCAACATGGAAGGAGGTCACTGAGAAAGAAGAAAGGACAGAGTAGAGAGAGGAGGGAAGAGGAGTGAAAGAGTGAGCTTGCTGACTGTTGCATCAGCATGTTAACCGAGGGCAATATGAGGAGAATAAGCCGCATAATGAAGCGTGCAGGCAGCTGCAGAAATGTGTCCAGGAAGCCACCTTGTCTCCACTGCTGTGATGTCTGAAATCCATCAGAGGAGCCGTCTGCCAGGTTTGGCATCCCGGTTTAACACGACACTGAGATTAAAGACACGCAGGCAGATGAAACCGCTAATCTTCAAGATCGTGGGTTATTTTTGGTGAGGTGCTTATGCACTGCACTTCCAAGATCTCCGCTCAATCACGTTTTTTGCTGCGATAGCTGTTACTGCCTGTACCAATTTTAATAAAACAACAACGAAAAAAACGCCTCCAAATGACACGACAAAATGTTTGTTACCGTAAAGTGTTTTCTGATCTGATGCTGCTATCTAAGGACAGCAAGGAATACAATGTAAAAAAAAAAATGAATGGAATACTCAGATCTCAATGGGAAAAAATATCATGCTGAAACATAAATGAAATGAAAATGATCAACCTACAGAGGGCTGAATTAAAAGACTTAAAATGATGTGGCTGGCTAGTCCAAATGGTGTTCCTAATGAGATGATGGATGGTGTCCCGGAGGATCTGCCCCCAGATCTGGAGCTGGGCATCACTGAGATCCTGGACAGGCTGAGGTGCAACCTTGTGGCATCAGATGAATGAAAACGTAATGTCCCAGAAGTGTTCTGTTGGATTTAGGTCAGGTGAGCGTGGTGGCCAGTAAGTGGTATCAGTTTTTTCACCCTCCATGAACTGTCCACATACCACAACATGTGTCCAGGCATTGCTGTATACCAGAAGGAACCCAGGACCCACTGCACCAGCGCTGCGTGTGACAACTGTCCAAAGATTTCATCCTGATGTTTGATGGCAGCCATGGTGCTATTGCCTAGGCTATAGAGGTCTGTCCATCACTCTATGGATGTGCTTCCCCAGATCATCACCACCAAACTAGTCATGCTCACTGATGTTACAGGCAGCAAATTATTCTTTATGTCACATGTGCTAAGGGTGAACCTGCTCTCATCTGTGAAAAACACAGGGTGCCAGAATGTGACGTGCCAATTCTGGTATTTAATGCCAAATGCCAATGCCAGGCAGTGAGCACAGGGCCCACTAGAAGACACCGGGCTCTCAGACCACCCTCATAAAGTGTTTCTGATTGTTTGGTCAGAGACATTCACACCAGTGTCCTGCTGGTAGTCATGTTGTAGCTCTGGCGATGCTCAAATCAAATTCAAATCAAATTCAAATTTTATTTGTCACGTACACAGTCATACACAGTACGATATGCAGTGAAATGCTTGGACAACTGCTCGTGACCTAAAGAAAACAAAAAAAGGAAAAGGCTATGAATAAGATAGGAAATAAATATGAAAAATTAAAAAGGGTAAATTTTACTAGGAAGGAATAAAATATAAATTAAGGTTAAAAAGGAAATAACTGTACAACACAAATTAGAATGAAGGGTAAATTTAACTGGGAAAGAATAAGATAAAATATATAAATTAAAGTTGAAAATAAAATAACTGTACAACAAAATACACAATATAGAACTATATAAGAATGTATGAAGAAATATAAATAAATATATATACAATAACAGCAGCTCTACAAGTATTAACTGGAAATGAAGAATATAATGTCCAGTGTTGTGCAATCCACATTATGTCTTCTGCAGTGCAAATATGCTTAAAGTGATTAAGTGATGAAGTGAAACAATGTCCAGAATGTCCAGTGTGTGTGTAAGAACTATATGTGTGGGTCAGTACTGTGTGGTGGTGTGATTGAGAGACCGTATCGCCTGCGGGAAGAAGCTCCTCCTCAGTCTCTCTGTGTTGGTCTTCAGGGAGCGGAATCGCTTTCCTGACCTCAGCAGAGAGAACAGTCTGTTGTTGGGATGGCTGAGGTCCTTCACCATCTTCCTGGCCTTGGTCCAGCACCGCCTGCTGTAGATTGAGTGCAGGTCAGGGAGCTCGGAGCGGATGGTGCGCTCAGCTGATCGCACAACCCTCTGTAGAGCTCATCTGTCCTGCATGGTGCTGTTCCCGAACCAGGTTAAGATGTTTCCCGCCAGGATGCTCTCTCATCCTGTTCCTCCTTGCACACAGGAGCAGATATCGGTGTATCCTGCACACTCCATTCATAAAGAAGGGAAAAGGGATAAAAGGCAAGTCATCCCAAATTGTATAAAATGACAGCAGGTGTTATGCAGTGAGGAATTAAAATTTGACATTTTTGGTTAAAATTCAGAAAAGTAACATCAGGTTTTATGCAATATCATCTGGAAACGCATCTTCAGCATGACGATGATCAAAAGCAAACCTGGATAGAAAAAACAGACAATGAAACATTATCAGTCATGGATTGGCCTCCCCACAGCCCGGACTTCAACATTATTGAAAGCAGTGTGGGATCATGTTGACAGAGAACAGAACAAAACATCCAAAGAAGAGCTTTGAATGTCCTTCAAGAACCCTGGAGAACTATTCCTTTAAGACTACTTAAAGACATGACAAGAAAGCTGCCTAAGAGAGTTCAGACTGTGCTGAAGAATAAAGGTGGTCTTGGCAGATATTGACTTTCAAGCTTGTCAGAATTGTTTTGCCTTTATATTCTGTATTTCCATGTATGTTTGCACATGTTTAAAAATTGCTGAGATTATGTATTTTATTCGTTTTAGGGCTGTTTGTCATTTATTATTTTACTAATAAATAACAACTGTGAGCTGGAAAAAAGTTGAGTCAGTGCATCCCTACTGAGAATAAGAAGTCATGGTCCCTGAACCACTCGCTCTACAGTAAGTCCTGCACATTAAGCAGAACAGCTGCCACCCACTAAACTCCTATAATAGCCTAATGTACATGTCAGGTCTCATGTTTTACCTGTAAGACTCACATTTCAGTCCCTCTGATCACCACCTGTGATATGAAAACATCAAATTTCCACACAGACAGAGAAATACAGCATCTCTCCAGTGCCGTAAAGTTTCTTAGGTAAGAGGCTGAGGTAGAACAGGCTGCCCAATTTGTACCCACATTTAACCCTACTGTACTTCTACATCAGGAGCTACATATCCTGCTATTCAAAGTCTTTTTTTAAACTTTGTTGTTGTCGCACTTAGCAGCACTGTGGCAAGCCAACTAATGGACCAACCAATTATGACAAGTGCATGGGGGGGGGGGGGGGGGGGAGTTAAAAGCAGTAAAATAATAATAATGTTGATGTTTTCCTGTTTTTTGAAGTCCAAAGGCTTTTTTCCAGCTGTCTAATAAAGTTTAATATTTTCAAACATCTGACCTTCTCTTCTTCTTTTCTTTAAAGTCAATACCAGTTATAGATTTTAGTGATTTCTTTGAAATCTATCATCTTTAGACTGGCATGAAAACCAGCCACACTATACATTTACTGTATTTGCAAGCGTTTGCTTGTAAAGCAGCGGGATCAATGTTGCATAGGTGTGGTCTGTCAGAGCTCATGTTACCTGGCCCTGCAATGCAACCTGAGTTTCCTCTGTTTGGACAAATTGACACAGTGAACTGAGCCGACAGGCAGCCAGATTTCCCTCTCTGTTTATCTCCATCTCACTCTATTCATATTTACTTATCACTTTCTCTCCATCCTATTAAATAAACAGAACTGCAAACAGATTAACAACAAAGTTAGTGAATTTTTAACATTAATGAAGTGTTAGATATTTCAAAATTATCTCATTAGGATAATTCAGCAATTTAAGAGCATTTTATTCATTCTTTTTTTTTTTTTAATCTTGAAACTTTAGATATCTTAAACTTTTCATCTATGCTCTGTGATTTGACCTCTCTTCTTTTTCTTTTAATATATTTTTTAATTTCCATCTTTCTTTCTTGTCCGAACCAACCGTTTAAGGTTTCCATGATCTCATTATGTGTCTATGAAAAGGGACAGGTAATGCAATCTGGCATGACGTGGCATGAATTATGTGTGTGTGTGTGTGTGTGTGTGTGTGTGTGTGTGTGTGTGTGTGTGTGTGTGTGTGTGTGTGTGTGTGTGTGTGTTTTGATTACCTGAATGGCGGTCAACAGAGTCTCCATTTCACCCGCTTATCTTGTCGAGAAATAATCATCTAATCAGATGCACACACACACACACACTGCATGAAAGCTTCTCATGCTTGCACAGCTGAATGCTTACACCCAACCAATGAGAACAGTGTTTACTTACAGCCCTTCTCTGTAAACTACCTTAAAGGGGAACTGCTGGTACTGAAAAGAGGAGCTTGTTTGTTGTTGAGGCACTGTAATAGGTATCAGTAAGCGAAATATTACTAAGTTGTCATATACTTTCATTATGAACACAAATACTAGGGGAATAGTGTGTTTATTTTGGGTTTATATAAACTCCAGGTTTTGCAAATTTTGACGCTTTTTTTTAAATAGAGGATTTTTTTCCCATAAAAACAAGTTCTAGTCAGAGAAAAACCACCAAAATCATTAATGATGATAAAAAGATGAAGAAGAACACGTTTCCTACTAAATTTTCAGAAATAGCAGGACAAAACAAAAGTCTCTGTCAAATAAGATCAATTGTTGTAAAAGCTCTGGTTCTGTGCATTTAATTTCAGGAAAGGTTTTAAAGTCTTGCTTTATATGAAATCTTTATCAAACCAATAATGTGGTTAAGAACAATAAACTAAAAGGAGCAATGCTGATATGTTCTTATTAGTTTATCATCTATTGACAGTTTATCTATAACACATGTGTCAAACTCAAGGCCCGCGGGCCACATCTGGACCGGCCGACATTTATATCTGGCCCGCGAGATCATTTTATATAGATTTATTATTATTGTTATGCGATATGAGGCGCTAGTAACACACAAACTACAGATCCCATAATGCAGCGCCTCCTTGCCAAACGCTAGGCTAGCTGGGAACATTCCCAGTGTTGTGCCAAAAAGTGATTGTCTGCCAAAAATTGATTTCCAATGTTTCTGTGTATTTTTTATGTGTAATATCTTTACGTATGTTCGTAAATAGACTTCGGTGAACAGGGTTTACAAAGGGGTTATATAGAGAATTAAAACAATATCTGTTTTTCAAGTATCTTTACAACTCTCTGCTATTGTACTTACATTATAACCAATCCGGTCCTTTATCCCCACTTAAAATATTTTTACAGAAATATTGTGATATTTGCTGCCATTTCTGCTGTCCTCTTGGCCAACTTACTCTTACAAAAGACATTTTTAATGTTAATGAGATTTTTTTTAACTGTTTAAATAAAGGTTATATAAAAGTCGCTGCCAAAAACTGATTGCGGCTTCTACCTTGTTACACGAATGTTGTTTGTGGCTCAAGATGACTTTATGTCATCCATGAGGGATGCATTTGACATATGTTTCACATATTATAGCCCAACAAGTTACTTATAGCAGTTTAAATACGAGCAATCACTTTTTGGCAAATACCGGAAATCAGTTTTTGGCAGACAATCACTTTTTGGCACAACACCGGTCAATCAAGTCAAACTTCTGTTATTGCGAAGCTAGCCCCCACAATGGCCAAGAGAAAAGTTGATTCTGAAAACAGAGCCTTTCAGCTCCGGTGGGAGGCTGAATATATGTTTACAAACATTGCCGGTAAACCGTGTGTCTTATTAGTGGAACTAATGTGGCTGTGATTAAGGAATTTTATTTAAGACCGCATTACCAGACAAACATCACGATAAGCTGAAAAACCTAAATGCAGAGCAGAACATACAAAAAGTAGAAGAGCTAAAGAAAAATCTGACATTTCAGCAGATGTTTTTCACCAGAGCAAAATCACAAAGTGAAGCTGTTGTGAAAGTCAAGTCAAGTCAAGTCAAGTCAACTTTATTTGTCAATTCTGCCACATGTACAGGACATACACAGAATAGAAATTGCGTTACTCTCAAACCCTAGTGATTAGAAAAATGCAAATAAAATAATTAAAAAGTAAAAATTTAAATAAATACAATACAATTTTACGTATAACAAAAAAAAAAAAAAAAAAAAGCTATGCAATATACAATATACAATATTCAAGTAAGAAGGCATAGTGGTGCAAAATAGGCAAATAGTGCAAATGGAGATTTAGTAGTGTACGGTAAGAGATAGTGTAACAACAAAGCAAGTTTTATTGTAGCAGAGGAGCCAAATCAGCCCAGTACCGCTCTGAAGAGCTGCATGATGAAGCTGTGCGATGTCTTGTGTCCAGACAAAACGCAGATTTTGGCAAATGTGAGCCTGAGGAGAAACGTATGTCAAAGTGCAATCGACATGAAACTGCCCTGGGACAAACTTGTTGGACTTACAACAGATGGAGCGCTGTTGTGTGGTGAAAAAAGTGGACTAGTCGGCAGGATGCGAGTAAAGATGCAAGAGAACTGTACCGGTGAGTTAACAGCATGCATCACACACCAGGAAAGGTTGTGTGGTAAAGTCCTTAAAAGTGAGCATGTAATGATCACCGTGACGTAAACCGTACATTTTATCTGAGCTAAAGGTTTAAATCACTGTCAATTTCAGTCTTTTATGTGGGAAATAGATTCAGAGTTTGCCGACATTCCTTATCATACAGAGGTCCGTTGGCTGAGTTGGGGGAAAGTGCTCAATAGAGTTTTTGAGCTCAGCAAGGAAATCTGTCAGTTCATGGACGATGCGGTGAAGTCATTTCAAGTGAAGCTGTCACAAATGCACCAGTGCAACTTGCCTCGCTTTCCCTGTTGCCAAGTAATGTTGAACCAAGTCAGTGCAACAGTGTTCCCAAACGCGCACTTTGCTGATAAACTGAGCGCACTGAGTTGGTGACTTTGAAGCACAAAATGAGAATTTCGAGCTGCTTCACAACCCATTTACAGTCGACGTGGAAACTGATTCAGATGGAGCTGCATTGTAATGGGACACGCAAGGCAAAGTACGACACTGAATGGCCCGCAGAGTGTATTAGTTCCATTCCTAAAGCAACAACCCAGCTCCGTCTACAGCTCCAACCTTGTGTATGCTTTCATTTATTTTTTCTGGGGTTTTGGCAGCATGTTCATATTTCTAACTTGCATAATTTTGACAGGATATATTTTTATGGAGAGCAAAATATTTAAAGTTAAAGTTTATTTTTTTAAGTTTATTTATTCTGGATTTATATTCCTGTCTCTTTTTATTCATATTTATGTTTACAAAAACATTGTTTTAGTGTGTTCAATAAACGTTTATCTTGTTTGACCCGCGACCTAAAGTGTACCATGAGGTTTGGCCCCCTGTGCAATTGAGTTTGACACCCCTGATCTATATTATACTTAAAACATACTGTAAATCAAAGAATCCGTGAAAACGCAGCACTTTCAGCTGGTAAAAAGAGAGACGCTTTCATGACAGAAAACTCTGACTTTAAGCTCAACATAGCTCGCTAATCCATTAATGTCACCTCCATAATACACCCTTCAGTTCACCTCTGCCCACAAAGAACACCGACACAAAAAACGTTGTAGCTTTGGGAGGTCTCAGCATTCTCTAGTTTTAATTCTGCACTCCATTTACACTGAAAAAAGTCTAACATGCAGTCATTCATTCAATCTAATAAGTGCCATTCAAAACAGAATAAAATCATTGATTTGATTGTGAAACCCTTTCTTTTTGCATTTTAAAATACCACTTTTGATTTGGATGAAACTAAATATCTGTACAAAGGACACAACGCAAAGTTTTTGATTTCTCTCAAAACATATATTTCTTTTCATGTTGAACAGATAATATCTTTAATTTGAGTCAAAGTGATTTGCACTTGAACACGCCCACCAGAAATAGACCGGGACCCATTTTTATTCTGCATGGCTGCTGGAAACATCGTGTGTTACAAAAGCTTTTATAATTTGTATTGCCAAAATTGCAGAAAATAACCCCATTTAAGCTGGGTCGACAGCCACCCCTAATTTTTGCATGATTGTAGCTGCTAGCTATAAGCTAGCTAGCTATCCTGCGCAATGTTAGAACTGGTTACCAGAAACCGACCATCACAGTCGGGAATGCAAGTTAGGCAAAAAGCCGTTTTTTACCAGTATACTAACTAGCTAGCGTTACCACGATGCATCGGTGGTGGATACAGCTAGCTAGCATAAGTTCATAGTTCATAACATTCATAGTATAACTCCGTGCTCCGCTTCGTTTGAATTTTTCTGGTGAGCTCGCGGTTTCTAGACACAAGCTTGTGTTTGTGCGCGCACGTTTGTCTCTGTCTCTCTTCATATAAATATCTGTGTGTTATGTGTGTGTACACCGAGCGCAAAAGATAATTATTAATGTGCATGATTTAGAGACAGAAATAACACGCCAGCATATAAGATCAGTGACATAAGACTAATTCCTTCAATTGACTTTCAGGCGCGGCTCGGAAAAATGTGCATTTTCTGAAGAAATTGTAATTTTAACAGCAAAAAATTGACCCTATGCCAAACTTAGTCGCTAATGGCTGGTCTGTAGACTGTTTGGTATGTCATGTTACGTATTTCTTGGTTTTTCTATGTAATGTGTTTTATAGAGAAGTAACATTATTCTTTTTTTTCTGTATGCTTTCAGAACCACAGATCGCTCCATCCATTCCATGGCTGAAGCATACATTTTCATTTAATCTGAACAGGTATCATTTTGCATTTACACTGCACATCCTTTTTAAACATTTCATAATAATCTAGACTCTCCCTCATTATCCTCTCATTCACCTTGCTGATGTGTTGAGGACTTGATAAAAGAATACATGGTATGTCCATATCTGTTCTGTCTCTACATGAGATGCAGTCTCTTGATGTAAATTTGACAACTCTGCTATTAAATGCAATGATTAATGTAGGACAGCAACGATTAATCAACTCATCAAGTTAATATCTTAGGGTTCTGTATTGTTTTCTTTTTTTTTTCTTGGGCTTTGTGGAACATTTATGAAAATGTTCCACTATTGATTTAATTTAATGATTATGCAATTCACAATCTGATTAGTCAAATAATTGTTCTAATAGTCTGTGACCAAACAACTATCAAAATAGTAGTTTATTATGGTCAAAGATTTATCAGGTGTGCCAGACTTCAGTTCTTCACTTGTACATTTTGTTCCATATTTTACCTCAAGATATCCCAGAAAGATGAAGCTGAGGAAGAGCTGCAGAGTACCACCATGGCACTCTTCGTCTTCAGGGACAACTCAAGCCTCCTACATCAGCCTCGAGACATCGGGATAATCATTGATGGTGTGGAAGTCCTGAATGAGTTGCCTTCTGTGGCAGCTGGAGTGGCAATGGTCTTTGGACTCTGTTATGCTCTTAATATGGAATATCCACGAGGATTCAGGTTCACCTTTGAGGCTCTTCAAAAGATTATGATGGAGCTTGACTTTAACAAGATGACCTCTAAGATTCGCAAACTTAATTGTGAACTTAACACTGCACAGTAGTGTGTTTGCATGCATGTGTATGTGTATGTGCACATGCATGTGCATGTGTGCTTGGTTATTTTGCTTGGTTGGCCTGCAGTGGTATTCTACATTCAAAATTTATAAGAACACCCATTTGAAAGGGAGATTTAAGTTGATTTCATTGATACATGTGTAGATTTATTTTATTTTTTTTTACATTGTACAGGCACAGTGCACATATAAACATTTTTGAGTACTTGCAAATTGGTTTAAAAAGAGTTTTTATAATGGTTTTATGCCAGTTTTAGACAGGTTGCAGGTTTTATACTGGTTTTCAAAAGATTGCAGGTTTTATAAAACAAACATTTCTCTAATCATTTCTGCCGTAGCACTAAATCTGTATATTACTAATCCTCTCTATTGATTATAGTTAAAATGGTTTGGAACAATAAATAATTTTGAAAACAATTGGTTGGCCAACTGTCTTGTTTTTTTATAGGAAATGCAGAGCATTTTTGAACTGAAATAAAATGAAATGTAAAAAATATAGTTTGAATATATGTAAATCAATTACCTGGCTTCAATACAAACATATTAGTTCATGTTAATTTGGTTCGAATGTGAATACATTAGGCTGGTTAAATTTCAATATATTAGCTTGGTTCAATAATTAAAATATGGTTCTATGTAAAAAAATCAATTTGGATCAATGCAAAATTTAAAGTTTCAGTCAAGTCTAGTAATATTGTTTATATCAACATAAAAGTATCAGGTCATATCAAGTGACTCAATTTGGATTCTATAAAGCCAAATATTTTGGATGTGACAACCGGACATCATTTTTTTTTATTTGAATAGGGTTATTCTTTTTACAGTGTATGCCTGTTAAAGTTTAGTAAAGTCACTATGCAGTACCCAGAATCAATTATTAAGCCTCTGTACATATGGTTAGGTTAAAAAGCGAGATGAGCACAATCTGGATCTTTATCTTTTTATGGCAATAACAGCAGGTGTTACATTAACCTAAAACTATGATTTAACGCAAAACTGTATAGTTAAGAGATATAAATATCAAGACAGTGAGAGCAGTATTACATCCCAACAATATGACACAGTAATATAATTACTCATATAAAGATGTGTCTCAGCTGTGCATAGGCCTTGTGCTGGAAGTCTCCTCTCTCTTGTTATTTCCAAGGCATAAAAAACACATAATTCACATACTTTCATTTCTAGCAGTGTTTGTGTCCACCGATGCTCTTTCCCAATGCTCAATTGGCAGGTGTCTATGATATTAAAAATCACATATTGAACTGCAGTAAAGTCACAACAGCAAGAGAACTGAAAAATAGATCAATCGGGTGGTGATGAAAAGAAAGGGAGGGAGGCTGATCGACTGTAGTTCTGACCTCTCTGCTCACACAACACTCAAACCAACCAAAAAAGAAAAAAAAATAAGCCTCTGAGCCCTGCACGGCCAGGGCATTTTACTGTAGCAATCCCCCCCCCTCCCACTCCCACACCCTCTTAGCCACCAACCCCACGTGGCTGGACAGCCGATAAGTTGGAGCTGAGGACTAAAAGCTCCCGCAGGGCGAGCGACAATAGGACTCCTACAGCCATGGAAAGGAAAGTGCTCTCTCTCCTCTCTCTCACTTTCTTCCTCAGCAACTCTCTCTCACTCTGCTTCGCTGTAGGGAGACATTATGGAAGTCATTATTCTGGCCCTCCAAGTTGCCACAGAAGCTTCGGGGCTTTGACCTGGCCGTGTGTGTGTGAGTGCATGCACACACATAAGCCCCGCAGGACGTCCTCCAGCCCCACAAAGTGTGAGATGAGGAGAATTAAGAGTCATTTTTCCTGACTTTTTTTCCTGCTGAGGAGCTACGCCACACATTTTACATTTCTACTGGATACATTTTGATGTACACACACACATGCACACACGTAGCATGGGGTAAATTTAAAGTAGGTAATATTGAAAAGCTGAAATCCAAATCTACGCTGTTAGAGCTAATGACTTGGCTCAAACAAACTTATTATAAACATGAAAAACTGTCACCCACAGAGAGCGTTTTCTTGTTTTATTTTGAAATAATTATGCGTCAAAATGAATTGTTAATCAACATCAGACTGGTCAGCATTTATGTAGAGTAAAGAGTGGGTGGTTTTTTTATATTATTATTCAGCACCCTTAACACTTATTACCATTTCCTGCCGTTTCAGTGGGGATTTTTTTATATATATATCAAACTACACTTCCTTACCGATGTAGAGGACAGCTGCTGTTATCATCTTGAATTACAGAGCAATTACAATCCTATTTTCAAAAAAATAGTTAAGAAAATGTTCAAAAGATGTAAAAAAATAAAATAAAATTAAAAGAAGTTGTGATTTTATTTTATTTTTTTAAAGATATGCTCTTTTTACATTTGCAACATATTAAAAACATTGGGACAGAAATTATGGATACCCCATTTTATGAAAAAAAATTATTAATTTGGGAACTGAGGAGATTAAGCTGTAAATTTGAAGGGAAACTATTTTCCTATCCTTGCTTTACATGAGATTCCAGGTGCTCACCAGTTCAGGGCCTCCTTTGGTGTATTTTCTGGTGTTATTAGTGGAAATGCATGCATTATATGGTTTGATGTCATCTAGCTTAAATCAAGAAGGCACTTCAATGACAAACACATTACTTGGATGTGTTTGTTCTGCTCTAAAAGCCTTCTGTTCAGCATTAAGGTTGCCTTCACAGTTGTGCAAGTTACAGAAACCATGTTTACTAATGAATCCTATCGTAAATGCTGGTTTGGAAGTTGGGGGCTTCCCATGATGCACTGAGCCTTTCTTCTTCCCTCACCTCCTTTCACTCTCCATGTGTTTATAATCACATGAATTTCTGCCCCTCTTCCAAAGTATGTCTTTTTTCCCATCTCCCTCCCCAGACCCCCAGTCATGAGTGGTTTGAGGAGCACAACAACGGGTCTCCACATCTTAATCCAATCGAGCATCTGTGGGATGTGCTGGACAAACAAGTTCGATCCACGGAGGCCCCACCTCACAGCCTACGGACTTTAAGGATCTGTTGCTAACATCTTGGTGCCAGATATCACATCTGAGTCCATACCTCGACGGGTCAGGGCTTTTTGGCAGCAAAAGGGAGAACAACACAAAATTAGGCAGGTAGTCACAATTTTATGCCCGATCGGCATTTTCCTCAAGAAAGTAGAATCATCTTTCAGACCAGCAGGTTATGTTGAGCACTGAAATCCAATATATCCCTCTCTGAGAAAACAGGTTAGACAAATTGTCCCCTCTGGTTGGAAGAGTTATATGTTCAAGACCAATGAAATGCTGGGTGGCAGGAGAGCCATGTTTACAGCCATGATAGTGTTTATCTATGGCATACGCCATGCTTTTAGTATGAATGGCTATTATTATCTGAAATACACTGTTTGTCCAATAAGAGCTTGACTACAGGCGCTGTTGAGCATGTAGACAAATGATGTCATATTGTAGTCTGTCCATCCATTCGCTTCTGCTTATCCTTTTCATAGTCGCGGGGGGGCTTGGAGCCTATCCCAGCTGTCTTAGGGAGAGAGGCGGGGTACACCCTGGACAGGTCACCAGTCTGTCGCAGGGCCAACACGTAGACAGAGACATCCATTCGTGTTCACATTCACACCTATGGGCAATTTAGAGTTTCCAATTAACCTATCCCCACTAAGAGCATGTATTTGGACTGTGGGAGGAAGCTGGAGTACCCGGGGAGAACCCCCGCAAACACGGGGAGAGCATGCAAACTCCACCGGGCCTGATGGTGGAATTGAACTCAGGACCTTCTTGCTGTGAGACAACAGTGCTAACCACCGTATTGTAGTCTATGAACCGCTTAATAGGAAATTTCTTAGGGGATTTCTTCCCTTAGCTATGTTTTTTATTATGAATCGTTACTGTTATAGTGAAGAAGAGTATTGCAATTCATGGGTTTCATATAAATCGCAGCATAGATGCATCAATCTTGAAATTTAGAGATGGCTAGATCAAAAGTGGTGTTTTAATCACATTTCACTGTAAATCACATTCAGAAACAAACTTGAAGTTATATTTATGTTTATATGCTTATATACTTGAAACATTCCAAGTTCTTCTATTGTGCCATTCCTAAACATTAGGATTTCATCCAAAAATCTTTTCCACAACTTGCATTCACATTTTCGTTATTCAGAAATTACCTCCTCCTCCCAGTCGCTGTACTGGAGCAGTTGCTGTACCTATGCCAGTGTCCTTCATTTGTAAAAAAAAAAAAAAAAAGTAGCAGTCCTCAAATCTGAAATAATTATTTGTTAAAACTAAAATCAACTCTCTTGTTGAGAGTTAAAGGCCTCGTTGAGAAATATATTTGAAGTTAAACCCGTTTCATTCAGAGTACAAATATACAGGCTTTCCACAGCCATAGATACAAGCAGAGTTATACACAGTATAATTTTCCAAGCAATTTAATACATCATAGAAGGTGTTGATGCGACAATACCTTTCAAAAATGTTTCTTTTATTTGTCACTCATTTTAAAAATAAATAGAAAAACAAGCATGCAGCTTCGGTGCCCAGAAGTGTCACTCTAAGCGCCACATTTGTGATGTGTTGGCAAAATAAGGCAAGTGAATTTGCTCCAAAGATGCCTGTCAGATCATCCTCAGGACAATGTTTTTTAACTGCACTTTTTTGGGGGGTATTGTTTTAATGCTATCTTCATCCTGTAGTGTTACAGTTCAAGTTCAAGCAGCAGCAGAAAAAGCATGTAAAGATTCAACCGCATGACATTATTGTTGGTTCGGTTCAGGTAAACTGCTATTTTGTGCCAGAGAATTTAAGTTTATTTTCCAATATAGAGCCTGAGTCAGTGCAAAATTAACAGGCAGTGCATAAATAATTTTTCTAGACTTTGATGATGGTGACATAACTTTAGGTGAGCTGGTTTACAGAAGAGCAATTTAGACGTCATGAAGAATGATGCAGGGCTGGCTTTGCAGACAGTTACTGCCACCTAATCTAAATGTTACAGCCAGATGACGAGGCAACCAAATTGAACTGCACAGAGAAGCAGGGTAGCTGCTTAAATTGATGCCACAAAGACAGACACATCCAAAGCTGGTTTCCACTTTTCTCCACAGATGGTTTGTGGATGCATTTTTTAAACTGGCTAGTCCTTGTAGGGGTAATTCATGGGAATCCATACTGTCAGCTCTTTACTATAGCTTGCTCAATATTAACTGAAGGTTCAGGAATAATCCCCAAGGTCAAAATTAATTTTTTCTTGTGGTCATGTTACACTACTCCCATCGTTCAGTCTAAGACTATACTTATCTTTAGTTTAACTAGACTACTTAAATCTGTCATCATCACCTCTAATCTTTACATTATTCCCGTATTTGTCATGTTAAAGATCGTCATCATAGGTTTCTATCTGCCGTTATTGTGTCTGCCATTGTCACGAGCACCTTTATTTTCACCCTCATCATCATCACTGCTGTTGTCATCACTTTCCTCTTTAGGCTCTTTGATTGTTCTGGACCTCTTGTATCTTTTTATCCAGAGTCTAGAATGGGCCTTTAGCTTTTAGGCTGAGCGCCTGATGGTTAGAGAGAAAAGGGGACAGAAAAAAAGAGGAGGGACGGAAGAAAGCGGGGAATCAGGATGGAGGCTGTAATAGGAGACACGCAGCAGGGGGGCTGTTTACTGTCACTGAAGGAGGAGAAAGAAGAAAAGAGAGATGGGGGGGTGAGACGGAGGGAGACGAACAATGAGAGGGAAAGAGGGAAGATTAGAGGAAGATGAATAGATGAGGGTAATGTTCAGGGGGAAAAGACAGACAGCACAGGTTCTATACAGTGACAGAAAACGTTTCATAAGGCTTGTACCATCACAGTCTTCTACCATACCACCGTACAGTAACAAAGAACCTTTGTCCAACTTTCTGAAATCATCTGCTCCAGCGCCACTATATTCTAAGAAATGTTAAGGATTTTGAGAAATCTTTGACCTGGAAATGACCTTGTCTGACTTAAAATCAACAGTCAAAATTTTAACAAAATTTTCTGTATTCAATGACCTCCCTGTATAAAGACTGCTATATATCATGCTTGAAGATAACACTTCATTCATTTAGAAGCTGTTCAGGAGGTACATATAGAGAAATACGTCCACATCGTTAGCAGCTCGTGCTTTCACTGGAGTCATTTGTGAGTTAAACTATGACTGTTTACAGACAAGAATGGCACAAAAACAAGATCAGACCTTCAAGAGCTGGTTATGTCGCCCAATTTACTCAAACTGTGATACTAAAAACACTCATTAGAGTCTCATTTATTTAAATTTGTTTTCACTGGCAATTCTTTTGCAATATTTAGATTAATGCATTTTCCCTTGATAGGAACAGCCTAAGTAAAACAGCTTTAATAGCTTCTTCTCAGAATCCATCTCTTTTTTGGCCAGGCATGATACATAACTTCCCTGTGAATCTCTCTTGACCTCTAAACTATTTAAATACACCTACTCTGGTTCAAGTGGAATACGAGGATAGGATTATTCAATTCAGGATCAGAATAAGTCCACATGTATTACCTTGAGCTACTAATATATCAAAAACAACTACACTGTGGATAAAATCCAGAACAGTCATAATGAACCCTCTTTTCCAACAATGTGGACTGTCACACTTCCACACACAAAAAACAAAGATTCCTGGCACCAAGCAGCAGACAACAGCCCACTCACAACCACAAAACTACTGATCTGAAAGCTCAAGAACTACTGATTCCATCAGCATGAAAGACGCTCTCACTTGCAGAGACACCATGAAGATTATGACCATCAGGATTTTATTCCCATGAAAAGTATCTTTAACTGTCTCTGTTTAACAAGAGATCATGCTTGGCTAACATGTTGACCTTTGGCAATCAAAAGACACCCCAGTAGAACTGGTTTCCCACCAGCACCAGCTCCGACACCGGGTTAGTTGAAACCACTACATGAAATTTGCCACAGCTCGGCTTAATCGGAGCTAAAACATTACATCTGCTTCTACAGACTGTTGCATTAAATGCATTAATGAGAATTCTTTTGAAAAACCTTTTAACTGCTACTTTTAAGTAGCAGATCAAGACTCCCTTTGTAATGTGAAGTTTAGGAATTGCTTCGCCCACAACTTAACCTTGATGTACTACTGCTTTACAGCCCTCCCCTAACTCTTTCACTCCTCTCCCTCACATCACCTCTGGTTTCACAGCAGAGACCATTCAAGGTAGCAGCTGCCAGCCACCGATGGATGCTTTGCTCTGCACTCTTCATGATTTTGTACATGAACTGGCACCTGGCTAGTTGAAAATAGGATAGCAAAAGACTCTGTGAGGGTTCTGCAAAGAAGCATGACTAACCACAATCAAAGGTCGGTCTTTGAGAGCCACTGCTCTGACATATACTGTCAAATTTCCATTACATAGAGATACACACACGTATTCCACACTATGAAGATACATGGCCAGAAGCCATCTGGCGGGCAAGGCGCCAATGTGTTAGACATGATAGGAATGGTATAAAGCCTGGCTTACTGTAATCATGTTTTGGTGTTTTCAGGTTTGACTGAACTGCAGTGAATACCTGCCACCTTTTCCTCCAACCACCAAGTCCTGGCTGGATCTGATAAACTTTGAAATATACTGACCAGTTTATAATGACAAGTCATTACAGTTATAGAAGTGATGGTGGATGTTCCATACAGGTAGACGTAAAGACCGTCCAGGATGTTATTGGAGGTTTTGTTCTTCCCGTAAGTACAGTTATTATATTTCTTTGTGAGTATTAAAACACTATTAAAACAAACAAACAAATTCATGCGTGCTTGTAGACTTGTTGCACACACATACACGCAGAGACGAACATGCACAGACACAATGTTAGGTCCCAGTGCAGTAGGGAACATTCACACACCGACACTAATGTATGCTGCTGCTTTGAAGATAGCTGAGCAATGGGGTAGGAGGAAGGAAAGAAATTGGTAAGGGATTGCTAGAAAGCACAGTTTCTAGCAATCAGTAACAAAAAGGCTTCCAAAAGTAGCATGAGTGGTTCCTAACATGTTTAGCACGGTGCTGTCAAGCTACTTTTCGAACTTTGGACGTCGATTTCCAAGAAACTGCTCAAGACAACACGCATTGCTTTAGTTTTAGCAACAAGGTTAGAAGCAGCTTTGATATGAATCAGCTGCAAACAGACTGAAAGAACATTTAATTTCACCGTTGCAATGAACAGTACTGTCTTACTTCTGCCACGGAAATGTGTTTTTGGTAGCGTTTGCGTGTGTGCATGCCTGCCGGTCTGTCTCTAAACACAACAGCTTGAGAATTCTGATAAAACTTTGTAAGAGAGAGGCCATGTTAATGAGTCATTAAAATCTGGCTTCCATTTTCAATGTCACATCAATCCTTTATTGGCGGAAAATTGATAAAAATAAAAAAAACTTGTGGTGTGTGTTGTGAACATATAGAAATATGTCACATTTGACCTCTACGTCAAGGTCAATGGCTTGATCTGAAGGTCAAAGTGATAATAATGTGATAATGATGCCATAGATATACTTAAACCTATTTTTCTTATTGCCATTGTTTATACTGACAACATTTAGGGAATTATATATGGGAATTTTAAATATCATGTCATATTTGACCTCTGACCTCACTTTCACGTATGCTTTTCTGTTAAGTTGACCCCATAATGTGTTATATCTTTCAAGTATAATAATGAAAAATAAGCTACCCTGTTAGAAATATATTGTAGTTTAATATCATATAAGCAGCTTAGGTTATTCATGTCCAGTTCTTTGAGTGTGATATTATTTCCTAGTGCCTCTGAGTTTGTGATCTTTGCTTCTAGTCCTTGGTTCCTTTTTAGATGATGATGTTAGTTCTCTTTCGAGTCCAGCCTGTCCCAGTCTTGCGCGTCCTGTGACAGGTCACTCCTGACTAGGATAAGTGGAAGGGAATGGATGGATGGATGGATGGATGGATGGATGGATGGATGGATAGTCTCTTGTCTCTTGTGCATTGTATTTAGTCCTTCTTCCTTTGTCTCATCTTCAGTGATTAGTCCCAACTGTGCTTCCACCCGTTTCCTTTTCCCTCATTACCTTCTGTGTATTTATTGTCTGTTTCTCTCTCTCTGTTCTTTCTTGTGTCCTCCCTAGAGTCTAGTCTTGTATTCCCAGGCCCAGCCCTGTCTCACGTGCGTTCTTGGTCCTAACCCTGCCTGCCACAAAGTGTTTCATGGCACAAAAAAGAAAAAAACAAACAGAATATATAGAAAATCCAATACTATTTCCTTCAAATTAAATACTGACCAGAGGTCAAGCTGAGGTTTGAGCTCTTGGAGTGCTTCTTGTTTCTTTATATTTTCACATAAAAATTAGAAATAGGTGCCACAACTTACTGAAACTTGCAAACATACATTAACATACTGTATATATGGCAAAAACAGAGTTTTTACAATTCTAATGAGCTTAAATTCCAATATTTGGCATGAGTGCCTTTATTCTACAACACAACCTGAACATGAGTGGAGGGAAAAAACTAGAGATTGCACGATACCGCTTTTTATGTCCGATACCGATATCATAAATTTGGATATCTGCCGATACCAATATGAATCCGATATAGTGTATTCTTTGATCAATAAAACAGTTTTTTATAAATATGTTGCTGGATTTTGTATAATGTCATACTCAAGTTAAAAAACAAAACACTAAAGCTATTCTGTTATACTTGCATGCAAAAAATACACTGCACCCAAAATATGTCATAGTTCAGCAATACTGATCAATCTAATAAACTTAAAGCTGCACCAGCCTCCCTATTCTAGTATCTTAAAAAGCACTTAGCGGAAATATTAAACAACCTAACTAATAGGGTTGCCAACTCCCAGCAAAAATATTAGGAAACCACCCCCCACCCTCCACCTCACAATGCTTAATCGACATAATCAACTTTAATTTAATGCACGTGTAAAGCAAATGCACAGAAATCAATTATTTTTCTACAATAATTAAATAGATTCAACATCTTTCTTCAACAGAATTGCAGACTGCACAGATGGTACCTTCCCAAAGGAAAAAGTACTATAGCTTACTAGGATGTATATTAGACTTAATAGTTACTATATACAATAATGGATTTCTATACATTTAATTGGATGACCACTTTGGTTGTAAGATTCAGATAATTATTTATCAAAAGTTAGTCATTTTAAATGAAGTAACAAAGAAAAGTATTTTCTTGTGCCCCCCTTTTCCCTGTTAATGCCCTACCTGGCCCCCTGTCAAAACTTTGCTAGACCCGCCCCTGCACAGTTACCAGCTGTCAGCTACATAGAAAAGGATCCTGGTGTTATTTGTCTCTCAGAAACAGTTCATAACTTCAACTCATTCCTGTCACCTAAAAGGTAAACCTGTTTCTCCATCACCTGTTCAGCTC
Organism: Mchenga conophoros; assembly: GCF_057382185.1. NCBI lineage: Eukaryota > Metazoa > Chordata > Actinopteri > Cichliformes > Cichlidae > Mchenga > Mchenga conophoros. The sequence goes on along the minus strand of NC_140547.1, from coordinate 40,692,089 downwards.
TGATGATTCAGTAAGGACATCTTCTGGTTTCATCTTCATGTTTCCCTCTCACCACATATCCAAACCGATATCATGACCAGCAGCTTTACAGCTGTGGCTCCAGCAAACATCAGCTGATACTAGAAATTAATATTAAATACATTCTAACAGCTTATCAAGCTTAAATGTGCAGCTGTTGTTTATCTGCTGGTCTCCTCTTTCTGGCGCAAAGTGGGCGATAAACAAACAAGTAAGACGGGACTTGCAACAGAAAAGCCGATCAGCTGATCATTGATCAGTTTCATGATTGCAACAGGGGAGGGAGGGGGAGAGAATGAGAGAAAAAGAGGCAGCTGTCCGTCAAAGATAGGATAACTCCTGCCTTTTTTTGTGCCTTTTTTTCATTCTAGCTGAAGTACGGGACAAATCGCTTCCTTTTCGCCTCAGTATGGAACTCCAAGGGCCAGTCCAGCTGTGGCTCCATATATCAGTTGTTAAGCTTAACGTGGGAATAGTATGCAAAAATTCAGAAATGCACTTACACACTTTACTTCTCTGGGATAGTTTTCGCCAAGATGAAATACCGCGGTTTGGAAGCATGTAGCGAGGCTCCAAATGCTCCACCAGACCACCGACATGTCTCGCAGACAACAGCCGCTCTATCACGTGACACATACTGCTCCAATGTGCTGAGCTGGGTTACGCCAAGTAGCGCATTTTGTGAGGCGATTTTGTGATACTTCGGATCGGATTAAATTTTTTATTTCTCTCCGATATCCAATCCAGTAATTTAGGTCAGTATCGGACCGATACGTAATATCGGATCGGTCCATCTCTAGAAAAAACAGCAGCCAATGTGTGAGATGTGATATTACCATCCATTTTATTTAAGATGCACAAAGTAAATAGAATAAAAAATTTAATAAATAAATCTTTGGGTCCTGGATGTCAAACTAAATGATCCTAAATACCTAATTCAGAATTGCCACCAGTGTATTGCTGAGTACAAATATGAAATTGTTCTCATGAACATTCTCTTCAACAAAAGGACTACATCTCTCATTTGTTCTGAAATACTCAAACAAAGTATACTGTATGTATTCCTCCACTTAAAAGGAGAGAAAATCCACAAAAGAGTGGAGGTGGAAATGGTAAAAATATATCTGATGTTTGCCCAGGAACCTTTAAGTAATTCGTTTGCTTTGCTTGCCACTAACTGCTACTGATTTTTACTCAGATTTTGTTGACATTTAGTCAAGTTTTCAAAGTGCTGAATACACCACATATACATAAAACAGCTGATAGGTCTCTTAAACTCAACACATATTTTATAAATCCAGTTTACACAGATAACCTAGGGGAGGATAGTCCTTTCTTGTCTAATTCTTAATGACAACATGGAACAGCATGACTCCCGAAATGTATAAATGCTTCCTTTAAGCTCTTGGCAAACAGTGCAGATGCTCTTCAAGCAAAAAGACGATGCTATAGATTAAAGAGTGCTTCTTACTCATTCATGGAAACACTCTTAACCTCTATGATTGATTCTTATCAGATAACACAGCCCTGCAGTGTACCAAGACCTCACTTACACTCACACTACACACCCACTCAAGCTCTCACCTGTTGTGCTCTTCCAGCATTCTTTACCTGGCACTGGGATCAGCTCCAACAACTGTCAATTATCTGTAAGCCAATCCCACAAACGATTGACAAGCCAGTAGAGCCAGGGATCAAGTTCGGTCTCTCTGGGATCTGTGTGTGTGTATGTGCGGAATCAAGCAACAACACTACTAAGCTCTGACTTCAAGCAGCTCATGTTGAAATCGATGGGCTGATAAACTGCAAAGTGTGTGGTGTCAGCCTTGTTGTCTCAAGACAGAAACCATGGGAACACATGGACACTGCTCATCCTTCAGCTCCCACTGACAGAAATCAACATATAAAAGCACGCATGCATGTATTTTGTTAGACTGGGCAATAACATTAACCAATGGTTTAGCCTAATGATTTAATTATGAACTTTGTAAAAGCTACAAACAAACAGTTTTCATTACAGATAATAAAACTATGACATTTCTACACAAAGATTAAGCTTGGGGCAACCTGGAAAACAACTATTGTATGACTACTTAAAGGGACAACAAGCACTATTTTGGTGTTTCTGGTGTACAAACAAAGTTTCTAGCACAACTTTACCCACTTCCAAAGTTAGGGTTTGGTTAACTGGTAAATTGGCAGAAGGCCATGCAATAGACTGTCTACACCATACACTGTCACTAAATTCAGACCCTGAATCTGGGGAAGAAAAAGAGATGTTATACAGGACAGGAGTAAAGTAGGGAAAATACAAAAATAACCGATCATTTAAATCCACATACATACAGCTTGAGTGAGAAGTTTACAACCATCATGGGATATGTCATGGTAATTTGGGGCTTTTAATGATTTATTTGAACTGTTCTTTTACCAGGTCTCATCTTTAATGACTTAAAAAAGTCGACTGGATGCACATTTTATTTTATTTTTTTAACTTTGGAATTTACACAGAGTCAAAATTATATATATAGGCTCAGATATATACATATGGCCCACTGGTATTTGGTTAAATTACCCTGCATCACAATGAGATGTGATGTGAAATGGCGCGCTGCGAGAGACCCTGCTTATGCAGTTCAACAACTCGACCACGTTTAAAAACGGAAAGTTCCCTAATCCTTTGCCACCAGAACATCATGACAGTGTGAATACCTGACAGAAAATGACAATAAATTTTTCCACAGATTTGGCCTTTTAAAGGCATGTGGTCCTAAACTTAAAAACTGCCTCTTTCAGTTTAAGCATTCTTTTCAGTAAATTGCATCCTCAAATAAATGTTTTGTCTCACTCCCATTTCTTCTTGTTGGATGTTGAAGCTCTACTTGGAACCTTGTGAAGATCCAACCATGCAAAATAAGATTTTTTTTAATTTAAATAGATTTTGATTCAGACTGTATCTGGTGGGGCAAAACTACAGACACATGCATACGTGTTTGTTATTGGACATTTATGGGGACAAGGTCAAGACTTCTGCTTCTGAACTTTGTTATTGCCTGATGAAATATAATTAAGTAGAGATTAATTTCAGCAAATGTGTTCCCGCTTTAGTCCTAACACACTTGGGAGATTTAGTTTGTCACAGACAGTCAGGTGTACAGATTTGGACATCTTTATATTTTAAGTAGCTCACATTATCCAACATAAAGCTGAGAATAAAGAAAACGCTCTGATTATTAATCTCATTTTATGTGTTCAAACGTTAAGTAAGTATATTTTCCAAACACCACTTCTGCTATGAATACAGTCTGTCTTAAACAGGTCTTTCACACTGTGTGTTTACAAAGCAATTGTAACACCCAGTTCCCCTACCTTATAATTAAATTACACCCACGATCTGAAAGTTATAAGTGTTTTACTATACAATGAGAGAAACAGCTTTTATGTAATTATTAAAGTTAGTTGTGAAAATATATAGCGAGTTAAATGTTGGAACAGGAAGATATAATAAGTTATATTCAGGTTTATATTCTAACCGAACTTTTTTAGATCCATCCATCCATCTCTTCCGATTATCCTTATCAGGGTTGTTGGGGGGCCTGGAGCCAATCCCAGCTGTTAATAGGGTGAGAGGTGGAGTGTTTTTAATAAGAATTTTCATAGAAAATAAGAATGATGCCATGAGTAAGATCAAGACAGGTTTAAGGATGGCTCTTAACCTCTAAACCTGCATGTGTGCGTGTGTGTGGGTGTGTGTGTGGGTGGGTATTAATTTCCCGTGTTTAACAGTAATTATTCTCCTTTATTGTCCCCATACTGGGCCATCCATCAGATCCTGACAGTGCTGAATCAAACAGGCAACTTTGAACTCCTATCAGATATCAGCTGGGGGAGAGGAGGAGGAGAGAGAGTGAAGGTGGAGGAAAAGAGTATTTTTCACATGGACTTTCTGTGTAAGTAACGCAGATGGCAAGTGAGTTGTTAAAAAAAAGAAAAGTACTGCAGACAAAGAAGTATTTTTGTGAGTAAATCTGTTCTCTGACGTCATAGAGGTCAAAGTAATTCTGTCAGTTTGCACAGACTTCACATTAGGTGAACAGCCAGAAGCTGAGTATAAATGGCAGCTTGTTATGTGTATGAACAACGTGTTCTCAACCTGATGCATCAAATACTCTTTCAACTGAAGATACTGGCATCACACACCTTGTCCAATGTGCAACTGACTGCAGCTCCCTCAGAGAGATTGGTCAAGGTTTGCAAATAACTGTTGTCTAATTTATAAATCCAGACAGATTTCCTTTGTCTTTGTCAATGAGCATAACTCGAGGGAACTCGACTCAGCTGGCTGCCAGCTGGTTGCCAGCTGGTTGTATTGCTGAATTATCAGAAATAGATATATTCACAAGTTTAACTTTGGGGACATAAATTACAATGATATTGTATTGCTCGTGTCTGGTAATTCCCACATCTAGTAGACACATGTCACTCCAATACTGCATGCAGAGCAGTAAAGGTCCATTTTTAAAGTGCGACAATATAAGCCTTAACAGAGGGATAGAAGTGGGCTCGGGCTGTTGGTTGACAAACTTGTCGTGCTTTACTGTTGAACATTTGTTTTAATGCTGTGGTCAGGAAAGAAGCGCCGCATTAAAGAAGTGGATGACACCAAATGGCTCCGAGCATCAGCCCAACCTGTGTCTGCACTGCATTCAGCTCCACAATCCTTGAAAACTCCCAGAAGGTTAAAAAACTTCACAAAGTGCCGCAGCTTCCCAGGCAAGTTCTATTCAACAGCTCCCCCTTGAGAATAGCAGCTCTCAGAAGCATCCAAGGTTGGAGGGAAAGAAAAAAAACAGAGAGGTAGAGAGGCAAAGTAGAGCGAAAGAGTGAGATGAAGACGAAAGAGGAGATGAATGCTAGCAGAGCTCAATGCTGTTTTCCAAGGCTGCTCAGATGGGATCAATTCAGAAGCGAGTGAGAACTGTGAAGAGAGGTAAACATATTAGAAGGTGTGTGTGTGTGTGTGTGTGTGTGTGTGTGTGTGTGTGTGTGTGTGTGTGTGTGTGTGTGTGTGTGTGTGACTGAGTTTAGCTGTGAGTGTAGGAGTTTGAATTCAGTCGGGGAGGTCTTTGTCTTCAAGTGAATCCAGTTAAATGGAGGGGTGATGACAAATATGAATCCTCGGTCCAAACCAATTGATTGCCTGCAAGGTTAGCCGCTGTAACAGAGAAATATTAACCAAGACAGCCAGCGCAATGGACAGACGAGACAAACAATGATATCAAGATCTTCTATTCTCGGTGTCCTTGCTCCTTTGAGTTTTCTCCATCTCTAGCATGGTTATTTTCATTTATTTCTCCATAATGGTGAATAAAACGAAATTAAAGTGTTCTTCACTGAAGCCTCTTCTCCTTTGAAGTCCCTTAAAAAGAATTCGTAAGCCCCGTTTTATTGATCAGTTAAAAGCTTTATTTCAATACAAAACAGTAAAACAATTCGACTACATTTTTTTCTGGCACTTAAAAACAAACACACAACAGTACAGCCAAATAAAGACAATTACACACACAGACAAAAACAACCAAGAGAAGATTGCAGTGAAAACCAGCACAGCGTACACCTCGGCTTGAAGTTCCTTCCACATAATGTTCGTGACTTTCTGAGTAAGATAAGTAGGAAAAGTATGTCTTATGTGTGGAACTTGTGCTTTGAAGTCCAGGTGTGAAGGCCACACACAACTTGCAGTGTCTATCTCTAGACTGTTCTAAATGTGGGAAAGAAACACGGTGGTCTTGCAGCCCAGGAAAGGTTCATATAAAAAGCCAGAAATCCCTTTTTGTGACCATTCATCTTAATCACTGAATGAGTGCCAAGGTCCACCCTTCATGGCTTAACTCCTTCAATACAGCATTAGTACTGCAAGAGCTAAACTTCCTGCAATTTCTTTAGAGAGGAAAAATATCTGGCAGTGAAGCACGATTTCATCTTCATAATCAGAGGTCAGCATCGTAACCCTTTAATTATCAAGTTTTTATTTTCCTCTGAGCTGTTAAGCATTTCTTAGCTAAATGTCTCTTTTGAATGTCCAACCTTGACTCCAACACTGTTTGCCAATTAACTAGAGATCCAAGTGGAACAGTTTTTTCCTTTAACTGGACAACTTTTCCTTACTTAAATTGTTTAAAAGGTGTGTTGCACATGAGGTAATGTCAATTCTGATCTTGGCTGTTGGAAAAATAAAAGAACAGAAATTAATTTGAATGTCAGGAGACTATTTAGAGTCCTGTCAGTCACCATGACTTTAATACAC